>NC_067155.1:35272181-35572181 GCF_903995435.1 Acomys russatus | reverse complement strand
GGGGTGGGCTTGCTGTGACTTCACAGTTCTCTAATAGTAGCACTTCAGAAGTAGAGGCAGGAGGATCAGAAATTCAAAACTAGCTTGGTTATGTAGTGAGACCCTTTCTCATATCACCACCACCACCACCACCACCACCACCATAACAACAACAACAACACTCTCCCTAGCCAAACCAAATAAAAATCTTCCATGAAACCTCAAACACCACAGTGGAGTTGATCATGGCTGACAGCAAGCTGCTCTGTACAACACCAGCATCTGCAAAAGCTTGCCTTTTTGTATTCCTACTGGGGTCTTTTGCAGAGAAAAAACTGCTTTTATTTTGAAAAAGTCTAGCTGAGCTGTATTTTCTATGTGGATCATGTTCTTGGTGTCAAATATAAGAATTCTGCCTAGCCCTGGATCTTAAAGATCTTATCCCATGGATCCTTTTTTTAAAGTGTGTAGTTTTATATTTCATGATGTAGTTCATTTGCAGTTAATTTTGTATAAAGATTTTCCCCCAGCTGATAAATGTGTAATTGTTTCTGCATCATTTGTTGAAAAGGCTATTTGTACTTTATTGAATTACTTTGATACTATGCCAAAAAAGTCATTCAGTGTGTTTGTGAGTCTACTTTGGGGTTTTCTATTGTGTTCCATTGAGCTGCCTAGCTCCACCCAGCCTATAGCCCAGTCTTTGTTTTTCTGGCTATCTGATCTGTCTCGAAATTGAGTTATTTCTTCATTTTATTTTTCAAAAAGCTTTTTTAACTATTAGTTTTGTTTCCTGCTAAAGTAAAATTTGACATACTCTTATCCCTATTCCTCACATTTTTATGGGATTTTGACAAGAATTGCACTAAATGTGTAGTTATATTTTGAGGGAACTGATAGTTACTGTTTATGGTCTTTCAATCTGTGGACATGTATCTCCATTTGATTATATCCTTGACTCCTCTCATCTGAGAATTTTATATATAGGCTGCTAATTCTGTACATACTAGCTTCATGTTCCACTGTTAACTTCTTTAGAATGATTGTGTGGCTTCTTTAACTCTGGTGTCCGTTGTGCCACATAGGGATTTTGTGTTTATCTTGTGTCCTGTGAACTTGCTGTTAGAGACTACAACAACTGAACTGTAAGTCTCAAGCCAGTGCCTGTGAGAGGCGAGGTGAACTAGAGAAACCCAGTTTGCTAAGGATTGGTGGTAGTGGAAATTTCTTGCCATTTTTATTAACTTCTAGTTTGATGAAATCATTGGGCATCTTGTGCTTTCCCACCACTTCGAAGTTTCCTCCAAGAAGCTCTGGTTTTCTGGGAGGGAGAAACTTAGGGCAAGCTGTGAGTGGGGAGCATTGCATTAGGAGGCCACGTCAGGAGGCCATGCTTCTAGAGCCAAAGATGGGAAGTATGGCAGTGTTAGTGCTGGAGATCCCCAGCAAGGGCCACAGCAGGAGGTGGTTCTTCTTCACTTCTTTCATTGTATGTTTTCATTGTTTGGCTCAAATAACAGTCTCTCTATATCCATCCATCTATCTATCTATCTATCTATCTATCTATCTATCTATCTATCTCTATATTTCTCTATCTCTATCTTTATACCTATACCTGGGATACAGATCTGCTTTAGCCTAAATAGGTTCAAAGTTTAAAAAGTTATTATGTTAGAATTATAAGAAAGATCAAAATAAAACTCAGGATTTCTCTGCTTTTTTATTGTTGTTTGTTTGTTTTTTACATTGGAGAAAGTCCTTTCAGTTTATACTACTATGGGTGTGTAGACAGAACACTGACTTTCTTTCTTTTTTTTTACCATTTAAAAAATTTTTTTACATATACATATATATTATTATACACATATACAATAAACTACCTATAGCAAGAAGAACCATGACACAATCAGGAATCATATAAATGTTATATTCTTAGTGTTTTGGCAATTTGTATTTGACAGCCTTGAAGAAAACATCTTTCCTATTTTGGTGTGTCTAAAATTCTGAATATAAATCAATCTCCATCACATCTTGTCATTATCAACTTAAAACATCTATTTAGACCTAAAAACATCTTAACCCCTAAGCAAGTAAGCTTCATTGTAAAACTAAGCTACCTGGTCTTCAACTCTATCAGAGACTTGAGAAGGAATAAACTAAATTACCTGAGAGTGCTGGGAGTTCAGGTTAGTAACTTTCCAAATGAGACGATGACAGAGACAGTTTGCTACCTGAAAAGTCACCCAAAACTCTCTATAACGTTGGAGCATCTTCTTCAGCCTTCTGGCCCAACATATCTGACAGACATATTTGTGAGGCAGGAACTATAGAGGGCTTGCTTATCCCGTCTTGGCAGAGTTTGGCCATTGACTCTGTCTGCACCCAATCTTGCCCTTTTTAAGGCAGAATTCTGTCTGTGGTAGAAATGAGAACATTTTGCCCAGTTGCTGGTTTGCCACATTTGAAGCCTCTCCATAAGGAGGTTTTTTGATGCTCATCATCCTTTTTGAGTTAAGCTGGTGTTGCCAGGAGTTAACCTGTCTCATTGTCAGTGAATCTTTAACATAATAAAAACATTTTAAAATGCCACATTCTGCATGTCTCTGAGGTTTTGAAGACCTTATCTAATTATCCTACCTTATCTTTCTATAGAATCATATCTATCTGCTGGACCTAAGATATATATATATAGTCTTGTGATAAAAGTAGACTAGTAATTGGCATGTCCATGATTTGATTAACTAACAATTAACTTGTATAACTTATTTATCCTAAACAGCCTGCAATAGCACTTTCAAAGCATTGGAAGTAAACCTTGTATTATAATTGAGTTATATGGGTACAGTACCTCATATTAGAGTAGAAATTATATATATGTATATATATATTATATGTGTGAAGAATAATCTTACATTTGAATTCTATACCACTGTATCTAGAATTAAACTTATTTTGCATCTATATACAAAATTGTATACCAGTGAATTAAAAATAACCTTGTGAGTGACAATTGAGGCATTAAGTTGAGGAGTAGATTTACTAATCTACTTTCTGTTCTATCCTCCCTATATATTTCTATATTTCCCTTTCTTTCTTTTCAACCCTTATCTCCAAACCTAAGAATGTAAGATAAGGGAAAAGAGAGACATCACTGAGTCTAACCTTGTTTTTTCTCTAAATAAGACCAATGTAACCAACTTCCATTGAGAAATAAGATTTCTTCTGGCTGATTTAGGATGAATAATACCTTTGTAGGTGCCCAAATAAAATTGGGGAAATGGTTAAACAAATTAGGAATAGCATTTGTGGTCCAGTTTCTAAATGTTGAGAAGTTCCAGGCTTAATTAGAGTCTTGTCTGGGACAGTCTGACATGCTAGACCAATTGAGATTGGAAGCTTTCTTTAAAAGTGTCCTGGGAGCTGTCTTGTTCTGATGAGGAACAGCAATTGAAGCACTTGGTGTTGGAACATGAAGGATATATGTCAGTGTCCAGCATGCTGAGAGGAATGAATCCTGTCAGGGCTGATCCAATGTCACTGTCCAGTTCTTTTGTTCTGAAAGCATATAATTTCTCACAAGCATGATACAGTCCTAAAATTGTAAGTGTATAAGGTGTGCGTGTGATGCACAGAACAATTAAGGCTGGTTTTCTCTTCTTTGTATGAGCAGAAAAAAAAAAGACATCTGTAAATCTTCATTCATGCCATATGAAGAATGGCATTTAATAGTAATTCATAGGGGTTAGTTGCAGAACTGCCTGCTGCACAGTGTTGCTGGGCCACAGAGGTTCTGTAGCCAACAAGGAGCATTGTCTATGCCTAGACATTCATGTCTCAGCCGGTCTCAGAGCTATTCCTGTATAGTGGGATTAGCAATGTATGTTACCTGTTTTTTGCAGTTTAAATTCTTCACGTCCCGATTGTATCTCCCTCCCTCATTCCCTCCTGATCCCCCCTCCCTCCCTTATCCTCTCTCCTTCCCTCCCTAGTCCTCAGAAAGGTGAGCCCTCCTCCCCTAACACCTGACCTCAGCCTATCAAGTCTCATCTGTACTACCTGTAGCCTCTTTGTCTGTAGCCTGGCAAGGCTGTCCTGCCAGGCGGAAGTGATCTAAGTTTGGTGCATGTCTGAAGTACTCCCTACTCTTCACATGTGGGACCCACAAGGAGACTGTGCTACTACATCTGAGCAGAGGGTCTAGGTCCACATCATACATGGTCCTTGGTTGATGTTTCAGTCTCTGTGTTGTACTGTAGTTGTCCTCTGTTATGTGGCTAATATCCACTTATGAGTGAGTATATACATTGCGTGTCTTTCAGGGTCTGGGTTATTTCACTCAGAATGATCTTTTCTAGTTGCATCCATTTGTCTGCAAATTTCAAGATTTCCTTGTTTTTAACAGCTGAATAGTATTCCATTGTGTAAATGTACCACGGTTTCTTTATCCATTCTTCGGTTGAGGGACATCTAGGTTGAGCTCTGACTTTTAAAGTCTCTTCAAATAATTCTTTGTGAAAATACTGTATTAGTTTTAGATAAATATTAATTTATTCCATTTCCTTATGCTGAATATTTTTAAAAGATTTAGTCCTGTGGTGTGTGTGTGTGTGTGTGTGTGTGTGTGTGTGTGTGTGTGTGTGTGTAAAACACATATGTAGGTGCATGCAGAGGCCAGAAGAGGGCTTTGGATTCGCTGGACCTGGAGTTGTAGGTAGTTGTGAGCCACCCAGTGTGTGTGTTCATTAGACAAGTTTGGAGTCCTCTGAAAGAACAGCAAGCTCTCTTAACTACTGAGCTGTCTCAGCTTCCACTGAGCATTTTTGGCTTAAGATTCTTTTTGTCTCTGTGTGTCTCTCTATGTGTTTCCCTTCCCCTGTAGTGTGTGTGTATTACACTTGAGGTACCACAGTAAAAAGAATTATATTTTAAGAATTTCAGGTATTTTAAGTCTAGTCTTTCCCAGTGTGTTCCCATAAGTAATTATTTTTATTTTTGTCGTAACACTTGGTGTTTCTTCTGCACAGGCAGTGCTTTTAGTTCTGTTCTCCACCTTGTTTTTTATTTCACAATATATCCTGGTGATTACTCCGTAGTAACAGTAATAGGGATCTTCCTCTTCACAGCTGTGGAGGTGCTGGGTAATTTTGCATGTGTGATTTTGTTGCTATTGAAAGCTTGTCCTTTGTGGGAATTTACCTTAGACCGCCATCAGCAGCATTCGCAGCTTTCAGCTTCTTGTCAGCCTTGCTTCTTGTCAGCCTTGTCAAGACAGTGGGGTTTTGCCAGCTGGGTGAGAAGGACCATCTCTCTAGTTTTTATTTACATTTCTCTTGAGGATGGTTCAAATCTTTGAAAATGCTTAAGGGCTTTTTGCCTTTTTCTTTAGTTTGCTTTTGGTTTGTGTCTTTTGCCTGTTTGTCTATCATCACATATTTTTGCTACTTACTGTCTTGATTTTTAAAGAGAGAGGAAAGATTGTCTCTTGGGGAGGCAAACTGTGAATGTTGAGTTTCCCAGTTTGTCTTTGCCTTGTTTTGTTTTTGATGTCGTTGGTGTCTCATGTACATTTTTAGTAATTTCTTTCTGTACTTTTAAGGTTGTAATTTTGTGAGATCTGGATTTAAAGGTTGACTGCTCATGTAGATGGGAGAAGGCCAGGGTTGCTTGTCCTGTGTGCACTGACTGGTGGCTTGCCTTTAGGGGCTTGTCTACACACAAGCTGTCAGAAGGGCCTTGTTTTGTTCAAGGTCCCATCTTGATTCTTTTCTCATTGTTTACTGGGAAGCAAGATGCTACACCTGACATTTCATCATATGCTTTTCATCTGTCAAGCAAGTGCTGAGTGATAATAATTCTTTTTGCAGAACTGCACGCATGCCTATTTTTCCTGTTCACATTTGTAATTTCCATAGTTATTTGTCGTTAGAGCTCTTGTCTAGACCAGGGGTTTGTAAACATCCTCCGTAAATGGCCATAAGAAGTTATTTTAGGTTGTTTCACATCTCTCTATCACAGGTATAGAGAGTGTACAAACTCCCAAATAAGGCTGTGCTCCAGTAAAACTTTATTTGCAAACCAGTGGAAAAAGCAAGAAAGGAAGAGAAACAGGTGCCTTTGGTCCACACAGACCATGACTGACTAACCTAGGATGGAAGCTAGGGTGATTTCACTCTGCTTTTGTCAGCCCAACTGCTGCTTCTTTGCTCCTGGGTTAAGTCAAATCCCAGTAGCCTGAACTTTGAGATCAGATAATGGAATCCTGTAATGGCAGGCAGTGCAGTACATTGTTGGTACTGATGAGGATTATGTCTTAGCTAATTTATACTTTGCTATAAAATTGCAACACAAAATGAATATTAAGAAAATGTTTCTCTTAGAAAATTAAAAGAACTGCACCGTCCTTACATCTCTATCGACTGCTGCTGCTGCTGAACACTATCTCTAAAGATGAACATTGCAGTGCCGAGTGAGCCCTGGAAAGCGATGCCGGCCGTCATCCGCTCACTGCAGAAGTCATAATTCAGAGAGAAAGTGATCTGCAACAGGAAGGCATCCTGTCACATTTTTATGAGTGTTTTATTGTTCTCCAACTAAAATTAAACCTAGTAGTAGTGTCATCTGTGAGTGAAACAATCTGCAGCAGATGAAATACGAAGGGCTGAGTTCAATATTGTTGAGTCATTTCTCAGGCAGGATTATGTCTGCTTGCTAAGAGAAGGAAGGGTCTGGGCATCTTTCCCCAGAGTCAGGAGCTGCCCTGTAGATACTATTTACATCAAAGATGCTTTTCTTTCTGACATACTGCTATTGATGTGAATATTTAAAAATCACCTAGTGCCCAGCTCACGTTTGTGGGAAACATTTGTTCTCTTCCAGATTTTATCAGAGGGTTGCAATCCAACACCTCTTACCTCTGTCTTTTGCTCGGGGTAGGGAAGACTGAGTAGAAAGGATGGATTAGGGCATAGAGCTAGCATGCAAAGCTCTAGGTCTTAGGTTGGGAGGACCAGAGGTGAACAGCGAGGACAGTATCAGGAGACGCTCTGTTAGGTCTCTTGTGCTTTGTCAGGTGCATGCCACTGGGCTGTTTGTGTACTCACTTGCTATTTTTTGTTCGGTGCTTGATTTTTTTTTTAAAGGTTTCTCGAGACAGGGTTTCACTGTGTAGCCTTGGCTGTCCTAGACTCACTTTGTAGACCAGGCTGGCCTCGAACTCACAGAGATCCACCTGCCTCTGCTTCCTGTGTGCTGGGATTAGAGGTGTGCACCACCACACCTGTCTCCATTTGCCATTTAAAAGGGGTGTATATGTGTGTATGTGTGTGTATGCATGTGTGTGTGCGAGTGTGTATGTGCATGAGAGAGTGTCTATATGTGTGTAAGAGAGTGTATATGTGCATTTGTGTGTGTGTGTGTATGCCAGAATGTGTTTGTATGTGTGTTTGTGTTTGTGGGTGTGTGCACATGTGCACCCAAGTGCACAAATGTAGACATCCGAGGAGGATGTCAGGTGTCCTGCTCTGTTACTCGCTATCTTATTTTCTCATGTAGGGTCTCTCACTGAACCTGGAGCTAAGTAGACTGGTAGCCAGCAAGCCCCATAGGTTGTCCTGTTTCTGTCCCTTACAATGTTGAGTGACAGGTGTGTATAGCCATGCCTGCTGTTTTACACGGGCCCTGGGGATTATACCTTAGGTACTCATGCTCCTAAAACATGAACTGTGGGCTCTTACCCACTCCGTCATCTTCCCAGCTCACTTCTATCATTTGTAGTTCTAGTAGTGGGTGAAAAGCGTCCCACTTTGCCGCAACCTGCTGGTTTACTGGGAGGACCGAGCGGACCCTAGTGCAGAGGCTTTAGAGCAGTGCCCAGCGCACGGCAAACACTTAGTGAAGGCTGCTCCGGATGGCTTGCACACTGCAGATCATGACCACGGCTACCACGTTCTCCTCACATCAGAGTGAAGAGGCCTGTGTAAACCTGTGAACTGTGGCTGCCGTGTCCTCTGCACATCAGAGTGAAGAGGCCTGTGTAAACCTGTGAACTGTGCTGTACCAAACTTGAAAGCTTCTTTGCACTGTACTGTTTCCTGATGCCTCCTTCACAGTCTAAACACCACTATGTCAATAAAGCTCTGGTGAATCTAAGTGTGCTCACCGTTTCTGTACTGTCTGTGGCTCTCGTGTTCTATAATGAACAGCTGAGTATGTGGGACAGGTTGGATGGCCTGCAGAGCATGCTTCACTGTCTGGCTTGGTAGGTGAGCTTCCGAACCCTTAGATACAGGTCCTCTCATCCAGAGGAAAAGGAAATAAGATGTTTTCAACTATAGAACAAGTTTTGAAAACGATTTAGTCTTTTCTATCTCACACTGAAACAAATGATGTGGCACAAAAGTAGATAGCGCAGAAAAAGAAAGAAAAGAAAAAGACATTTCCCCAGGTTTTTATTTGTATAGCTACTGAAGCGTTTCTTGTGAAGAATTATTGCAAATAAAACTATGTGAATTGGTGGAAGATTAGAAATTCTTTTCTTTTTTATAACGAAATCTAAACCCGGAGCTGGGGAAATTGCCATGCAAGCATGATGATCTGCGTTTGGACCCTCCAAAACCTACTGAAAAAGCCAGGTTGTATGGCATATGCCTGTAATCCCAGAGCTGGGGAGGAGGAGACAGGTGGGAGCTTGCTGCCCAACTATTCTAGTCAAATTGACAAGTTCCATGTTTAGTAAGGGACCCTGTCTTTAAAAAAATGAGATAGAGAATGACAGAGGAAAATACCCAATGTGGACCTCTGGTCTTTATGCTCACATGTTCACATGTGCGTGCATGTGCGCGCACACACACACACACACACACACACAGACACACACACACACACACACACACGCCTAAAAATACTTAAAAGCTCAATCTACAAAGTTTGTGTTTCATTTATTTTCATGTAATAAGAATAAAGCTTTGGTGGCTGGAGAGATGGTTCCATGGCTCTTAGAGAGGGCTTGAATTTGGTTCTCACCACCACCTGTAACACTAGCTCTAAGAGATCTGATGTTGTCTTCTGGATTCTGCGGGGCTGCACTCAGGTGCATGTACTCACACAGAAACATTACACATATGCACATAATTAAAAATAAAATCTTCTAAAAAAATCCCTATGTTTCTGGGATGAACTTTATTTCTTTGCTTGGTTGTTGTTTTAGTATATGTGCTCCTGAAATAAATACAGCGGTTTGTTATCTTTGAATGTGAATACCTCAGAGCTGGCCTGAGATGTACCGGCCCACGGCACCAATTCACAGCATTAGCAATTCAGGCCCTGGGAGTTAGTGATGTCATTTGTCCATAGGGACAGTTTGTTATCTTCAAAGGAACAGGGCTTTTACAATCTCTAAAAAGAATGTACCATTACTATTATCTTGCGTGGATTCAGGACATAATAAACAGTGTGAACGTAAGCGGAGGATAAAGTTTGAACGCAGCCCCGATTTTAAGTGGAGATAATGTGTAGACTTTTGAGTGCGGTTTTGGTACTGAGACGGCTGATGTCTCAGAAGCAGATTGGCCTCAGGAGTACTTGGTTTCAGTACAGTCCCCTTACCAGCAGGGGAAAAGCAGACAAGTGGTGTTTTTCAGACAGTAAAGCAGATGGCTCTTTCTCATCAGTACAGGGTGTGCCAACCACAAGAGACAGCTACACAAATGTTAACCCCTGAGGGAAGGAGGAAACAATTGCCATCAGTTGTTCCTTACAAGTCTGACTTCAGAATGTTGGGAGAAGTATTTGTCGTTTTAAAACGTATGTATTGAGTGTACTTCAGTGAAGCCTGTATTCTCAAGAGTTCTGACTAAAATGGTGGGCGATGGTGTATTTGCTTTAAAAAGGAATACAACTCTTATGGCTGCCATTTCTGGCTAATGTGGTGGCAGATGACTTGGGCCTGATATCAAGCTTCCAGTCTCGTTTAAATAACGGTGGGGATGGCAGACATTGGTGGGGAGGACTGTTACTACAAAGCAAAAGCCCTGTGCAATATGGTTTGTGGAATGGGCTGAGAATAGCCTTGGACCACTTAGCTTATGCTCGATTCTTGGAACCAGAACACTGGAATGCCCCTCACTGGGTAGAACCGCGTGAAGGCTTTACTCACAGGGACTTCTGGAAGGCAGAGTGCCATGCTGAGCTGCAAAAATTGGCACGCACAGACTGGAGCCAGTGTTCATCTCAACCTCTTTTCCCCATCTCTGTTCGCTTTGATTTAAAAATATGGACGTCCACTGTGCAGTCCAACAGCAGGCCTGAGAGAGTTCAGGGCACCCTGCACTCTGGAGCACAAATCCCTGAAAGAGGGGCATTTAGGGTTGTGCTTGATGCCTTGGGCTCTCTCTTCGGCACTAATTAAGTAATCTGAGCCTTTGAAGCAGGTGGCAGGAGGGGGAGCTGAGTACCCTGCTGCCCTGTGTAGTGTGTGGTGCATGGGGTGTGCCACTGCCGATGGGAGGACCAGACTCTCAGCATAAAGTTTTTATCTACTCTACAGGCTCATCAGACAAAATGTGTTCCATGTTCCCAGTGGGGTCAGAGTGGGACATGTCTCCCTTCTGAGTCTAAACTTGAGAGGGATAGCCTGCCAGTGACTAAGGGACACAGGAGGAGCTAAAAAACCATTACCGTCAAGAACTCAGATCTAGAAGGAAGAGCCTTGACTGTGGCTGATGGGGTATGTAGAGTGTGAGGGAAAATTCATCACCCTTCTGAAATGATGACACGTGACAGCAACAGCAGAGAGTCTAGTGAATATGGTATCTTAGGTAAAACAAAACAGAACAAGAACAACAAAACCATGGCAGTGGCTCTGAGGAAACCAAACCAAACCAAAACAAACCAAAACAAAACAAAAAACAAACAATATATCAAGCCCTAAGAAGGAGCAACCGAGATAAGAGTTGAAGTGTCAAGGAAGCTGGTTGAAATAAAAGAATGAGAAACAAAGATTGCAGTATGGCTTAAGACCCCTGGAAGACTTGAATTCTAGATGTGGATGATGATCATGAGCTCATGCAGAATGCCCAGAAGAAAAGCAAAGCTATGCAAATGTGGGGCATGGAGGTGGTGGACAGAGGACAGGTCTTCAACCTACAGGGAGCTGAACCGCAGGCAGAGAAATCATGATTCGTGGCTGTGCCGGAGAAGCGGATGAGTAAATAGCAAAGGGACCCCTGAGAACCTTCCAAAATTAATGAAAAAGGTTCCTACACAGGCTTGCTTGGCAAAATATTTGAATTTTAAGGATAAAGCAATCCCAGGAGATAGAGCAGGTTGCCTGCTGAGGAACAC
Organism: Acomys russatus; assembly: GCF_903995435.1. NCBI lineage: Eukaryota > Metazoa > Chordata > Mammalia > Rodentia > Muridae > Acomys > Acomys russatus. The sequence goes on along the minus strand of NC_067155.1, from coordinate 35,560,862 downwards.
AAATTAGGTTTGTCTCGGGTGTCTTGTCTATTAAATGCCAGAAGTATAAGGCTGTGGCCCAGTGACTGCATCCAGCTGTATCTTTAGTGTGTGCTGTACTGACTGTCTTCATGCATGTTCCATGTTCTGTCTGTCTCTTAGAAAGCCGTGTCAGTGCACATTTGTTATAGCAGAGAGAACTGTGAGCTTTAAAGCCGTGTGTGTGTGTGTATGTGTATGTGTGTGTGTGTGTGTGATGTGTTTGTATGTGTGTGTGATACACATGTTTGCTTATGAATGTGGATTAAGTGTATGGAGGTCAGAGGACAAGATTAGGTTTTTGTACTTAACATTCCACGTTTTTTGAGGCAGGATCTCTACTGATGCCAGGCTAGCTGGCCTGAGAGCTTCCAGGGGATTCTCCTGTCTCCCATCCCACCACAAGATTCCAGACCTACCAGGCCTGGCTTTACATGAGGACCTGCGCTCAGATTCTCACACTTGCACGGCAAGTGCTTTGCCCACTGAGCTATCTCCTCAGCCCCTTTCTCTGATTTTGAAGGTAGAGTCTGGCATGACGTCTTAACGGCCTACCGACCCTCCGGTAAACTAGGATACGTGTATGTTTTTGTGTTCACTGATTGGTAGCTAGCAGCCAAACTCTGGCAGGTTTAATGCACTTGGTTCAGGAAGTTATCCAAGGGAAAAGGCTTGGGAAGTTAACCAAGGGAAAAAGTAGCCCAAATTTTAATTAGATAATTAAAAACTCACCAATCCAACAGAAAACAAAAGTGATCTGACTGAATGTCCTTTATAAAAGGCACATTCAAAATGAAATTACTCAAAGGCCTAAATGAAAGGAATGGATAAGCACACAAAGAGAATGTGATATCTCTATTGTAAGACAAAGCATTAAAATAGGACACAAATTATGAAGATGAAAAATGTAAGCTGCAATTATGACATAACGTGAATTTTTATGGGTAAGTTACATCACAGAGCACATTCGTCACTACAAATGAGAGGAGACGAGGAATGAGACATTTACATATTTTTGGGCACATTAAATTAGACAGTAACAAAATAATAAAGGCTGTAAGTCTCTTGATAATTTAAGGGTCCTAAGGGGTAAGTATACATTGAGACCAGTGCCTTGCCAAGTGACAATACTTATTTTTAGAGGCATAGGGGATACTTTTCCTCCAAACAACATATTCTAAACCATAAATAGTCTAAAAATTGAATACACTGAAAGTAATATAAATATATATATCTGTAACAGCAATAAAATTTGAAAGCTACTAATTATGAAAAACAGAAAGCAAAATCCAGATTCTCTGACTGCTTCTTAAGCCATCTTCTCAGTAACTCTTCAGTGGGTTAAAGAGGACAAGACTTCTTGTTTGGAAACGCCGAGTACATACGAACCCCATGAGATCTGATCAGAGCCATTCGTTATAAGAAGGTAGTATAATTAGATTCTAATAGTTCTTAACAAAAAGAACAATAACAACAACAAAATAAGGCATTGCAGCTCAGGCATTAAAAGAAAGGAAACAACATGGGAAATTATTAAAGATACAGAAACACACGAAAAGGTAACAGGGAAGCTGATAAGTCAGTGTACTTCTTTGGGGGAGGAAATGCCCAGGATTCCAGGTAAGGTTTGTAGATAACTTAATTAAGACATTAAAAGACACACACACACACACACACACACACACACACACACACACACACACACACACGGGCACGTGCACAGGAAATTAAGAATAAAAAGGGAGAAATTAAAGAGCCATGAAGATATAATTTATGTGCTTATATCTTTATCAGTTTGAGACAAAGAGAAATGAGTACTTTTCTAGAAAAATAAAAATGGTCCACGTTAAGTACAGGTGAACAATATGCTAGAAATATTAGAAGGAGGCAAGAGGAATGAGTGAGCAGGCTCCTCACTCACTACATCATATACCTGGGTTTCACTGGTGACTGAAAAATCACATAGAAGCCACTTATGTTGTTCCAAGTAGAGAAGTGAGAGCTTTTTGTTTAGTTTGGGATTTTACTTCTAATGCCATTATGATGCTGCTTAACTTCCTGGCATCCATTATCCCTGTGTGTTCTTCTTATAAAGTCCCTTGCTTCTGGCAGGCACCTTCTCCATCCTCAGCTCTATGAGTCAGGGTGGTGGGTGGCTAGTTGGGAGAAGAGTGTGGTCTTGAGGATTTACAAGCCAACTGATGACACCATTCATTGTCAAAACTAGGCAATGGGGAAGAAATAGACTTTTTAGCAAATGGCACCAGGACGATTGAACGTCCACATACAAAAACATGAACCAGGAGCCCTATTTTATATTACATGTGAAAAGCAACTCTGGCTATACCACAAACCTAGAACTAAGAGCTGGAATGAGAAAACTGGAAGAAGATCTAGAGTTACGCCAAACGTGGGATCAGGTAGGATATGAAACATACAAGTGACAACAGGAACACTTGATAAATTGAGCCTAAAACTGAAATCTTTGGAATAGTCTGCTCACCGCTATACCGTTTGGCAGTGAGAACGTCAGCTAAGTGGAGGACAGAAAGATCCAATCCAGGCCAAAGCCCCAAGTTCCAATACTATCACTGTGCCTGGAGCTAAAGGATCTGGAAATGGCTTTACCTCAGAGTTCGTCCCCAAGGAAAGCAGTGCTTTTATGTGAAATCTGCAGTCTTTGTCACTTGCCCTCAATACATCCTGAGTGATATGCACTGACGTATAAAGCCAGCTCGGAAGACAGTGCATGATTCAAAAATGGCATGCATTGTAGGCAGAGTTGCAAGCATGTGAAGGAGATAGATTTTGTTTCAAAATGTACTATGTTCTGTGATCTAATGTTTAAAAATTATTTTTTGTTACCTTCCTAACTTAAAATATATTTTAATAACAAGACATACACCCAAAAAAGAAAGCACAAGGCTTTTGATGTAAAAACTTAAATTTTAGAACTAGAACCTAGTGACTGATTTATGAAAGTATGGCCAAATAGGATTTATTCTATTCCCCTAGTATTAAGAATGATTGCTTGGCATTAAGGAATTTCATAAAATTTAAATTATGAACAAGCCAATGGAGGAAAACCCATAAGGTCTCAATAGATGGTAGAGAATTACTTCATCAAATTTAATATCCTTTCTTAAAAATAAAACTCTCAGTGATAAGAATAGAAGGATTGAAGAGTGTTTTCCATCTTAATATAGTCATCGATATGTCTTAGCTTAATCAAAGCTTTTTAAAAAAAAAAAAAAACAATGAAACCCTACAAACATTTAAGATTCCTAAGTAAAGTATCTTTACAATTTTTTTGGAAAGTATGATAGATATATTATTATTTGAAGGAAAATAACTGTTAAGTGGAGTTGGTGGGGAAGCAAAATTAGTGTATGGGATATGATTTGAAAAACAAAAGCAGACAAACTGTAGAAGCAATTAAAGTGCTTGCTTACAAATTACATGCATAAAATCCTGTTGATTGTATTACATATTAAAACAACCATTTAAAATCAATAACTGAAACCCCCTTTCATAATTGAAAATACCCAAATAGAAAGAAATTAAGAAGCATCCATATGAAGACATCTGGTGCTTAGCTGTGAGTGACTCATCTGTTTTACCCTCCCTCCCCATCCAAGGCACAGAGACCATCGCAGACTAATGAGTAGAAATAATGTGAGGTGGATGAGGAAGAGCTGTGAAATGCTGACTTGTGGACATGACATGGCTTTTATACGCATTGATTGATTCATAGCAACTGTGGTTACCTGAGCAATATCAAGCTAGTCAAAATCCCAGTGTGATTGATGGTGGAGAGGCTACTGATAGTGATTGGCTATTGGGGCAGGGACAACCGTTCTCTTTTAGGGACATGGCTGCTAGGAGGTTGTCCATGCCCCATTGGATGGCCCCACGTGCATGTGCATTTGAGCACACTAACTGGACTCGGGTTGAGTAATCAATAAAAATAGAAAACCAATAACTGAAGGATATAAACTTGGGAAGGAAATGGGGTGGAGCTTCTAGGTGGAGAACATATGGATGGATGTAATAAAAATACATTGTATAAATGTATGCAATTTTCAAAGAAATAAAAACATACAAATAAATCCTTTAAGGATGTGTCATAAAGAGAACTTGAGAACATGAATAAGTGAATTAATTAGTGAAGTAGTATATGAGATATGGCTGGAAAAACAAAAGTACTTAAAGGTATTTGTTTACAGATTTTGTAGTTCTTACACAGACCAAAGCAACCATTTTAAATCAAGAGTAGAAAGCCCCCTTCATCACAAACCTCAAATAGAAAAAGGTTTTATAGGAAGTGTTCAGTAGTGCAGGCCTACATGTGCCCTGACTCAGGTACCATGGTAAACTCTAACTCATCATCTGGGTCTTAGATTAAGTAATTTTTTGACAGCGACCTTCTCAACAATTCAGAATCAGTAATTTACTCCTTTTGTTCTGCATACCATTATAGACCTTGTGGTTTTCTTTTTCATAATGTTTGCATGTAATTATATATTTTTAACAATTCCCTTTACGTGTGTGTGTGTGTGTGTGTGTGTGTGTGTGTGTGTGTGTGTGTGTATGTGTGCTTACGTATGCCAAAGCCCATGCATGTGTGTAGGTTAGAAGAACTCTGTGGAGTTGATTTTCTCCTACCTTTGTGAAGATGCTGAAGATGGAATGCAGGTGGCTAGCCCTGAACTGCAAGTACCTTGATGTGTCAACCATCTCATTGACCCGTCACTGTATGTTTGTGTTGTTTTTAGTAGCCTATTGTGGGCACGTGCATGTGTGTGTGTGCATGTGCGCATGTGTGAGATCTGAGGCTTCCTCCTCAGGAATGCTGGCTTTGTCTGCCTGCTTTGAAATGATCTCTTGCTGGGCTGGAACTTGTCAGATAGGCTGTCTGGCCAGTGAGGCCCAGGAATCCTCATATTTCTGTCTCCCCAGCTCTGGGATTTCAAACTTGTGGTGGTGAGTGGGGGGGGTGAGTGGGTGTTGAATTTAGGTCCTTGTGCTTACAAGACAAGCACTTTAGAAAGCTATCTTCCCAGCCCAGGACTGCATCTCTTAGTTCACCATTGTATGTTTAACTGTGATTGTGTGTGACACAAAGTAGACATGCAACAACAACAACAACAACAAAAATTAGTGAACCTTTAAATTACACATAATTAAGTATTTTGCGTAGTGTAATGCAGCGTGCTGCACTAGCATTTTCCTTAGATATCACAGTCTGTCAGAGAATTCTGTAGTCAATCACAGGGTACAGTTAATTGGAGGTTTATTTGCATGAATACCTGGAATTTTTTTTAAAAAAATTGGAAATCAACACTAATGAAGGCAGACTCACTTTTATACACAACAATCTAAAGAGAAAGGCGTATTTATAAAATAACCTTAATATTTGCCCAGAAAAAGTAGCAAATGAAAAAAATCTAGCTGTAAGCACAAGTATATTTGAGAGGTTAGTATATATTAACTATATTTCCTGTGTACTTAGAGGAAATATGGTGTGGTACTCAGCCTCTGGGATGGCTGACACTGATCCTTGCCTCCTGTGTTTTCATCTTCATGTATGCTCTACTTACATTACAATGCCATGAAAATGATGGTATGTGACTTCCGAGATAGCTTGTAAAACATACTACAATATTTGTCGTTGCTCCCTTGGATTATTTGCTCTTGAAGAAGCCAGCTACCATCTTGAGATCATTCATTCTCTCTTGAGGGAGGCCCTGGGCAGAGGAGATAAAGTTGATCAGTAGTCACTGTCTACTTTACTGGCAGTGTAGGTGCACAATGTTGGAAGTGTATCCTTTATTCCTAGTGAAGCCTTCAGATCATTTTGCTTGGGGAGACATCTTACTTGGCATGAGAGAGCAAAACTAGAGCCACAGAACTAAGTTATACTTGAGTTCCCAATCTATGGATATGTTAGCGAGTATTTACTGTTCTTTTAAGCTACCAAACTTTAGAATACCTTTTTTCATATCATTAAGTACCTGATCAAATTGATTAAATAACATGGCCAGCCAGTATTTGGCCGTAGAACATTGGTGACATTCTTCTTTATATCAACGACTTTTCAGGGACTGCGGAATGGCACAGTGGATAAAGGTGCTGGTCATCAAACCCAACAACTTGAGTTTAAACCTTGGACCCACATGGTGGGAGCAAAGAACTCACTCCTGCAAATTGTCTTCCGACTTCCACATGGAGTGTTCTCTCTCTCATACACATAATGCATATATAAATAAATGTAAGACAAAAATTGAAACTTCCAAATGGAGGAAAGATTTTAATGTAAACCTGGAAACATTTGAAAAAATAATACTGAAAACTTTTATAATTTAAAATCATTATTTATCCTATTTCTATTATTTATTTCTATTTCTCCTAGTCTCACCCAACACGTCCTCCTCCTCCTCCTCCCCCTCCTCTTCTTTATAAACTACTGAATCCAGTTAGTGTTTCCACATGTCCATGGGTGTCAGGCCATCCAGTGGACCATTGGCAACCTACTAGCTGCCGTAACCCTGAAGAAAAATGTTTTCCTCCTCTTCTAGAAGCCATCAGCTAAAGGTGGGTCCTCACGAGGCCCAGTCCTCATCCATATTGCAGTGTGGAATGGCTTGACATGTGCAGATAACCACAACTGCTGTGACCTCATGGATACAATCATGGTGTCCTATCTAGAGGACGTTTCATTGCACTCTTCCTTATCCTTTGGCTCTTGGTTCTTTTCCTCTCCATTTCTGCCAGGCTCCCTGAGCCTTAGGATGTTGATGCAGATGTACCACTTAGGGTTAAGCACTCAATAGTCACTTATTCTCAGCACTCAGGTGAGTGACAAGTCTCTGCACTGATGGCTGCACAGTGTAAGCAGAAGCTTCTCTGACCAGGGTTGAAAGCAGTACTAGTCTATGGGTGTAAACATAAACAGTTCCACAACCTGTCCACTTAGTAGAACAACAAACAGTGATAGCCTCCAACCCTGGACCTGTGATTTCCCTCATCATGAGTTTTGACCATTTTACATGAAATGACCTCCTGTGGAGTAGGCCTCAGGACCAATCAGAAAGCACTTGGCTACCTCTACAACAGCCATGCCACTATTGCACTAGCAAGCATGTCTTGCTCGGCCGGCCAGGATTGTAGCATGCAGGGTCCACTGCTGAGTAAGCAAGTTAACGACTTTTCTCTCTCAGCATCTGGCATAGCACTTCTAGCACTATGAAAAGTAGTCATCAAGAAGGAAGTCCCTAGGCCACTTATACTGTGATTTCTCTATGTTCTGTAACAAAAATGTATTGTCTTCAGTGATAAGGCTATACAAATTCAGTTCCTACTGCTTGAACAGAGAGTGTGTTGCTGACGGAGCCATTACCTCAGTTCAGTTTTTAGGCTTTTGACGCAGAAAGATGGTCTTATTTGAGACTAAAATGTTGGAGCAATAATGTAAAACTTAGCGTATGAGTACTTACTAGCCTAGCTCAGTTAAATTCTGTTTTTTCATCAACATATAATTCAGCTAGTCTTACCTGTACTATTTACTGGTTCCAAATTTCTCTTGTAGTATTGTGAGAATGTAAGGAGGGGTCTTTAGGACCACAGTTAGTCTTTCTCTTCCCAAAGTACTATCTATTTTTGGCTAGACTGTTATCTGCCCTCTAGGCATTCACAAGACATGTGGTTTCTTCAAAATCTGTAGTCGTCTTTATGTGATTAGTCTGTATTGCAGTATCTTGGAGTAGGGACGTAGCTCAATTGGTGGTGTTCTTGTCTAGTGTGCATGAAGCTCTGGCTTCTGTTAGCCACTCTGCATAGACCAGGCATGCTGGTCCACACCTGTAATCCCCGCATCAGAAGCCTGAAGCAGGAGGATCAGAGGGTTAAGATCATTCTTGACTACATGGTGACGTGAAGCCAGCCTGGGCTACATGAGGCTCTACCTCAAAACAAGACAGAGTCTCTGTGACTAATAACAATGAAAAAAAAAAAATACATTTTACCTGTTAGAGTTACACAGACTAAAGAGTCTCCGGCATTTGCAAGGTTACAAAATGTGGGCAGGAATTCAGATTTGTGTGTTTCATGGAGGGTGCCAGAACATGTCTTTAGGACCGATGCTCCGATTGAGCTGTTCCGGCTGTAGACTCTCATGCGAAGGTCAGGGCGGCGCAAATGGAGAGCAGTCCATGTTATCATGAAGCCAGCATCCTTTGACCTGCATGTGTTTCCTCTCATCCCGTTCTCTGCTCCTTTCTCTGCCATCTCTGTTGTTCTCACTAGACATTTCTCTCGAGTCCCCCACATGCGTTCTGCTATCCTCGTCCGCAGCGGTGTTTGTTTCTTGTAAACAATGATTTCTTCTGTGTACTTTGCAATTTTCTTAACTTCCGTGCTGTTGATTCTTTACTTGGCATTCTTCCAACCCTGATTTGAAAATCATAGTTTGGCAATTACTTTAACTTCAGGAAACAAACTTTGTCCCTATTTCCCCTAACATTCTGTTCTGGAAAGGGTATTTTAGAGTTCTTGTCATCTCTCTGAGGATACTAATTAGATTTTTTTAAAATCCTTTTTTTTCCCTTTTTCTTTCTTTCTCTCTTTCTTTCTTTCTTTCTTTCTTTCTTTCTTTCTTTCTTTCTTTCTTTCTTTCTTTCTTTTCCAGATACAGAATCCTCTCTCTTCCAGGGCTGAGTCCATGTGTTCACCTAGTTCTTTGTCTCTTATTCTTATTTAGGATCTTCTCCATGACCTGACGATCCCAGGCTGACTTCACTTTTATGAATGGAGGCCTGGCTTCATTAATCCTGGTATCTGTCACATGTTTCTGATTCATCTATGTGCATTTCCCCGAAGTGGGAGGGTTTAGGGCAGGCCTTGTGTAGAGCTTCGGGCAAGGGCTTGGCAAGTATCCCTGTAGGGTGCGGAGTGGGTGGGGAGTCAGCAGGCCAGCTGGACTTCCTCCAACTTGCTAATGCAAGAAAGACCTGGCTCTGTTTTAGGGGCACCAGTCTCATTCACAGCAGAGCTGCTCTTTGTCCCTACTGCTCTCAGCCCTTGGGAGTTCCCTCTCTCTCTACCCTTTGAAGCTCGGATGTGCGCAATCACTCTGGTAAACCACCCACTCAGCACTGTCCCTGTAGTGCCAAGGCCAGCCAGGGACTTGCTTGTGACTAGTCCAGCTGCCCTAAGTTGGGTTTCCCACCATGGGCTGGTTGCTCAGACCTCTGCGGGTTTCCTGATCTGTGCTGCTCTGGAGTGCCTTGGGAACAGCTCCGGACCAGTGACTGTGGCCTCGGTGTATGTTGCTCCATCTCTGAGGTCCTCAGTAGGCTTTCTCTCCTGCAGGCAGTCTCGAAAACATATGTCCTCCTTCTGGCACTTTTTCTCTATGTTCTGGAGTTCTTTACTTTCACGGGGAAACAGATGTTCAACATCGGTGAATATGAAAGCATGGATGGGAGGGAGTCATGCATGTGCTCCGTTGCCCAGTCCTTACCTCTGTGAGCTCCTCGGGGGACTGTGGACTGTTGTGGTGGTTCCCTGCTCACTGCGTTTACTGTTCCCTTGGGTTGAGAGCGTGCAATGTGCATGAGGAGTCGCTGAAGTCAGGTTGGTTTCCAGTGAGGGTCTCTGGCTCCCAAGAGCATCCTTTACCCATGTCTTCTGGTTGTTCGGATTGGTGTCTTGCCTTCGTGCCATTTCTTCACCTTAAAAGTTTGGTGCTGGCTGTGTTTCTGTTCCTGTTTTCAGGGATCTACCACCAAGTGCATTTCCTCGGCTGTGTAGAGATTTCCTTGTCACCTCATGGCAAATGCAGGAGCTTAACTTCAGGTGACTGGGGTTGGGGGGCAGTGGCAGGGCCTTCACTTAGCAGCTCTACAGGCGGAAGGGTCGGCTGCCTGCCCCCTTCGGAACTTGCTGTCAGTAAGCTGCTCCGGGCCTGACTTCCCACCCTTTCCCAAATGGCTTTGGAGCCAGTAGGAGGTAGGATGAGTCCTCCAGCCTCTGGCTAATTAGTTGGCCAGTCTTCTTCTATCTCCTCCTAGCCTGTGCTGCACTGATAATGGGATTATTCTTAGCTGCTGCTGGGGGAGACTTTGCAGCTGACACGGGCTCTTCCTAGTTCTTCAGATTTACCATCGTGATTCCTTTCAGTCTCAGAGTTTTCCAGAAATCCACTCAGCTATTCTGTAAGTGCTTATTGTGAATGGCAGTGTGCTGGGTATTAGGAAATAAAGGTCAAAAAAGAAAGAAGACCTGTGGAGGGGAGGAGACGAACACTGAAACAATTTATGCATCTACCCCAACCACATGTTCTGTGAGGCACATAAAAAGTCACCTCAAACAGGGATTGTCATAGAAATCTGCCTTCAGCAGATGATAGTTGGCCAAACTAGAAAGGAGGAGAAAGAATGACCTAGTGGTGAGGGACAGGATGTGAAGAGAACGTAGAGTCAGGCGGAGCGGGACATGCGTGCTGGTATTGGCCCTCATAGGTATTTATGCTCATTTCCAATTTAAAGGAACTTGGGAAGGAGAAAAAGCTATGAGCCATCCTGGGCCAGGGCACCTCAACAAATAGTGACTTGAGAAACCATTTATCCCATAGGAAATACATGAAAAAGCAGGAGACTTGTTATATCCCGGAGCTGGGCCGTGCGATTCAGTTGGGAAAGTGTTTGCTAGCAGAGTGGTTCCCAACCTTCCGAGTGCTGCGGCCCTTTAATTCAGTTCCTCACAGATTCCCCAACCATAGGATCATTTTCGTTGCTACCTCGTAACAGCAGTTTTGCTACTGCTATGAATTGTAACATAAATATCTGTGCTTTCTGGTGGTCTTAGATGATTGCCTGTGAAAGGACCATTTGATCCCCCTTCTCAACAGGGTCATGACCCACATGTTCAGAACCACTTGCATGTATGAATTCCAGGGTTCCATCAGTAGCACATCCATAAAACCAGCACTTGGGACATAGAGACAGGGTCAAAAAGAAGGCCAAGGCTACCAAGCAAGAAGTGGATGGAAAGGGGCATCCTCAGATAGAGTCATTTGGGAGAGTTGGAGATGAGGATGGCGGAAGGCAGGGAGTGCACATGCGGGCATGGAGTCTTGGTTCAGTCAGTTCAGTGGTAATGACAATTATCTTGGGTAGAAATGAATTCAAAGAGTTTAGTTGACATTTTTGAATGCTGCCTGCGGTTAAGACTTACTCAAAGAGCAGCCGAGACAATACTTTTTCTTTCTTACGTCTAACACAAGGGACATATAAGGAGCATTTTAATGACTGTCCTGATCAGATCAAACAGTGAAGCGTCCTCCGTGTGTTCCTTATCCACTGTGCATGGGAAGATCCTACAGGAAGGCGCTGTCACCACTTCTTCAAGATGGAAGAACCTAGACTCAGATCAGATGAACTACATGTCCCTAGTCACCATACTAGGTAGTGCCGACACCAGGATTCACCTTGCGTCTCCGACTCTAGGGTGGTGGTGTGCTGATTCAGCCATAGGAAACTGAGGGCTTTACAGGTGGAAAATAATAAAAGACTGACAGCTTTATTTGGTTCACCCTAATGTAGCTCCTCTGCTAAATCACTAACAGTGTCAGCACCCGATCTGCTAACTAACTTGGCCAGGTCTCAGCCCGGGGTTGTCATCACGTGCTCTACTGTAACTGTATTTGGAAGTACCTGCAGTCTTAAGTACACTGAGTTTTAAAACTGTCCTACTTATGTGAATATTTAAGTTAACGTAGCTTATTTACTTTAAAGGAGTGTGTTTTCGTTATGACATTACTTTTTCCTGACTATGTTGACGGAGTTTTATTTTGGGAGAACTGCAAGGTATATTGGTAAAGCATATAGAAGAATACACATTGCAAATCTCATTTCTCACAATATGATTTATTTTTATTTTATTTATTTAATTTTTTTTGCATAGCGTGAGATCCATTGAGAATGGTCTCCCTAGGGAATGCCTGGGTGGTTTTAACTCAGCACTTTCCCTTCTTACTGTGTTTGCTGACCTCTGATCAGCCTCATTCTCTTAGTTATGCAGTTTGTATCTGGGCAAAAGGAACGAGTGCCTTCCAACCCCCTTGCTTTATTTCTGAGAACAGCCAGTACTAATTAGTCATAAATCACACTGGGTGTGTAAGAATAAGCGAGGTACCAGATGCAAGAATGAAATAGTGAAACCTATAAATTTGTATACCAACTGAAAACAATAAAGAAAAATGAAATCACCCCATGTAACTTTGCTAGTGAAATACTGTTACGCTGTATCGTTCTTAAAAAATTTGCATTTGCATTCTTAAAAAATATGAACTTAGGAAAAGGGTGATTTTTTTTTTAACCACAGAAAATATGCTTTTAATGAAGGTAATATCTGGGAGAGAGAGGATGGGCAGGGAGGGAGGGAGAGAGGGAGAGGGAGAAAGGCCAGCCTCATAACCAAAATGAAATAGGAGCTTTAGTGTGTCATTTGGCAATTTGCACAGTTTTTTGGGGAGTGGGGGTGATGGTTGGAACTCAGGCCTCTCTGGGTTAAGTATAATCAGTTAACATTGTGTGTACACTTGACATACTTAATATCTGGTATTTTTTTTTTTTGTTGTTGTTGTTGTTTTGTTTTTTTAAAGAACAGTCTGATGGTAGTTTCTCATGTTAAGGACCTGATCTTAAACACTGTGGACTTGTTGTTTTCATGTAACTTTTAGTTCAGGTACAATAATTCTTTTAAAAGGCATGGGCAATTAATTACGTGACCGCAAAAAATAATTTCACCTAAGTTAATTGCACAAATTACTGTAGCCCTAAAAGGTTAATGACTGTCAAACATCTTTGATGCATAGAGCCCATTAAATGCCACTGTCATCTGAATAATGTAAATGAGTAGACCCGTCCTTCCTGGACAAATGAGTTTCATTCAAAGGACAATAGTAAGCAGTGCCTTGCTGTGTTTTAGAGCAACACGTTCAGGCCCTTCTGCAGAGAACTTGGATAATTCAGTCTGAGGGTCCATGATAGAGTATCACATTTCAAAATAAAAGCCATTAAAATCTCCTGTGTCTCAGAAGGTAAATAAAAGTTTTAGATTACTCATCATTTGCATTTTGTAGGGCTACCGAGTCATTGAGGTTTAAGGATGAATTAACATTTGTGTGCGGACTTTGCTTAGGCCTTAAACAATTAGGTACAGCCAGTGAGCAAGGGATTTTTTTTTTTTTTACTGGACGCTATCCCAAAAGCTGAGGAGAACCCTGAGGATCTCTGCAATGGATCTTCTTTTACAGCTGTGGAGAGAATAGAGTTTTTAATATTAATTTTTGACATTGTTAAATGCCAAAGCTTCAATTTATTATATAATTCTTAAAATTAGCCTTTTCCTGTGACTCCGTGCGTGGGGTTTTCGGTCTAATCTACTTTGGTGTTGCATCTGTGTATGTGGAATGCATCTGTGGGTAAGAGTGTGCGTGTGTGAGTGTGTGTGGACCCCTTGAGCGTCATTTCTTACGCCCTCCATCTTGTTTCTTTGAGGCAGAAGGTCTCATTGTCCTGGGGCTCCCCATTGGCCATAGGCTGTCTGACAGAGCTTCTGCATGAGCCCCGATTTTATTTTATTATTTTTTAAAATATATTTTATTAATTTATTCATATCACATCTCAATGGTTATCTCATCCCTTGTATCCTCCCATTCCTCCCTCCCTCCCATTTTCCCCTTACTCCCCTCCCCTATGTCTGTGACTGAGGGGGACCTCCTCCCCCTGTATATGCTCATAGGGTATCAAGTCTCTTCTTGGTAGCCTGCTATCCTTCCTCTGAGTGCCGTCAGGCCTCCCCATCCAGGGGACGTGGTCAAATATGGGGCACCAGAGTTCATGTGAAAGTCAGACCCCAGTCTCCACTCAACTGTGGAGAATGTCCTGTCCGTTGGCTAGATCTGGGTAGGGGTTCGAAGTTTACTGCATGTATTGTCCTTGGCTGGTGTCATAGTTTGAGCAGGAACCCTGGGCCCAGATCTGCCCATCATAATGTTCTTCTTGTAGGTTTCTAGGACCCTCTGGATCCTTCTATTTCCCCATTCTCCCATGCTTCTCTCACCTACAGTCCCAATAGGATGTCCTCCCCTCTGTCCCACTTTCCTGGTAAGTGAAGACTTTCATGGGACATATCCCTTGGGCTAGTGTCCAGATATAAGTGAGTACATACCATTTGACTCTTGAGCCCCGATTTTAAAAACATGGGTTTTGGAGCTTGAAGTCGGGTCTTTATGCCTGTACAGCATATGCTTTCCCATCTGAGCTGTCTTTGCAGCCCTTGGACCTATTTTTATTTTCAGCAAATGTATCCTGAAAGATTTCAAAACCCCTAATTCCTCTAAAAGATGCTTTGCCAAAAAGGATTCTTTGGTTCAAGAAAGTTTGAAAAGACTACTTGCTATATATCCTTTTCTTAGAAGAGTCGCGATATACATTTATGTATTAAGGGGTTTGTGAAATTCTTGGACAAGTAAATAAAAAATTTACCACCATCAAAACCATGTTTTACAAGTTTATCTGATGACAGAAATACCCACTCTTGCTTTGTACAATAGTCAACATTGTAAGACTTCACCAGCGACCTCATGCTACGTGTAACTGCTTTTGGATATCCCCCTGTATCAGCAGATCTTGTTCTCCAACATTCCAGTGTGGCAGCTATGTTTATTTGCTACAGATGTTTCTGCATATGCATATAAACACAGCTGTGTGGATAAGCACACACATCGCGAGCTTCCATTAGCACATGCAGGCTTACACACATGGGTGTTTGCATTTCAATTTTTTACTTTGATACCTACAATATATAGCGACAGTGGAATCAGGAAAATACTGATCAAACCGGCCGATGAGAAAAAGGGTACCACCACGCATGCCTTCCCTATTGCCACCTTCAAGATGCAAGCCACCTGCTGTCCTTGATGATCACCACACAGTCCTGGCATCTTCGATATGCCCGGATCTCCACTGCAACCGGGCTGCACCTTCACCAAGAGCCTGGCCTGGACTCTCAAATAGTGCCAAGCCTTAGCTGCTCCCTATTACCTCTTCATGTCTTCAAAACCAGTACCACATGGGAGATTCCAACACGTTGGCAAGTGAGGTTGCCCGTGGCTTCTGTGTGCTGGCCCCAAGGAGGAAAGACGTTTGAGAAGACCACATTTCAATGACGCCGGTCTTTTCCTAATCACAATTGCACTCTCATCCCCTGCACACCAGCATCGGTTGTCCCATGAAAGCAAAGGGGCGAAGGTTTGACACTAGTGCTACTGGTTCTTCAGCTCCAGCTGACCAGCATCACTGAAATACAGTCTTCCTGAGAGTCTTTCCTCAAGGTCAGCACACAGAAGCTGTGGCCCAGAGAGGCCCACGACCGTATCTCATGCTGGTGACCATCAAGGACACCAGCAGATGGAAAGTGGAATTAATGTGAGCTTGTGAGACCACTGACGTTTATACAAGACAAGCTCTGTGTGCTGTGGATGGCAGAGCCAGAGTACTAGTTACAGGGTTGGAGTTTTGAGTTGCTTTGATGTGATTGTAATTGGGCACTGGCTCTCGCCTCTTGGAATAAGAAATTTTTTAAGTTTTTAAAAAAATTTATTTTGTAAGAGCCCACAGTTTAGGGATTGGATTCTTTGAGAGACTTTAGAGTTTTTAAGAGACATTGAATTTTTAAGGAGAACTTGGATTTTTTTTTAAATGATGGATTTTTTAAAGCCTGTGGGACTTTTAAAGTTATTTATGTTTTTTATTGTGATATTAATATTAACTTGAGAGTTTGGGGACAAATGAGAAAGGAAAGGATATGGTTTAATAGTGTATCTTTATGTGCTGAGTTGACAAGGAGTCAATTGTGGGATTTTTCTTGTTTTTTGTGTGTTTTGTTTTATTTTGTCCATTTAACACAGATGATAATCTTCTGGGAAGAGGAAACGTCAGTTTAGGAATTGCCTACATCAGATTGGCCCATTGGCAAGTTTGTTGGGGCATTTCTTTCTTTCTTTCTTTCTTTCTTTCTTTCTTTCTTTCTTTCTTTCTTTCTTTTCTTTCTTTTTTTTTTTTTTTTTTTTTTTTTTTTTTTTTTTTTTTTTTTTTTATACATGACTGATATGGTAGGAACCCACTTAGTGTAGGCATTGACACCCTGGGCAGGTGGCCATAGGTATATATGAAAGCAGGCTGAGCAAGCTATGGAGAGATGTCAGTAATAAAAAAAGTCGTTTATGACTTCTGTTTTGGTTTTTGCCTCCAGGTTTCTGCCTTGAGTTCCTGGCGTGGCTTCTTTAAATGATCAGTTATAACGTTGGAGTTATACAATGAAGTAAGACAAGTTCTTGCCAAGTTGGTTTTGGTCAGAGTTTTATCACAGCAATAGAAATCTGACCAGCACATAGTCTGAACTATAATAATAATAATAATAATAATAATAATAATAATAATAATAATAATAATAATAATAATAATAGGTTAATTAGCAAGTGGACTGGTTCTGTTGTTTAAACACTGCCAGCTTTTTAAAAATGAACTCCCAAAGGGCCGCTTTATGTTCTAGCGTCAGGCCCTCTGCAAAGAGTGGCTGCTCTGTCTAGAATGTTTTTCTACACATAGTGACTTACTTGCATCTTTTTGTTTTCATAGACCAGCCACCTTACACCTAAAAACAGACTGTGTGTTGCATTGCCCTTATACTTTCAGCCCTTTATAGTGCTGCACCTTTTTTCTTTACACTTATTATGGTGCCAGGCGCGATGGCACATGCCTTTAATCCCAGCACTCAGGAGGCAGAAGCAGGTGGATCACTGGGAATTCAAGGTTAGCCTGTTCTACAAAATGAGTCTAGGACAGCCAGTGCTACACAGAGAAACCCTGTCTCAAAAAAACCAAAAAACATTATTATGGCTATCATATTCTTGGAGAGGGAGAGAAGGAAGGAGGGAGGGGGGAGAGAGAAAACACAGAGAGGGGGAAGATTATACTATGAATATTATTAAGATTTCAATAGTAATTTTGAAATTTAACAAATTTCATAACAATTTTTCGCTTTTTATACCCACTACTTTAGAATTAAGGAAGTTGCCAGATACACAGGTTACTCAGTAATGAAGCTTCTAGAATGTCAATGATAGAATTTTTTTCAGAATACTTGTGATTTCTCTTTTCTTTCTCTGTGAAATGCCTTGTATCCCATACGAGGAAAGCTGTACTTTAAGAAAATTATGATTCGGTGAGCTAGAACCTGCTTTGGCTTTATTAGCATTTAGACTTAAGTAGTGATGTGAGAACATTCCAGAGCAAAGCAAGGGCACGCGGAGTCCCCTCTTTCTTCTCGGTTGTTCCGGGTGGTCAGTTGTTCCTCATGTTCTATGCTGAGGTGTGCCCCTCTTCCTCTGCAAGTCTGGGTTCCCGTAAACATTTCCCTTCTGCAGCTCTACCCAGTGGCTGTTCCCAAGGACACCCTTTGTTTTTAAGCAGAGTCCAACTTAGCTCTCCTCCCATTAGTCCAGTTCCAAAGGCAGGAGGGCTACTGGACCCTGTGGCTGTCCTAGGAAGCCTTCTGCTAGTCACAAATGATACTGTCGCATTTTAGGGGAATGGGGCTTGAGTCCCCTTTCATGCTGTAGTCCAAGAATGGACAAAATGTACCTGGGACAGAGCTTGAGAGAGCTCTGCATCGTGAATCCAGGCATTCTGACTCGAGACTCTCCATTTGTTGGGGCTAACTTCCCTTCAGGGCATTTTTGCCTTGTGTAGCATCTCCCCTGGGCTGATACATTCTTTGAGAGATGGTCCCTCTAGGTACATGCCTTCTTTTCCAGGCTAAATCAACCCCAAGCCAAGATCCATGGCCCTAGGGCTGGATTTCAGGCTGTTCATATTGCCAATCTGGAGCACCTTTGTTCGGGTGCCTGAGTGTGGGTGGCCTTGTATTGTGGGGCAGACAGGATTTCCTTAGTTCCTCTTCTACAAGCATAAGGCATTGATTACCTCTAACAGTGGCCCCGCCCTACCTTACCTCAGTCAACTCCTGGAACTCCTCATCTCCTCAGCGTCCAGAGGCAGCTCAGAGGCAAGCTGCCTGTCATCTGCCATCTTCCCTTGGGGCTAGCATGTTCCCTGAGCCCGCCTTCATGGCGATTATTTCATTTCTAAAGCTTTGCCTCCCTTTAGGCAGCCGGCATAGGACTCTACAGACTGCTTCCTAGTTGGACTTTAATAGACTCTAGTATTGACCAGCGTCACAGGAGAGCCATGTGTGCCAGCCGCGGTGGGGGTTTGAATCTTACAACCAGGTCTCCATGTTCTGAAGATCAATGTCCATTTTCATCTCATTTTCATGTTGGCTGGAGTGTATCATTGCCGGAGAGGTGTGGAGGTGGGTGGTGATGGTTGTACTTGAGCATGGATATAGTTACATTTATGGAACTATGCAGAACTATGGGTTCAAGTGGTAATTTTAATGTTTGTCATGATTAAAAACCTGAAAATTATGTTACTTAATAAAACACTTGACAAATTAAAGTTTATGCAGTTCTTAGTTTAAGCCAGTATCACTCAGGCCATTTTACATAGCAGAGTTCACTTTATCTTTATAATAATTTTATGAAGTTGCTAGTATTGCAGTAATCTATTTACACAGGAAGGGCCTGTGCTACGCAGAAAGTACATGACATTCTCAGTGTCACCTGGCTGCTATATGGGACACCTGCTATGATGGGTACTCTTGATTGTCAAGGAATTCTAAACAGTTTTTTAAAAAAGCATCTCTACTTTAAAGTGTGTGTGTATGTGTATGTGTGTGTGCATGCGTGCGCCAAGTATGTCCATGTGGTTGAGGAAACCAGGAAAGGGTGCAGCCGGAGTTACAGGCAGTTGTGACCTGCTTCATGTGGGCGTTGGGAGCTGAATGAACTCAGGTCCTCTGCAAGAGCAGCAAGTACTTTTAACTACTTGAGCCATCTTGTCAGCTCAGGGAAGTGACATCTTTTTTTTTTTTTTTTTTTTTTTTTTAAGATGAAAGCTATAGAACAAGAAAGTAGATACTACCCGAAAGAATTAGGGCAAATTAGGGCAAGGAAGACCATTCTAGGTGGCTGTGGATGGGTGAGTAGTGGTCCACGACAGCGCCCTGCTTTAGCCCCTGGCCCCTGTGTGTGTGCTGCCTTCCTTGGGAAGAGGGGCTGCAGATCATCCCTGGAGGATCCTGCGGTGTGGCAGTCATCCTGGATCTGGATGGACTTTAAGTGCCAGCATGAAGAGTCTTTAAAAGAGACACAGAGAACCATAGGGGAGAAGAGCAACTGAGGAAAGCAGGTGGATAAACTGCTGCAGCACCAGCTTTGAAGGTGGCTGCAGCAAGGGACCCGGAGCCAAGGAATGTAAGGAGTGCCACTCTGGCAGCTTCTGGGTACAGCCTCCCGACGCTAATTATTTGTTCTCCAGTCCTGGAACAAAATGGATTTCTCTTGTGTGAAGGCATACTCTCCTAGTAATTTGTTATAGCAGCAACAGGAAATGACTGTGGGCCTTGGCCCCTGGAAGTGGGGTGTTTCTGTAACAGATCCCTAAAAATGTGCAGATACAATCACTAGGTAAAAGCTAGAGTAATGGTGTGAGGTTGAGATAACCAGGTAGCCGTAAGCAGATCACTGGTAGAATATGGATATTGAAGGCTCTGCTATGGGCTCAGAGGGAAAAGAGTGATTTGTCAGTGGAAAGTGGGGGAATGCGTTTTTTAGGTAGAGGTAGAAAGCCTACCTGAGTTTCCTGTATATGGTATGGAAAGTTGAACTTGTCCTCAGGCACTTGCATATTTACCTGAGAAGATTTCCAAGGAAGGTGTGGGTGCCATATGCATTCTTCTTGCTGCTTTTGGTGAAATAGAGAAGAAATTCTGTTATGTCGCAAGTTGATGTACCTGAGTGTTGCTGTGCCCATTCTGCCATCTTGCCTAGAAAAGCCAGCTGGCAGAGAATTGTGTTTCCTCATAGAGTCAGATACTATGTGATATATGAGAATTGGGGTCTCTCGCCAACCTTTTCAATATTTTTCACTGACAGTGACTTTACTGAGAAATACAGCTGTCTCAATCATCCAAGCCATATATAAGAAATTGTGGGGCCAGGTGTGGTAGCACATACCTTTCATGCCAGTACTCAGGAGGTAGAGGCAGGCAATCTCTCTGTATTGGGGCCAGCAGGGTGTAGTAGAATGTTATATACTAGCCAGGGCTCCAAGCGAGAGCCTGTCTCAACAAAACAACACACCATAACAACAAGAACAACTTAAAAGCGAGTCGTGTACGCTTTAATCTTCCAAACTTTATTTGGAAGCATCTCCTCTATTTGGAGTTGAAGAGCTCCCTCTCCTGCCTCCTCAAAGCTTATGGCTACCCAAGGCTCATGAATATGACTGTATTCAGATGTAGGGCCTTTGAAGACAGACTTCAAGTTGAGATGAAGTCATGAGGGATTCGAATGGGTGCTGAGTGATGACTGGCATCCTTACAGATGAGGCAGGTTTGGTCACACAGACACACAGGGAGCGTGGCTTGTGAAAATGGAGTGCACTGGAATGAGAGAGCCACCAACCAAGGACTTCTAGGGGTTGTCTGCATCCACCAGAGAGGGATGGGACAGGTTCCCCTGCTGAACTTTTAGGTGCTGGCCTTCTGTCTTGAGAACAGTGTTTTGCCAAAAGCCACCTGGTGTGTGGCATTTTTACAGCAACCACGTGGTACTAATACATTTCTTGAGAAATTAAATAAAGCACTCTAATGGTTTAAAAACCCAAATAAAAGACCTCTTTTCTATACAGTCTAGGTCTGCTCTGGCTGTTCTTCAGAACTGGAGTTTTGGAAGTTTCACTCCGGAATCATAGCTCTTTAAGTAATTCCTCAACCTTTTGTACCAGGTCAGGTTTAGAATGGAGTTAAAAGGCCTCGGATATTGAATCAGACTTAATGTCACGCTGAGAAGGGACAAGGAAGACCTGGAAGGGAGGTTGTATGAAGTGGCCTGTGTCTTCTGCAGTCTGCTGCCTTTGTGTAGCACTTGCCCTGGGCTGGCAGGGAAATAATAGGTATTCGCTGTGCAAGCTAACTCTTCAGGATGTCTGCCTGTCATTCTTTTCCTCTGACCTGTCAGCCACACATGGCCCTTGCTGCATTGTCGAGGCTGAGGACAGCTTCGTAAGGGTAAGGCAGTCTTTCTAGAGATGCTAGAGTTGAAATGCCTCCTTTAAAATAGACTTACCCCTGAAGATTTTGTTTTTAAATAAAGTCATACATGGATATATCTATAATATATATATAACCATTTGTCTTTCTGTAGCAGAACGAAATGTTTCTTTCTATAAACAAATATTTATACCGAGGATGTGTTAAAAGCCAAAAGTACATATCTTGTTAAAAAGTTTAAAATTTTTATTTTTTTTTGCCTTTGTATATGTATTTGGAATGTTCAAGTGTGTATGCATGTTTGCATGAGTGCAGATACACATGTGCTGAGGCCAGAGGTTGATGTCAGGTGCCTTCTTTGGTCACTCGTCACCTTACTTTTTGAGGCAGGGTCTCTCACTTGAACCCAGCTCTCACCAGTTAGGCTAACCTGTCTAACCAGCTTTCCCCAGGGACTGCCTGTCTCTGCTTTCTGCATGCTGGCATTATAGGCGAGCCACTATACCCAGCCTGTATTTATGTATTTACGTGGGCTCTGGGGATCTGAACTGGGGTCTTCATGCTTGCCTAGCAGGCACTTTTCCAGCCAAGCCGTCTCTCCAGCCCCCATTAAAATATCCTTTATAACATAACCACAAAGCAAGAATCTCTATGTGATCTGATGTTAAACTTAGCAACAAACATGCAAGGCCTTTTACTGAAATGACTGGAGACCAGAAAGCGCATCAGCACACCACACTTACGATGGGAAGCGCCAACATCACAAAGATGGACTTGTCCCAACATTAATTCCCAAGGCTGGTTCCAGTCAGTAGCTGAACGGTTAAAACACTTTCATTGCGCTCTTCTTGAAACTTTAAAAAAGCCAATCAGAACAGTAGGGCGGACCCCTGGCATCCCTGCAGGGGCTTCCGCAGTTCTAAGGACTTAATGGGGTTTCCCTCCTGCCTCCCCTTGTTATCTGGAGAATCTCAAAGCAGGCCCAGCATTCACAAGGCCTTCTTGCTTATGGTTTCTTTACCTTGCCACCCATAACTGGTTAAGTATTGTTTCCAGTGTAGTTCTTGTTCCATTCTGACGCCCGAGGAAACTCAGAACAGACCTTCAGTATCAGCTCATTGTCCTGTGGGCATTCACAGTTCAGCAGTCGTTTTTGAAGGCAGCTTTAAAAGGCTGGTTTGTTTTAAAGCAGCTGCAATCTAGGTCCCTGCATTGCACCTGATTCTATAGGTTTACGCGCTAATATTCTTACTGTACAGAGGCCTCCCCTTCTCTTCACGTAAGGGCTTGCTAAGGATGTGCATGCCTGTACGTTCTGGTTTGTGGGACGCCTCACTTGTGGTTTTAGTGTGCATGGCTGGTTTGTCAGAACCAAGCTTCCTTCAGAGGCATCAGACTGCATTTCTTACCTGTGTTGTTCCCTATGCTTTTCTTAGCTGGAGTTCTTTACAGACTTGTGTCTGGGAGCTGTATGGTTTCCCTTAAATACATTGTCCTGGAAGGGCAGGATGAGTGCAACTTTTTTTCCTTTACCAATTTTCAGAGTAATGAACTGATGCCTGCTTGGTTATCTTCAGCTGCACTGCAAATTATCCCAAGACACGGGGGCATGAAGCAGCGGCTGCTTCATTATCTGCCATGATTGGATAGGTCAGGGATTTTAGAGGGCGTGACTGCGCAGTTTGCTTATGTGGCGGGATTTGACAGTGGGTGAGCTGGTCTTGGAAGGTCAAGACAGCTTCCTTCACATGATGCCTGGGTGGGGATAGTTAGGAAAGGCCCCAGGAGAGGACCGACCATCAGTGAGGCCATCCACGCCCTCTCCAGCACCTGCCATCTTAGAATGTCACTTCTGTTGTGTCCTTCTGGCCATTGAAGTCACTAAGCCTGGCATGATTTAAGGTGAGAAGCAAGAAAGAGTTGTCACATCTTTCATCTAAGTTGAGCTTGTCACCTTTCACTTGGCTGCATGAGCACATTAAAACAAAACAAAACACAAAACCTTCTTTTTATGCAATTACAACTCACTTTGTGTCTTTCTGGGGTACTATGCAACTTATTTCACTTTGTACGTGACCTATTTTATTCTGTATTGTATGTTTGTGGTTAGCACACATTATCGCACGTACCAAAAATTAATTCTTTGGGGGGGTGTTGTTATTTTTGTTGTTTGAGGCAGGGTCTTTTCTATACCCAGGGTTATTCTTGAACTCTCTGTGATCCTCCTGCCTCAGCCTTTCAGGCAGTGGGAATATTGGCATGCCTGTCTGGTTCCTTTTGTAACTGAATAAATTTAAAATGTATGTAGAAGCCACCTTTACTGCAGTGAACACTGGTTCCCAAGCACGTGCGTGAACCTGTAGTTTCTTCAGGCTGTACTCAGGAGCAACATTATGCGGTTGCAGTGTCACAGTGTCCAGCGTTACGGAAACTACTAGTACATTTTCAGTAGTGGGTGCACCATTGTCCTTTCTGAGGATGCACCCTTGCCAACATTTGTTTTCCTTTTCACTTACAGTAGCCATGCTAGTGGGTATGGAGAGGCATGGCTACAGACACACATGCTCGCTGCAGTACTGTTCAGAGTCCAGGACAACTGGATTGTTCATCGTAAGACAGCAAATATGCGAACCAAACCTGCGGCAGTTAAAATGAATGGGCTTGATTTCCGTCTAGCCTCTTGGCTTAAGCCTGTAACCAAAAGCTGTATGGACAGAAAATAAATCCACAGAACAGTTCACATATCCCTGTTGTGGTACGGATGCATAGATTGTCGCATTACTTTGAAAAACCACCCTGATATTCAAAATTGAAACTTCATTTAAATCGCAATTCGGAGCTTATATTTGCCTAGCTTTGAGACGCCGTTATCATCGTCTGTGCTGGGAGCATCCATGATATTCGTGTGGGCTCCATTCACTGCAGCAAAACTCTTAGAAACAGGCAGAATGGCCAGCGGAATGGAATAGATGAATAAACCGCACATTTGTGCAGTGGAATACGGCATAGCAAGCATGAAGCGTTGTAGCTCCTTACTTAGTTTAAAAAAAAAACAAAAAAAAAACCAAAAAAACTTAATAGAGGTGTTTTTTTAACCTATCATAAATTTCACTCATTTTAAGCACACAGTTGAATTGTATAACCACCTCTATAATGGTTTTAAAACACTTACATTTTGCTTTATCTACCAATGTGATCTATAGGTAACTTTATCTTTTCCCCACCCGCAAGTACCCACTGCTTTGCTCTTTCTATAAATTCACCTTTCTGGGGTATTTTTGGAAATGGTAGCATATGGTCTCATGTATCTAGCTCATTTCATCATGAATATGGTTTTTAACTTTTTCCTGCAACCGTATAATGTGTCAGCAATCTGTATCTTTTTTTCTTTTTTTTATTACCGAAGTGTTTTGCTGTGTAGCTAAAACAAATTTCTCTCTCCATTCAACAGTTGATGCATATTTTGTTCCAACCCTCCTCTCCTCCCACCCCCCGCAAGCTTTAGTTATTATGGATTGGGCTGCTTTGAACACTTTTGGGAATGTCTGTGTTTGGGGAAAAAAAGGTTTAGTTCTCCCAGAATAGATAGGCTTGCTGGATTACATGGCAGTTCTGTATTTAAGCATTTGAGACACTGACAGACTGTATCCAAACTGGGGCTACACTTTCACTTCCTCCAGCAGTGTGTTGATGTTTTCACATCCTTCCAAGCCTGTGGTACTGTCTGCCTTGTGTGCTATAGTCATTCTAGTGTATGCAATAACAGCTCACTGCTGCTTTAATTTGTGTTTTCCTCATGGCAGAGGGTGTTGAACATCTTTTCCTGCATCTGTTGCCCATTCTCACCCCTGTTTTGGTGAAATCTCTTCATAGTTTGGTTTGTTCCCTGCCTTGGCAGTTTGTCTGCATATAAGTTATTTATCTGATATGGGCCGCGTGAGCATGCTCTCCTAGTCTGTTCTTTGCTTCACAGAATCTTAAGATGAAGAGTTCGTGTATTTTGATAAGGTTTAATTTATCAATATTTTTTCTTCTATAGGCTGTCCCTTTAGTATTGTGTGTAAGAAATAATTAGCCTCAGTCTGAGACTATGGACTCTCTAGGTTCGTATCAGTGCACGTTGTCTGGAGAGAGGGAGTCTCAGATTGCTTTCTTGATGTAGAGGCCCTGGTTTTATGTGGTAAGCAATCTCTCCTCTGTTGACTCACCTTGGCATCTTTCTTTAAAATAACCACTCCACCTTCAATGTCCAAGTTTTCTATGGATTCTTGACCTCCAATGCCTTCTCTTTTTGTCAGGACTACAAATACCAAGCAGGAACTTGGTAGAAAACTTGAAACTGAAAGTCCTCCAAATAGGCTTAATTACTTTAAATGTTTCACGTTTCCATATACAGTTGAGGACCTGCTTGTCACTTTCTTGAAAGAGTTTCCTGGAATTTTGATAGGAATGGCTTTAAATCTATAGATCAATTTGGAGAGAATGGGCACCTTAATAATACCGAGTGTTGTGATCCTTGTATGTCTGATTGATACCTCATTGTTTTTCTAGGTCTTTAACTCCCACAAACTTTTGGTAGTTTTTAGGGTGAAAAAAATCTTTCAGTTCTTCTTTATTTGTAAATACTTCATTCTCTATAGTGTTAGTGTGAATGGGATTGTGCTATAATTTCATTTGTACACCACTTATCATCCTACAGAGAAATACAGCTGCTTAAACATTTTAAAATTTATTTACCTTTATTCTTATGTGCATTGGTGGTTTTCCTGCATGTATGTCTATGTCAGAGTGTCAGATCTTGGAGTTATAAACAGTTTTGAGCTTCCATGTGATTGCTAGGATTTGAACCGGGGCCCTCTGGAAGAGCAGTCAGTGTCCTTAACCTCTAAGCCATCTCTCCAGCCCTGATTAAGCATTTTATTACATTATCTCTTTGTGAATATTAATTTGTATATGTGGTCATCCCATGGAAAACTTGTGTAGTCAGAGGACAACTTGTGGGTCCAGGGGATTGAACTCAGTCTGTCAGTCTTGGTAGCAAGCGCTTTTCCCCTCTGACCCATCTTGCCAGCCTCTGCATTTGATACTTTCAAAGTATTTATTCACGGCATGCCCCAGAGATGTCAGAACTGTGTTTGTTTGTTTTTTTTTCTTCCTTCTCTTCCTTAGACTAGACTCAATTGATGTAGCATTGAGTTCACTGGTTCTTTCTTCTGCCACTTACTCTCCGTTGCTCCCTGGTGCAAGCATTTCCTTGATTGCTGTAATTTTCAACTTCAGAGTTTCTGTTTGCTTTCTTTTAATCATGTCTATCTCCTTTTAAAAAACATTTTCCCTTATGAGATAGTTTTCTCACACTTTAAT
Organism: Acomys russatus; assembly: GCF_903995435.1. NCBI lineage: Eukaryota > Metazoa > Chordata > Mammalia > Rodentia > Muridae > Acomys > Acomys russatus. Next base: position 35,534,237 of record NC_067155.1, on the reverse strand, counting down.
GTTTTAGACATGATCTGAACTTATTTATGACTGCCGACTTAAAGCTTTTGTCCTATATCCATCACCTATGCCTCCTCTGGGACAGCTTCCATCCCCTGCTTTTCCTGTGCATAGACAATGCTCTGTGTCTTTGCTTGTCTCATCATTGTTTGTTGAACACTGGGCATTTTTAAACAACTCACTGTAGAGAGTTGTAGAAAGAGCCACGTGTAACTTGTCTTTTCTGTACCCATCTGATGAAGTCCATCTCTGTACTGTGTGTGGCCACTGAAGTTTCTTTCTTGGTTTGTTTATTAGCAAATGAATGGTCAGACAAAGACTTGTGAAAGTCATTTCACCAATAAATCTCAAAGGCATCTGGGGGTGCTCTGTGTTTGTTTGTGTTGGGGCATTCCACTATCAGGTAGATGGCGAATCTGCTTTGGTCTTTACTCTCTGGTTGTAGGGGCCTTAAGGTCATCAACAAGCGAGAGACTAGGGGACTCCCAGAGCTTCTGTGGTCACTCATGTAACCTCAGAGTTGTGCGCGGAGCCCTAATATCCCTTGTAGACATTTTATTTCATGAACCTTCCTTTTAAGTTTTTGACCTGACTCTTGTTTGCCCAGCTGGTATGGCAAACTTAATAGCTGTGATGTTAATCAATTGTGGCTGATTGTTTTTGACAAAAGCCCTAGAGATAGGGCCTTTTCTGCTGAGTAAGCGCTCATGGACATCGGATAACGCTAACGCTTTGTGAACTGGGCTTTCCCATGGAGCTGGAGGGTCAAAGAGCTGCAGTGCTGGAGCTGGTGCCTTTTGCAGAGTTCTGAACCTGCTGTGTTCTCCCCGTGGCTCCTGGATGGCGTGCTCTGTGTATTCGGTGACTGAGAAGCTGCTAGTTTTGAAGGCTACCACAGAGTTTCAGAGAATGGATGCCCTAGGTCAAGTTAAAATGCCATAAACTAATCTTCCAACAGAGCGTCAGGGTTTTTTTTCTTTGAATAGTGCCCTAGGTTGTTGTGTATCTTTGGTTAATTTCTAGAACTTTGAAAATCTTGGGTTTGAAGGCTGTGGTAGCATTTTCAGTGTTTTTGAGAATGAGAGCATTTCTAGAAGTTTCACCCCCTATACAGAAGAATTTTAATAACAAGTGAACACAGCAATCCCTGAACATTACAACTCCTTTTACAAACATAAACACAACATAATTTTCATAAACATTTTATAAGTTTATAACTATAAATCCAAAATAAGCCCTGAAGCCCTGAAGGCATCAACCCATTTTATGAACATAAATACAATCAAACTACATAAACCTGTGTGTATTTAAAATATGCTTAATATTTGTAGTGTACAAAGGTATAGATGCTCATAAAATTACGCAAAGTCTAAGATTCCAGATAGTGGCTATCTCTGGGGTGGCAGGCTCAGGGTGGGAAGGGGTTCTTACACAAGAATATATGTCGTCTCCCATTTTATCACTGGGAGACACATTTTAAGGCCCCTAGTAGATGCCTGAGAAGAGAAAGTGTAGAGTCCTCTGTGTAATTACAGCTAGATTGGTGACATCAATGTGCGGCAATAAGCTATTTAAAACCTACAGGAACTTCCAGACATCTTCACTAGCCTTTCTGAACCATGGCCAACTGTGGGAAGATGAGATCATTTAAAGTAAATCCACAGACATTGGGGGAAGTACGTCTTGGAATAGTGGCTCTTAGGTTCTTCCTGCATCATTGATAATAGGACCTAAGTAGGCAGTTTATGTTTTTGTAATTGTTTTTGTTTGTTTGTTTCTTTCATATTATTAACACAGGAAAGGAAGAATCTGATACACATGGAGAATTTGCCAAAGTAGTTTCAACCTCAGCCTTCAACGTTATGCTTATGGCCAGAGCATTGCTTAGGAAGCAAGCCCCAGGCTTCCATAGGCCCAGCTCCAGTGTCTGAACAGGCCAGGCCAGGATGGCAGCTAATGCCTCTACCAAGCGAGCTATCATTGAACACTGTCCTGACTCGATCCCTGTTGCTGCCTGTAGCCTGACAGCCCCCCCCCCGACTCTGTTCTGTACCCTGAAGAGATAACACAGCATGCCAACAGTCCAGCAACAGCCCAGATGACGCTCCCCTCGGCCACATCTACTCTTGATGTTATTAGGATCTTATACAAACACCAATGCATTTATTTTAGGATAATCATGTGACTAAGGCTTTGAGGGATACTGAAAGCTCTGGTTATACAGAGTTGAACATGATATGGGTGCAAAATCAGAATAGAAAAGTCTCCGAATTGTAGAACGTTAAATGAAGTTTTCTTGCTTCAAAGAATGGTGTGTTGTAGTGAAAGATTCACTGTGTGGCCTTAAAAATGGGAATGCTTGGGGGAGGGGCTAACAATCGAGATGTAATATGAATAAATTAATTTAAAAAAAAAAGAAAAAAAATGGGAATGCTACTACTGGGTAAGGTTCAGTTGAAAGCATTTTTGGCGGGGGTGGGGCGGAGGAGGAGGAAGAAGAAGAGAGAAAGAGAACCTGTAGCACCAAACTGTTTCCTAAACATTCCTGGTTGGAGCTGATGGAGAACAGGAGCTTGTGGTTTGTTGGAGAAAATAGCAAGACCATCCATGGTCCAGGCGACTTGTGGTCTGAGGTTGTGACCCCAACAGACTGAACTGTTCATAGTTCACCTGATGCAGCGATCAGGGACTCTGGTCTCTGTGAAGGTACTTTTTAAAGCCTTAGCTTTCCTGTCTGCTCTATGGGGCTGATACTGCCTGTGTGTAGTGATTTAATAGTGCCTACTAATATTAGAATGCACAGCTTAGTTCCTACTTTATCAGAAACTTGAGTTGTGAAGTACCCTTTGAATGCTGCTCAAAATGTGAGAAAATGTCATCTGTGCAAGTGCATAACCGTTAAAACACACCATTAATCAGCAACCTGCGTTCGAAGGCTGGTGAGTGGCACTGCCCTTAGCTGATACTCACGCTCACGTGTATTTGTGGAGCCGGCTCCCTGAGCCTGCCAATTAGGAGGAAAGAACACCTGCCCAGGTAGTGGCACCCCCCCCCCCCCCCAACTCCTCGAGCTGGCCATCGCAGGGAGCAGAACAGAAGCAGAAAGGGGCCCCACCCTCGCAGAGTCCAGTGTGGCTCTGCGACGTGGCTTTCACATGAATCATTGGCAGCAGAGCAGCGCCACGTAAAGAAGATAGCACACAGAAAACACACACAGAAAGGACAGAAAAAGAGAAAGCTCGGCTCGACAGTGTGCAGCTCGGTAGCATGTGTGGAGGATAAGCCTAAATCTGCTTCTTGGGAAGGACTTTAATGAGGACTAAAGCACCGCGCGATGGTAGTGTTCAGCTCTTCAGAGAACAACAGCAGGTGTACTTCAGTGCTTCGCGTTGTGTCTTCCTCACACAATCACTCGGAAGCACACCGTTCATCTCTGAAGAGGCCAAGACTAAGTTTTCGGAAGGAAATTTCTCCTAAATACTATTATAAAGCTTGAGTATTTCTATTATGGTTTTATGACCTCCCATCTGCGGTAGATGCTTTATTGAGATTATTGGGATGTTACCATCAAGCTGTGACAATGATGCTTTAAAGGTCACACACAAAACACAATTAAAATTTCCAAGTGGAAGAGGAATATGCATTGTGAAAGGCAAATACTTTGAAGAAGTTTTTTTCCCCCGTGTGGGCCATTTCACGATGACATTTTGAGGCGCTTAAATAAATCACAATGTTGTTTTTCTTCTTGATTGCAATTTTCCCTTATCTATTTGTGTAGCTTAAAAATAGAAGCTGGCATACTTAAGTTTCAACATTATTGAGCCTATTAGTTAATATAAACTTTATCCTAAACTCAACAGTGGATTTTATTGTAACTGTGGAAACTTATTATGGCTCCCACGTTTTGCTCTTTTACAAATGTGGGGGCTTCTGATTGATGGAGACTTAGTTATTCATACCTCGGTTTATCACAAGTTAGAAAATCCTTGCTCGATGTGGTGGTGCACACCTGTACTCCCAGCACTCAGGAGGCAGACGCAGGCAAATCTCTGTGAGTTAGAAACCAGCCTGGTCTACAAAGCAAGTTCAGGACAACCAAGGTTACACAGAGAAGCCTCGTCTTAAAAAATTAAAAAAAAAAAAAGTTAGAAAATCCAATATTTCTATGCACTTCTCATCAGCATAATTTATTTTCAGATTTTGTTATTCTATTTTATTTAGCTTTTTTTCCTCTGTCACTCACTTAGGTTTTGCAGTTACTAAAACAAATTAGTTTCGTCAACCTCTTTGGCCTCAGTGTCTATCTGAAAAATGATGGTAATTATGGTATTAGGCTATATGTGCAAATGTATGTAAACATTAAGAACAACATATGACATAAAATATTTGGAAACTGGGCTTGATAAGAGAGGTCAGTCAAGTATGTGTTTGCCTCACAGGCTCCAGGGCCTGAGCTCTGTCCCAAGCACCTGTGTGGGAAGTTGGCAGTGATGGAATGTGTTCAGAATCCTAGTACTGGGGAGCTGCGCACAGGAGGATTGCTTGGGCTTGCTAGCCAGCCAGCCTTGCCTAATTGGTGAGTTTAGGTGAGTTAGAGAGATCCTGATTTAAGAAAGAAAAATGAAGAAAAAAAAAAAAAAAAAAGAAAGAAAGAAAGAAAGAAAGAAAAAGAAAAGAAAAGAAGCTGGTTGTTTCCTGAGGAATGGCACCAGGGTTGGTGTCTGTCTTCTATAAACACAGATACACATGCACCCCTGTCCCCCCCCCCCCAAAGCCTTTGGGAAGCAGTTCTAAAGAATAATCATTCATTTCTGCCTGTCTCACTTTATTTCAAATATGTAATCACATAGCAGTGTTTTCTGATGTGTGGAGTTGACTTATAAATGCCACTGTGTAATTAAAAAGGAATTATTTAGCAGCTTAATGACTTGGATGCCATGAGGAAGTTAAGAAGATGGTAGCTAAACATCTGAATCAAGAGAAAAGACACAAATCCAATTTTAAAAGGCTCAATTTTTTTTTTTTTTGTTTTGTTTTGTTTAGTTTGTTTTGTTTTTGGTTTTTTTGGTTTTTGGTTGGGGTGTGTAGAAGCCAGAGGTTGATCTCAAGTGATTTTCTCTATCACTCTTCACTCTAAAAGAATCATTTATTATTTATTTGTTTGCTTGTTTGTTTATTCACTTATTTATTTTTGAGACAGTGCCTTACTCAACCTGGAGTTCATGGATCAGGCTCGGCTGTCCAGCCAGTGAGCTCCAAGGACTCTGCAGTTCTGGGATGGCGCCAGCTCTTTACTGGGGATCTCAGTTCACATACTGATGCTTGTGCAGCCAGCGCTGTATTCACTGAGCCCTCTCCCAGGCCCCGTAGCAGTTTGTGCTTGTTTGTTTGCTTATTTGTTTATTATCTATATAGTATTTCCGTGTGCATGTGTGCCTGCATGTGTGCCTGCAGGCCAGAAGAGGGCACCGGATCTCATCATAGATGGTTGTGAGCCACCATGTGGTTGCTGGGAATTGAACTCAGGGCCTTTGGAACAGCAGATAGTGCTCTTAACCTCTGAGCCATCTCTCCAGCCAGCAGTTTGTGTTTTAAACTGTTCCATAACTTAAGATGCAGTGTTCCTATTCTCTGAATTCATGCAGGTTGACCACTTTTGTGTCCTCTGTGATATGTGCACACACACGGTCTTTTTGTCTGTCTTGGTACTAGAAGCGTATATTTCCAGGTTTGCATTCCAGGGATGTGAACTGTGTCACCCGCCTATAGAAATGTCTCACTTCAGAAAGATGTTTTCCAGCACGCAACTTTATCTTTATTGTTTTATTGTCAAGGATTTGTAGTAAATTGCATTTTTCCCTCTACATGACTTATTATTTTCTTTTGCTATAGTTGATAAACAAGGAATTCTTTGACTCCCAGGTAAGCCAGAATTGTTATTAATGGAGTCTGTTGACCTTGTTTGCTTACTAACCCACGCAGTCTTCTCACAGGCTTCAGGGTTTTTGTAGGGTGTAAGAAGAGTCAGTACAAAAGGCATTCATTGTAAAGTGTTTAAAATTATGAAGTGCTTCCAAACTGGTTTTGAAAGCTTCTCTGGGCTGAAAGCCAGTTGATTGTTGTCAGTGTTCTTATGTGACCGAGGTCAAGCGCTCAGAGCCTGAGCAACCGCATTGGTTAATGGTCCAGCCCTGTGCAGTGGTACAATATGAGATCCTTTAAAATGCTGCTGTGATTGGAATTTTAACAGATGTGTTTCAATTGGACAAGAATATAAAAGCTATTTTGGAGTATGTTCAAAAGCACAAGGTTTCGAACATTGTAACTTGTTAATTTTCTGCCCTGCAATGTATGTAATAAGACTGGGTTTTTTTTTTATTATTATTAAGTTAATGAAAATATTCAAATGAGATTTGGAGAAAGGCATTGTCCGTATTGAGAAAGATTTAGAGAGAGGGAGAGAGAGAAAAAAAATGCATAGTTGGGTTTCAAGAACTGGACTAGCTGCCCGGGAGTGTGGTCTATGTGGGCCTTCCCCGAGCAGTCTTTGTGGAAGCCTTAGCTTTCTCTTTAAAGAAGATTTATCCAAGCCTGGGATTGCCCAACTTCCTCATTCCTAAAACTGTTTTTAGTACTGCAGTGCATTAAGGAAATAAGCATGGCGTATCGATTGGGAAACTCTAAAGGACTCTGCTATTAATAGGAGCTGAGGTGGGCAGGCCAAGGTAGACTAGTTAGGGGTAAATCTTGGACCCACAGTGCCACAGCCTTGTTATAGCACAGGGAATAAGGGTGCAGCATGCCACCCAGGGTTTGGCCACCAGGTTTACTGTCTGCACTAGACAGAGTGCTTCAGAAAGTTTGAAAGTAGACAACACCGTAGCTGTACTCGCTCTGTGGCCTCCATAGTCCACCTCTTCCTTGTCTCACACTGGACCACACCTTCCACATGCCTCCTGCCCTTCTCAGCATCTGAGTTCATGCCACGCTGACGTGGTATGCCCACAGGTAGATGCTGAGCAGGAGTGCCTTGCGCAGGTGTGATAGGCTTGCTTCTGCAGCCTGGCAGCCTTGGAGCAAAGCTCTAGAGGGGACTGAACACCAGCCCTTTCCAGTTTATGTCATCGGCTCTTCCACAGTAGAGTTCGGTTGCGTTTCATGTTCTGAATAAACTCTAGGAACAAGCTAGTCTAGTGCTTAATCCAAACGATGATTTCTGTTCTTATTTAAAAGCGGATGCTTTGAAATGTGAACTAAGTCAGTTACTGTCTCAGCGAGTTTCCCCGGATGTGGGATTTGGATGTGCGTATTATACCAGACTCTCTCTCTCTTGGCCATAGGGATTACCAATCTATAACACTTGTCTGTGCACTCCAGAGCCCTAGATCTACCCTGTATTGAAGGCCTGGTGCTATGGGACCTGGTGGAACCTTGAGGGGGTGGCTAGTGGACAGAAGTTAGGTCATTGGCAACAGCTGTTCACATTTTTGCTTCTTGGCTGCCACGAGGTGATGTCTGTGCCCTATCAAGTGCCTATGCCCTAATGCCAGAACCAACCAGACCAACCAACCAACCTGACCAAAACCTTCAAGACTGTGAGCCAAAGGAAACCTTGTCTTCCTAAGTCAGATCATCTCACGTGTTCACTGCGCTGTCACAGAGTAGCAAGTGCATCTAGCACATGCTCTCTGGACCTGTGTCTGAGGAGACCTTCCTAGGTTCCTCTTTCCTTTTCGGCTCTTCTTCCTTGATACTCTGCTGTCTAGTTCAGACACTCTGGACTCAGGTAGACACGTTCAGATCTCACCTCTCTTTTCCCAATGGTACCAGGACATTTATCAGCCTAAGATTTAATTTTTAACTCTAAGCTGTCTTGGGCCTCAAGGAAATGCACTTGATAGTGTTACCATCCAGCCAGGGCACTGAATAGGGATAAACCGATCTACTAGTATTTGTAAGCTTGAGAAGAGAGGATAGTTGGGGGGTGGATATTAATCTCTGATTATTCTTCAAAAGCACTTTGAATGATTGAGAAACTATACAACATGCATACCAACATTACACAAGGAGCATTATATGAGTACGGGTATATAGACATAAGCACAAAGTCTATCTATAAAGTTAATTGAGTTTTTGATGCTGTGAAACAAACAGGAACAGCACGTTTATGGAAACAGCACGTTTACATAAAGCAGAAACTATCCTGCTCTAGTTTGTGGTTCTGTGTGGCTAAGACTGAGTAAACTGCAGAGTGGGTGGACCACAGCGAGGCGGTGACAAAGGATCCATGGTGCTGGAGAAGGGGACAGAGGTCGCCCTTTCATGCTCACTTGTGAATTGTGCTCGCTGCCTGTCCTACGCAGGAACAGAGGCACAAAATAAGTGACAGATAAGGGATACTGCTGTGAGGTCAGAGGGGTCCTCAGCTGGATTCTTGTTTCCTTCTTAGTTCACAAACTATCCTCCCCCAACACTCCCCACTCCCTAGGATTTCTGGGCTTCATGTGAACAATTCCAGAGACCACAGTGGGAATTTCCTTTTTCTTTCTTTTCTTTTCTTTCTTTCTTTTTTTTTTTTTTTTTTTTTTTGCTTTTTTCTTTTTTTTTTTTTTTTTTTTTTTTTTTTTTTTTTGCTTTTTAGTAGTGCTGGGAATGGAAGTTAGCTCTTGTGCTCATCCAGCCAGGCATTCTACACCTGGGCTATACTCCTCAGCACTCTTTCTACTTTTTATTTCAAGACATGGTCTCCTTAAGGTGCTCAGGATCTCTTAGGTTGAACTCCCTCTGTAGTCAAGGTTGGCCTTGAGCTTGCCACCCCCATCCCCACCCCCATCCGTCTCCTGAAGTAGCTGGGATGACAGCCAGGCCAGCACCACTGGGCCTGGTTCATCAGGAATTTTGTAACAACATAGTGTTTGCTGACAGTCATCACCCATCATGAATTTTTTAGTGGCTGATGGATAACAAAGCCTGCAGGAGCCCTCTTGCATGATGCATTATCAAACTTTTGCTCTTTGAATGATGTATTTTGTCAACAATACTTTGGTTAGATGATCAGCATCTTACTCAGGCATCTCTAATTCAGATGTCTGAGCCAATGAACAAATAAATAAGAAAAATAAGTATATCAACAGTTTACTCATATCCAGAAATTAGTTATCTCAGGTGGTGGTTTTGAGAAATTTACCATTGTTACATGTTTTCCTTCCCCAGCCACAAGCTCCTGGAATAAAGACTCAAAATATTGATATAAATACCTAGGCCATTTAGCTAGGCAATTTCCCTGACTTGGATCAAAACTTATATCCTGCTTATTCTACTCTACATTCTGCCACATGGCTGGTTACCTCTGCTCAGGTACCATGCACGTGTCCTCTTCACATCTTGCCAGGTGACTCTTCCTGTGCCTGGATCTATCCCAGAATTTTTTCTGCCTGCCGGATGTCCCACCTTCTTACCATTACCTAATAAGTTAGATATTGGTTTTTGTTTGTTTGTTTGCTTTTGAAATCATCCTTTTGTTAGTGAGCTACCTAGTAGTTTTTTATAATTGACCAGGCTAACTGTAATAAATTAGAAATTAAGTTATTTCGTTGAATAGTTATGATATTTAATTGACCATTATGCCAGGCATTGTTGTAGGCATTAACTACACAAGGACCAATGAGAAAAGACTTGGGCTACCAGGTTTGAGGCAGAGAGAACCTTGAAAGCAAATCTTCCAGCTACTTACTGTGTGCTTCATGGACCAGACCTTAAGCTAGAATTTGGCAGAAGAGGCAGATAGACCCTCCCTTCAGCACAGGAAGCCTCAGGAGAATGACTTGGGCAGGACTGGGCAGATATAGCTAGAACCTCAAAAGAATTGATACAGGCTAGTGTTGTGTGACAACCTAGGGAATGTTACTGTGAGCATTTTAATTATTTCAAACTAGTTCAATAATATAGTCATTTATGATTATACTGTTACTTTTCATTTATTTCATATTATTGTAAAATGATCTTTAGTTATAAAGATTGATGCATTGATATTTTTTAAAAAATTGTACTGTGTTTGCTACTTTTAAAAAGTTATTTTTATTTTATTTAAACCACTGTGTGCCTGCATGTATGTATATGTACCATGTGCACACGTGACCTGCATTAGGTCAGAAGAGGCTCCCTATAAGTGGGGTTAGAGATGGTTGTGTGCAGACATGTGAGTGCTGAGAAGTAAACCCATATCTCCTGCAAGCTCAGCAAGTGATCTTAACCACTGAGCTCTCTCTCCAGCTCAATTCTTATTTCTAAGGGAAATTATGATCTGAATTCTTCAAGACAAATGGCTGAGAAAATAATACTTTTGAGTATCTAGGTTTTTTTTTTTCAAGAAGGCTATAGATGGTTGTTCTTTGTTTCTTGTGTGCTGACCATACTTTTTAGGTGCCTATTTGCATAAACCTATTGATTTGATGTAGCCTTCAATTAACTATTATCTTTTTATGTCTTGGACAATATTATAGTGTCCTATGCTTATGAGCTGTTTTTCTTTAATATATATTTTAATTCAGGTTTAAAAAAAAACTTCACTGGCTTTTGTCTACTCAATTGTCTCCAGTCATGTCCAATAATAATAATACATCATAAAATGTCCATGTTATTTATTTACCAAAGGCTTGCAATATTTATTTAGCAGTTTGCAGTTTTAGGATAATTGAGCAATGCAGTTTCCCTTGCATTTCAAAGACCTAACTAGTTAATTAGCTTAAGTGGTTCTGTCAGGTCTATTGACAGTTGGCAGTCTATAGTGCTGCCTGTCAGAGGGCTAATATAAAACCCTTGAGAGTGGCCTTGCTGTGGTTAGCTTCCCCTTCCCCTTGAGATATGACTTGGCTTTCTTTCTCACGACATTGAAACAAACCCAGTTAATATACATTGACCTTTTTGCTTCTGATTACTATGATCCTCCTGTCCAAGTTCATGATCATGTTCTGCCGCCCTGAGATTGCACAGATCGACATACCTTTAGACCACACCCCCATCCTACCCCAACTCCCACATGATGATCTGTTTTAAGATGCAATTATGTTTTGGTTTTGAATGCCTTCAAGGCCTCTTGAATAATGCTCCTGGGGAGACTGTGAGGAGATGGCCGCCTGCTTTCATCTCTGCTCTTATGTCTGTGGCTTGTTGCAGTCAGCTGGTCTTGATTTGCTACGCTGCCACTGCCTCCTTGGTGGTCGTGGTCCTATGAGGAAGTTTTGGATAGTTGGCATCCTGTTTCCGTCACCCTTGATATAAGTTAAACACTCACCCAAATTGTACATTTAACAGTTTGTTTGACTGCAAAATCCATTCTTAAGGCACGGCAGGGGTAGAGAGAGTAGAAATGGAAGAAGAAGGAAGAGAAGGAGGAGGCGGAGGAGAGAAGAAGAGGAGGAGGGGGAGGAGAAGGAGCAGGAGGGGAAGGAGGAATACAAGGGGAGAGAGGGAGCCGGAGGCAGGAGAGACAGGCAGGTCTGTGGGTAGCTCCTGGTGCTGCCTGACTCCAGGCAGGAAGGTGAGAACTGTGCTGTGTCTGGTGAGGTGCAGTTGTGAGGAATGAAATACGGGCTTATATGTTTATCTGTATATGTGTTTGTGTGTATTCCTGTGTGTGTGTGTGTGTGTGTGTGTGTGTGTGTGTGTGTGTGTGTGTGCCTGTGGAGGCCAGAGATCAATGTCAGGCATTTTCTGCTCACTCTCTGCCTTACATTTTGAGACTGATCCTGAGTCCCTCCATGTGGAAGTTCATCCTGTGGAAGTCTCCTAGCAGCGGTTAGATAATGGGTCTGGGAGTGCCCCACAGATGGTCTCAGAACAGCGAGTGGTGGTGGTCTCCATTCTTACAGCATCAGAATCTGTTCAGAGCCCAGGCCTCAGCTGCCTTATCTGTAAAGGGAGATAATGATAGGATTCTTTTTCATTTTTTTAGTTTTTGTTTGTTTTGAGACAGGGTTTCTCTGTGTAGCCTTGGCTGTCCTGGATTCGCTGTGTAGACCAGGCTGGCCTTGAACTCACAGTATTCCATCTGCCTCTGCCTCCCGAGTGCTGGGATGACAGACGTGCGCCACCACACCCAGCTCTTGATGAGGACTAAACATATTCCTATACATAAATTGCCTAGCCGTAGCTGGAGTATAATAAGTGATATTTAAAGGTTATCACCATTGTCATCTGCATTTCATCCAGTCCTGCTGGAAAGGGCAATGCACATGGTCCACAGAAGGCTCCAGAAGCTTACCTGCTTTCTAAGTTGCAGTTACAGTTTGAACCCACATTAAACCATGTTCTAGTTTTGCATTTTAATTGATGTTTTTAATTTATTTTATTTAAATTCATACACAAGGTCACATGTTTTCTTATGGCGTGTTGATACAGTTTGCTCTGGCTGATTTTCCATTCCTCTCCCCCATCTCCATGATCTTCCCCCTGCTAATGCCCTTCCACCCCAGATCTCACCTTCCACTCTCAGATCACACACCTCTTACTACCCTCCCTGGCCCCTCCCTCGAAGCCTCTTATTCCTCTGTCATGGATCCCCTTCTAGCCTCCTGACCTCTGTACCTCCCCCCTCCCATGTAGACAGGAACATACACACGCAGCTTGTAAGCTAGGGTCTGCACGGGAGACACTGCGGTGTCTGCCTTTCTGAACCTGACTCACTTCATTTGCCCCCTCCCCGCTTCCCCTGCTGGAGAAAATGGTCTACTTGGCAGAGTGGAGTGCCCTGTAAAGGCTGTTGGAGGAATGGAAGGGAGGAACAGCCCTTTCGAGGCCCCTGAGGAGAACTTTCGATGGCAGTTTGTGAGAGATCTTACAGAAAGAACGGTGGGGCTGGCATTGGAGCTACGTAGAAGAACATTGTAGAACAAAGCCGCGTCTGGGAGAGAACTAGAGGGCACTAGGAAGCATCCTGTCCTATCTGCACGTAGCTTTTAAAAGAGCCTCTGAGTGTCCCTGATGGCGGACACTGCCAGCGGCTGCAGAGGGGTCAGAGAGAAGGAGGCTCTTCTTGGTTGTAGCAGATAAATTTTATTTACTGTTGTTGCTAAAAAAAGAAAAAAGAAAAGAAAACAGTTGGCTGGGAGTCAAAGGATAGGACACAGGAACACAAGAAGGGTTCAGTGATGCAGATGAGCCAGGAGCTGAGTTTGGAGCTTAGGTTTGTTCCTTTGAGCTTGCCCCTCCCCTTTCTAGTTCATACGTTTTACTAATAGAGTATTCTGGTAGCAAGCAGTGTGTGACATTTGTCAGCTTAATTAGAGATCCAGTTGCAAAACTCAGCTATCTCACGTACCGGGTGCTTCTCAGTCCATCTGAAGAGAAACAGATAAGCTGCTGCGGAAGGGGAGCCACGCTGCTGGGAACCCGTTACAGCCGCCTCAGAGGGCAAAGAGTTCTCTTATCCCTCTGAGTCCTCTTGGTTCCCCTCCCCGCACCCCCCCCCCCACTGTGAACTTTGTGTCTACTCTCTCTACACACAGAAAGTTTCAAGTGGATTTGAGTGAAATTGGAGAGAAAAGGCTGTGAACTTTGCAGGTTAATGTGCTTAATGTCTATGGGCTTGATGCGAGCTAGGAGAGCGTTCACTAGATACAAATTGATTTCACTAGATATAAACTGATTTCCTACAATGGTGCCCAGCACATAGTAGGTCCTTAATTTAAAAAAATTATTTATTTAACTAATTTATTCAGATTACATCTTATTTGTTATCCCCTCAGTTGTATTTTTCCATTTCCCCTCCCTCCCTCCTTTATCCTATTCCCCTCCCCTAGGTCTGTGACAGAAGGGGACCTTGTCTCCCACTATAAGATTACAGCCTGTCAGTTCTCTTCCTGGTATCCTGCTTACTCTTCCTCTGAGTGTCACCAGGTCTCACCACCAAGAGGAAGTGGACTAATAGGGGGCACCAGAGTTTATGTCTGAGTCAGTCGCTACTCTCCACAAAATTGTGGAGAGTGTGCTGTCCATTGGCTAGATCTGGATAGGGCTTCTAGGTTTATTGCATGCGTTGTCCTTGGTTGGTACAGTAGTTTGAGCTGACCCACCTGGGTCCAGATCCACCAACCTTAATGGTCTTCTTGTAAGTTTCTAGGACCCTCTGGATCCTTCTATTTCCACATTCTTCCTTACCTCTCTCACCTAGAGTCCCAATAAGAAGTCCCAGTATCCATCCCAATCTCCTGCTAAGTGAAGACTTTCATGAGATATCTCTGTTGGTCTACTGTCCAATTATAAGTGAGTATATGCCATGTGCCTCTTCACCATGCACAAAACTCAAGTCCAAGTGGCTTAAAGACCTCAACATAAAACCATACCACTAAATCTGCTAGAAGAAAAAGTGAGGAAGAGCCTGAAACTCAATGGCACAGGAGATAACTTCCTGAACAGAACTCCAGCAGCCAGGCTCTAAGGTCAACAATTAATAAATGGGACCTCATGAGGTTGATAAGCTTTTGTAAGGCAGGAGACACTGTCAACAGAACAAAGTGACAGCCTACAGACTGGGAGAAGATATTCACCAACCCTACATCTGACAAAGAACTAATACCCAAAATACATAAAGAGCCCAAGAAATTAAATACCACTAAACCAAATAACCCAATTAAGAAATGGGGCTCAGAACTAAGGAGAGAATTCTCAACAGAGGAATATAAAATGGCTGAGAAACACTTAAAGAAATGCTCAACATCCTTGCAAATCAGAATGACTCTGAGATTCCATCTTACACCCATCAGATTGGCTAAGATCAAAAACTCATGGGACATCACATGCTGGCAAGGATATGGAGAAAGAGGAACACTCCTGCCTTGCTGGTGGGAGTGCAAACTTGTACAGCCATTTTGGAAATCTATCTGGTGTTTTCTCAGAAAACTGGGAATAGGGCCACCTCAAGACCCAGCTATTCCACTCTTTGAAATATACCCCAAAGACGCTCCACCACACAAGGACACATGTTCAACCATGTTCATAGCAGCCTTATTCGTAATAGCCAGAATCTGGAAACAGCCTAGATGTCCCTCAGTTGTAGGTTCTTAATTTTAAATACAAAGAGTAGCACAACTCTTCATAGAGCTTTGCATTAATATGGCTTAGAAAAAATTATCCAATACAGTACAATGATTAGCACATATACCTGTTTAGATTAGTGTATACTTATTTTAGATTAACAAAGGATTATAGAATTTTGACTATTGAGTTGTTGCTATAAGTATGGCATCTGTTACATAACAGTTTTCTTTTTATGCAATTTTGGCTGAGCACATTCCTGCATGGCTGGTGGTCCTTGTGGTGGCTGATGTACAGTGGGCCCACACTAGGATCTGTACAGGGCAGCAGGAGATCCCTAGATCTGTAGTCCAGCATGAGTGAGCTCCTTAGGGTCCCCAAGAGAGTTTCTACTCTTTGTCAGGTGTTTCTCACCAACCACTGCCCGGTAGCACACAATGGGCACCGATACCTGGACACTCCCTTTAGAATGTCCCTTTAGGTAGCATCATGTTTTACCTTATCAGGGCAAAGAAGTGATTAGACTTGGGATGGTTTCCAGTGAGCCCTGAGTGGCAAGCTTCCCGTTTCTGCATTGTTAATGTTAGCAGCTGTAGTTTGAGACTCTACCACTCACCAGGGGCTTGGCATGTAGACATGAGAAAAGCGGTCAGTCCTGGGGAAGTGTACCTTCGAAGCTAGTAGACGGGGCCTGTGGTAGAAACAAAATGATGTGGCCTTTGCTGAACTGCAGCACAGAAGCAGGTTCTTACTGGTACCCGGAGGAAAAAGGTATCATTTCCAGTGGGGATTAGCTTGGTACAGAAAAACTCATGAAGGAAAGGAGACTCGATTTTCATGATGTTAGAAATGTAGGGTTTCATTAGAAGAGGAGGAAAGACAGACGACATTCCTAGTAGAGACTGGGGGAAGATACAGAGAGACAGAGAGAGGGGGAAGCAAGTTGATAATTCGACTGGGAGGAGGCAAAGTCAAGAGAAGTGGACTAAGTTTGGAAAAATGCACTATTCAGCCAGTTAATGTACACCTCTATTTCAAAATGTAAAAAGTTTAAAGGGATCTACATAGAAAAGTCCCTGGCACTCCATCCCCTCCCCAGAGTTGATGGCACTGTATTCTATGTACGTGCAAGCATAGCTGAGGTTTCTCTTGTCCCCACTACTCTTCTTACATGGTGCCAAAGGGCAATACCCTTCTGCGTCTAGCTTGCTTTTAACTTCTGTGCCTTTTTAGGAGAGTGTTTAACCAGTATACAACCTGCATACAGACCTTCTCTATTAAAGAAGGACTGTATAGTTATTTTCCACATGGCTGTGGCAAGACGCTTGGCAGAAGCAGCCTAAGGAGTTAAGGGATCGCATTGGCTCACACGTCAAAGGGCCACAGTCGGTAACAGCAGTACAGGGAGGCAGCGGGCCATACAGTATCCACAGCTAACGTCTCTTGCAGGACCCCAGCCCATGAAATGATGCTGCCCCTCCATCCATAGTAACTGTGGGGCTTCCTACCTCAATTAACCAGTCTAGACACTCCCTCACAGATGTGCCTACAGATGTCTCTGAGATAAGCCTGGATCATGTCATACTGTCAATATTAACCGCCACAGGGGCGCTTCTCAGTATTCACCGTGTAGCTGGGCCACCATTTAGTCAGAATCTTACAGACAGACAGACAGACAGACAGACAGACAGACAGAAAGATATTGCAGTTACAAAATATTCTATGGAAGAACATTTTAGACATGTCACTTCACACACGTGTACATAAAGTTGTGTGGTAGCTCTTAGGGCGGCTGTATAAAAGATATGTGCAGTCAGGACTTGGAGGGACAGAGCCAGGGGACTTCTGCAGAGGCTGTAAATGTTGAAAAGTCTTTTAATTCCAAGCTAGTGTCTCCTCTGTGCTGCCTGCTATAAACTGCCAATTATGAATTTATTTAGGTTAATCAGTAATCCATGCCTGGAAGATTTAAGGAATGTGACCTTTCTAATGCATATTATTTTTAATCACTATGCTTTCGACCTAATGCCCAACTAAGATCGAGCCACCCAGTAACATATTTATTACCTGCCTACCATTTGGTTCTAGGAAACAGCAGAACAATAATTCCTGCTCTCTGGGAACTTATATTTTAGTAAATAAACAACTGTGCTCATCCCAGGGGTTGTTTGATATTGTGAAGAATCAGCTAGTGCAGTTTCAAGGGTCCGTCAGACTATTTAAAAATGGTAGCCCATCATGGAAAGTATCTCCCAAAGTGACATTTCAGCTAAACCTGGGCCATGCAGGAAAGTGAGATCTGTGAAAATCTTGGGTGAAGGTCACAAGAATAAAATTGCAAAGAGCTAGATTGGAGAGTAAGCCTGTGGGCTTAAGTGGCAGGCAGGAGGCAGAGAACATATGGCAGCTGCAGGCTGATGCTGGGACCTGGCGCGGGGCACTTGGGGTAAGTGTGCAGGAGGCTTGGAGAGTGACAAGCAGGTTTGTGGTGCTGAGACTGGTTAAAAAGCTACATGGGCTTGCTGATAAAGTGTGGATTTTGAGAGGCCAGAGATAAGATGGAGAGACTGGCTGGGAGGTGGTTGCAAGTCCAGTTGAGATCGCATGTGTGTGCTGCTTGGGCTGAAGAGGCAACGACAGAGCTAGGCGTGGCTTGGAAGACCCATGTGGAGGAGGAGACCTCACTGATAGATGGCTTAGAAGTGACGTCTGGAGAGAAGGAGGGAGTGGGAGAACATTTACAACGTTGGTTTGTGAATGCTGGGAATAGAGGCAGGAAGAGACAGCGGAGGTGACGTGGAGGTGATTGTGAAGAGTCCCAGGAGCTTTATGAGAGAAATGATCTTTTGGTGGCTTGCCTTGGGGAGTTGGGAGTGCTGGATCTGGAGATGTGGTATCTCTAGCCTGGTCCTTCACTGTGGCTCTCAGAGCCCTGAGGTGAGGAGAGCATCCAACATTAGTGCAAAATGTCCCCAAACCTGGAAAACACTGGTTTCTGCTATTTTTTTTCCTTCCTTGTGTCTATGAACCTCTACAAAAACAGCAAAATTAGCAAATTTATGGAGCTGAAAAAGTAATGGCTTCTATGCTTTGTGTGTGTGTGTGTGTGTGTGTGTGTGTGTGTGTGAGAGAGAGAGAGAGAGAGAGAGAGAGAGAGAGAGAGAGAGAGAGAGAGAGAGAGAGAGCTATTTGAGTAAAAGCATTATCTACCTTCACTTCCTGAATACTCAACAAGTTGAGCTATAAAGCAAAGGAGTGACCAGTGGACATAGTGGAGAGAGAGAGAGAGAGAGAGAGAGAGAGAGAGAGAGAGAGAGAGAGAGAGAGAGAGAGAGAGAGAGAATTTACTTGCTATGACATTTACCATTTTAAAATACACAGTTCAGCTGGGTGTGGTGACACACACCTTTATTCCCAGCACTTGGGAGACAGAGGTAAGTGGATCTCTGTGAGTTTGAGGTCAGCCTGATCTACAATTTGAGTCTAGGACAGCCAAGGCTACACAAGAGAAACTCTGTCTAGAACAACAAAACAAACAAACAAACAGACAACCCATAAAACAAAAACAAAACACACACACACACTTCAGGTATTTTAAAATCTTGCTCCCTAGGTTGTGTGATCATCACTGCTGTCTATTTCTACAACATTTTCAGCACTTCACAAAACCCGTGCCCACTCCCAGGCACGGCAGCCCCCTATGTTCGCTTGTATGATTGGCTCCTCCTACTTAGCATGATGTTCTCAAGCTTCATCTATGTTGTCTATGTGTCCTCATTTTGTGGGCTGAAAACTGGGTTGCTCCCCAGCTGTGACCATCGGCTTTTAGATTCTTCTGTGGACATACTTTCAGTTCCTCTGACTCAGCGTCTGGGAGCAGAATCACTAGGAACCGGCTTTGCTCTCTCGAGGCTGTAGAAACGTTAGTGTTCAGAAAGTGCCTTGCTTCCCTCACCTAACTTATTCAGCACCGTCATTGCGAAAGGAAGCATGAGGTTGGATTGGGCCAAAGAAGAGTTCTTATGTGCCAGGAAAACATTTAAAATGCTTTGTTTGACTATGAATGGGCAGATCTAGAAAGTATTAACATGTATTTGTCAATGAAAATTGATAATCTTATGATTGAGGTGTGTGTGTGTGTGTGTGTGTGTATGTGTGTGTGTGTGTGTGTGTGTGTGTGTGTGTGTGTGTAGAGCAGGCAGTTAAACCTAGATATATATCATCTTAGTTTGGGTAGATTAAAATCAGGTAGGAATGAGTAAAAAAATGACATGCAGAATGATGTCACTAATCTGTGAAAACCCCAGTGATAGTATTTAAACACGGATCTATAGATATACCTATGCACGCACACACACACACACACACACACCCATATACACACACACACACACGTATTCAAAGAAATATTACTGTGTACACACATAAACTCGAAGAATACCTGTGATACTGGCTGCTCTACACTGGCTTCCTGAACTCCACTGCATACCTGTGCCGATGACCTACATGACAAGGCTGTGTATTTCTCTGGAGTGGGTCCTGTCTTCTCTGCTGTTTGATCTACGCGTCTAGCTGAATGCATTCTAGTCTATTTGGATTATTTTGGGAAGAAGAGAGAGGCCATGGGTACTAAATAAGTCATTCCTTCCCCTCACCCCTGTTTATTGTCTCTTCTTCATTCCTTCATAGTCACTTGGTGTTGTCATAATGTGAGGATTGCAATTACAAGAGCAGTTCCGAGTGACACGGCATGCTAACAGAGCAGATGGTGTGTGCGTGGAAGCAGGGTGAAAGACGTGCCGCTGCTGAAGGCATCGCTGTCGCTTTTAAAGTAGAGAGTATTTTATGATTTCTCAGTAGATTTTATCTTCATTGTCAAGGTAATGATTATGGATCATATAAATCTTTATGGCGTTGTTGTATCAAGTGTCAAATTACCCAGCTTAGTTAGGTGGTTGTAGAAAGAAAGATGAGATATGTGAAAGCGGCTGGACTGCCTTCCAGGAAGGTGTTGCTCTCGCTGTTCCCATTGAGAGGAGACCGCTGCTCTCACTTTGCCCCCGCCCCCACTTCTCTTTATTAACTCCTCCATAGGGCAACAGCAGGCAGATTGTAAAGTTCAAAACTTGACATTAATATGAGTGAAGTCACTGTTTCCACACCGTCTCCGTCTTCCTCTTTATCTGTGTGTTTCACAGACTAGAAAAAAAGTGCCTTGCTCTCCTTAATTGCCTGCGGCCTCCAGGCAGTTGGAACTGGAGCTAGTGGTCCTGGCAGGCCCAGGCTGGCCCAGGCTGGCTGTGGTTCATGACCCAGTCAGTGTCTCAGACCACACACGCCCTGCTTGGAAGCCACGTCTGAGCTGGCTTCTGCTGGAGCTCTGGGTTCTCCTGTGTTACCAAGCTTCCAGAAGCCCCTGTTGGGGCTTCATTTATCTGTCAGTTACCTGCAGTTTGCTAGGAACAAGAGCAACGGTAGATATGAACCATGTGTCTGTAAGATGGCTGGTGTTGCTCTGGCTCCTGAGAAATTGTAACTTCGCTTTTGTAACTGTAGAGCAAACAGAGAGAGTATGGCCTAGCGCCCTCCCCCCAATCCAGCCTCAGCTCCTCGAGTTTCCCTGCCCGTGCCCCTCTGATCCGGCACCTTTGGGTGCATCAAGCTCATCCGACCGCCGGCCTTCTGCTCTGTGCCCTTGTTCTGCTTTCTTTGACTCAGCCATTTCTTTTCCCTTCTGGGGTCAAGCTCCGCTGCTGAGTCTTGAGTGTCACTTCCTCTTGCCCCGAGGCTGTACAGAATGCTTTCCTCTGCTAAGATAGATCTGGTTCAGGAGTGGGAGCTCAGCACCCGCCCTGCTGGCCTTCCGTAGTGTTGATCATGTCGTAGTTAAATATTTACCTGCACTTTGATTTATCTGTTGCCTCTGTCGTTTCCATTACAGTCTCCACATTGTGATCACAGCATGCAATACAGTGCCTGGCACATAGTCTGTGGCTAATGGAGATTTGTTGAGTGAGGGAAATAGTGGTGCCCAGCTGCCCTGTGGTACTGAGATAGGGCAGAGCGGCTTCCAAGAGATAGGTGTATTTGGCAAGAGAAGTCATCGGATATTGTTGGGAAAAAATAATTCTAGCAGAGTGGTGAGGACCAAAGCAAGGTTATAAACCATGTTATAATTAAAGCCATATAATATTGCTCACTATAAAACACTGGAACACTTGCAAATTATTTTCCCTGCTGATAGCAACTTTTCTTGAGTTTTACAACGTCAGTAGACTTCATTAGAGTCTGCTAGGCTATAACTATAGGATAAAAGGAGGGGTCCCAAGCCACAGTACTGTGACTTCATACACCATGGGATATTGGTATAAATAATCACTGGCAGGTGGGTTAGCGCATTGTCCTCCAGAGGGAACAAAGTGTAACTGAAACGCTGCTGTTCTCCTGTGCTCACAGCTGAGCCAAATGTACAGTCACTCTTTTAAGAAGACAAGTGGCATTGAGAAATGCCTTCTTTCATCTTTGTGCTCAGCAAGACTTGAAATGAGCCTTAAAAGACCAAGTCTCTATATTACCATGGAATAATTTGGAAATCACTACAGAACGGAGGTGGGATTGTGAACACGTACACTCATGACCTTTCAGGAAGTACTGTGGCAGTGGGGGGCGGGGGCTGCTGTGGGCAGAAGAATCACTGGCAATGGGCGAGGCTACCGATGGTCCAGGATGTTTTGGTTAATTAACTCACATTCTGAGAAAGTTAGCTGTTCCAAGCACTTCATGTATGCTAATTCACCAAATCCTTGGGACAGACCCCAAGAGGGCGTTTTCTACCTTTTTCCCCTTTTACTATGATGGGAGCATGTGCCTGTGAGGATCTGGGTCCAGGCGTCTGCCTTCAGGATGCTGGTCCTTACCTGTGAGGCTGTCCTTGACATCTATCTGTGGACACTGGACAGAATCAGCACTTGGGATTGACCAGGATTCCCTCCTCTTCTTTCCGTCTATCATGCGGGGTCTTGTCCCTGATGCCACAGTACCCGTTCCTATCTAAACTCCAGCGTGTACACTCAGTTGGCTGTCTCTACGGAGGACCGCCATTTTGGAACCTGTCAGGCTCTGTGGAGACGAGCATCTCTTCGGAAGGATGCTTGTGTAGCTGGAGCTTCAGTGAGGCTCTTCTGATCCCCCCACAGTGCTGATCAGACGACAGGAAAGCCGGTCTGGCCACATTTGTGATTCTGGAACATGATCTGCTCTGCAGCTGATAACTGCCTACCTGTGTACACATTAAGTGTTGAGGTTCCCAGTGTTCACGGAATGCTCTGTGCTATTACAAAAGAATTAACAGCTTTCTCTAAAGAAGGAAACTA
Source organism: Acomys russatus (assembly GCF_903995435.1). Taxonomy (NCBI): domain Eukaryota; kingdom Metazoa; phylum Chordata; class Mammalia; order Rodentia; family Muridae; genus Acomys; species Acomys russatus. The sequence goes on along the minus strand of NC_067155.1, from coordinate 35,511,831 downwards.
AGCCCAGCGTGGCCTTGTGTTAATCCCCGCCTAGAAGTTCCACAATCAAAAGGGCAGAATGTGGGAAAGCAAAGATAAATAAGGGAAATTGGAAAATATGCAAAGCCATTAGAGATGTCCCAGTGACTCAGAAGTAGGTAATAATGAGAAATGCATCCAACCCCTGTCATTGTGAAATGTGCCACCAGAGCTTCAGGCATTTGAAGTATCTCTCTGGCACTTGAACTTCCTGTCAGTGGCAAACTGAAGAGGGTGCATCGAAAAGAATGCCCTGAAGGGAAAAACAAAATGGAAATGCCATTGAACACGCTATTTTTGTGTCTTTCAAATTTGAAAGCGTTAATCATATTATAGCAGAATTAACGGTACTGTCAGATTAACATTAACGTTTTCCCATCACTTGTTTGACTTGGCGGATCTGGAAGTGTTGTTAGACCTAAAAGATTTTACAAAGATAGAAGAAATAGCACTTAGCAGCGTTTGGTGGATTGTGGGCAGCAGGGAAGCCTCTGGAGCTCAGCTGGATTCAGCCCCCTCTCTTCACTCTATTGCATTTTCTTTCCCATCAACTTCATCTAGGGCGATGATCATTTTTCTGCGTGTAGAATGGATGCCTATGCAGTTAGGTGCTAATGAACTGTCCTGTACACGCCACCTTGTCCTCTGCCACCAGTCTGGCTAGCCGCGGAGGGGGCGGGGCTGGGCAGAGTACAAGCTACTTTGTGGTTGACTTTGCCTTCCGTGGAGGTGGCAGGTGTCTCAATAGGACTAAATAGGGAATCTAAGTAGGGCACTACCATGTTGTTGCAGAGGACACAGCTGTTCTGTCACTGTTCTTTTCAACAAAAGGAATCTTCATAGAAGAATGTGCCACTTCTCAAGAGCAGCTCTTTTTTGAGAGAGAGAGAGAAAAAAAAAAGCACAGTACTTGGATTGTTTTATTGTTGTGTTGCTTAAGTAGGTCTCTGAAGGAGAAGGAGTAAAAGCATTTTATCAATGACTTTTTGGGGGAAATAAATGTGCTTCTTTATTTCCTACTCATAGTTGTTGGTGTTCAGTTTACCATCTGTCACTGAACAGTTGTGGTGTTTGCAATAACCAGCCTTTTTGTGGTTCTGAGTTCGGAGCCGAGAACCTTGTATATACTAGGCAATTATCCGAACCTTCCCCAAACCTTTTAAAACTGAACACATACATGCATACACACATATTTGTGTGGCTAGTTTCAGGTTTTTTTTTCCCCCTTCGGACAGGGTTTCTCTGTGTAGCCTTGGCTGTCCTGGACTCACTTTGTAGACCAGGCTGGCCTCGAACTCACAGAGATCCACCTGCCTCTGAAACCTCCCCCTCCCAGTGCTGGGATTACAGGTGTGTGACACTGTGTCTAGCTTAGAAAACGTTTTAACTTAATATTTTAATTCTTTCATGGTTTCAGGTTAGTGTAAATGTATAAAGTTTAGTTTGTTGGCCCTATTCAGCTTCCATGTGTGAAGTGATCGTGTTGTGAGATGAACTCTACAGAAAGCAGACCCTTCCCATTGCGCGCAAGCCTGCCACTAGCGAGAGAGCTTCCCATTGGCTCTTGGTGGGAGGCATTTTCTTGCACACTTGATGATGGGTATCACACTCACAGATGTACCATTCTCCCCAGTCTAAAGGTGACACATAACTTAGGCAGTGTCCTAGTGACATAGCTTCTGGGGTCTCCCTGTCTCTCCTGCCTCCTGAATACGGGGTGCACCTTTGAAAGAGCTGAAGTTCTTCTGGAGATGAGCTGGTCATGCTGTCCGCACAGGCTCCCTGGGACATGGATGCTCTCCGGTGGAGCCCGCCTGTTCACTCATCTCCAGTTTCCTACAGTGAACATGAGGAACAGAGAAGTGTCCTGGCTTGTCAGGTTGGATCCAAAGCGGGCTTTTCAGGAAGATTTTTAAGCTTGGGGTTCCCGAAGACTGATCTAAGAGACTGATATTAAAAGGAATGGATGGATGTGGGAAAGAATCCTTAGAGGCTGATGACAGTTGCTGATGGAGAAATTGAGTCACAGACGTGCTGGCGCTCAAAACCAAGCGGCAAGTTAGAAGCTCTAAGGCTTGTTCTCCACTGCCAGCAGTAGGGGTGTTGTGAGATGTCTCCGCTTCAAAACAGAGAAAAATTTGTGAGCTTCAGATTCAAATGTGTCACTTTAAAGTGAAAAACATGAAGACAGGTGTAAGAATTCTACACCTAGTTAAACTACCATCACTTATGTGATTTTGGGGGTTCAACACTTCCAGATGGACGATTGATTTCTTTTTTTTTTTTTTTTTTTTGAACTCTTTTTTTTTTTATTAATTTATTCTTGTTACATCTCAATGTTTATCCCATCCCTTGTATCCTCCCATTCCTCCCCCCCCCATTTTCCCATTATTCCCCTCCCCTATGACTGTTCCTGAGGGGGATTACGTCCCCCTATATATTCTCATAGGGTATCAAGTCTCTTCTTGGCTACTTGCTGTCCTTCCTCTGAGTGCCACCAGGTCTCCCCCTCCAGGGGACATGGTCAAATGTGAGGCACCAGAGTATGTGAGAAAGTCGTATCACACTCTCCACTCAACTGTGGAGAATATTCTGACCATTGGCTAGATCTGGGAAGGGGTTTAAAGTTTACCTCCTGTATTGTCCTTGGCTGGTGCCTTAGTTTGAGCGGGACCCCTGGGCCCAAATCTGCCTATCATATTGTTCTACTTGTAGATTTCTAGGACCCTCTGGATCCTTTTATTTTGCTGTTCTCCCATGCGTCTCTCATTTAGAGTCCCAATAGGATGCCTTCCCCTCTGTCCCAGTTTCCTGGTAAGTGAAGGCTTTCGTGGGACATGCCCCTTGGGCTAGTATGCAGATATAAGTGAGTATATACCATTTGATTCTTTCTGCTTCTGGGTTAACTCACTCATTATGATCATTTCTATCTCAATCCATTTATCCACAAATTTCGGGAATTCCTTGTTTTTAATAGCTGAGTAGTATTCCATAGTGTATATGTACCACAGTTTCTTTATCCACTCTTCTACTGAGGGACACTTAGGCTGTTTCCATGTTCTGGCTATTATGAATAAGGCTGCTATGAACATGGTTGAGCAAATTTTCTTGTTGTGTGCTGGAGCATCTTCTGGGTATATTCCAAGGAGTGGAATAGCTGGGTCTTGAGGAAGCCCTATTCCCATTTTTCTGAGATAGCACCAGATAGATTTCCAAAGTGGCTGTACTAGTTTGCATTCCCACCAGCAATGAAGGAGTGTTCCTCTCTCCCCACATCCTCGCCAGCATGAGGTATCACTTGAGTTTTTGATCTTAGCCATTCTGATGGGTGTAAGATGGAATCTCAGAGTTGTTTTGATTTGCATTTCCCTGATGACTAAGGAGGTTGAGCATTTCTTTAAGTGTTTCTCAGCCATTTGATACTCCTCTGTTGAGAATTCTCTGTTTAGTTCCAAGCCCCATTTCTCAATTGGGTTATTCGGTTTGGTGGTGTTTAATTTCTTGAGTTCTTTATATATTTTGGATATTAGACCTTTGTCAGATGTAGGGTTGGTGAAGATTTTTTCCCAGTCTGTAGGCTGTCGCTTTGTTCTCTTGACAGTGTCTCCGAATCCTTTCAGAATAATAAATTAAAACCAAAAAAAAAAAAAAAGATTTTTAGAAAACACCCAAGACAGTGACTAAGCCGAAAGTGTAACTCACACACTGTAATAGGAATGAACTACTGTGACTGATGCGAACGAGTGGGACGTCAGTCGTAGCTGGGTGAAGGTTGGCAGCCTGTGAAGTGGGATTGTCCAAGAACACGACCGAATTCCTCACTACCGCTGGCTCTGCTGTTAAAAACATCAGATTACTTCTTCCTGAAGTTCTGAGTTCATACGCATCCATAATTAATATCTACTCCGGCAGCATGATGGCTGAGGAGGGCTGAAAGGTGGAGACGCCGCAGGTGTAGCGGCCTCTCCCTTCCGGGGCAGAACCCCCGCAGCAACCGATCCAGCTCTCAGAAGGAAGCATGGAAATAGGAAGCATCTGCTGAGCGCCGCAAGTGTTTGTGCTTCACACTGAAAAATGTAATCACACACACGAACACACACACGTGGCACGGTGCATGCTTAGAGGGCAGAGAACACGTTGCAGGACTCCCCCGTCCTCTCTTTCCACTATGTAGGTTCCGGAGATTGGACTCGGGTTGCTGACTTGCCGTAATCTCCCTTAACCTGTAAGGCATCTTGTCAGCCCGGTGCTCAGTATTTCTGCTAGCTCATTTCACCCAGCACATGCTTTTCGGGAGTAATTAAATCCCTGCAACGAGTATAACAAGCATTTATTCCAGTATCACTTTGAAAACAATTTTAAAATATTTCCCCTTAACTTTTAAATTTAAAAGGCTAGGGAGTAACCAACCACGTCCGCCCACAGGGAGAAGCAGGCAAACCATCCGTCCCAGATCTTACACGGGAAGAGAACAAATGGCCAGTGAGAGGCCCCATTCCCAGAAGTGTAAACACAGGTGCGCCTAAGAATTTATGCTTTTTCATTATGGCCAATATAGCTGGCTTGGCTTCTCTTGCAGAGCTAAGACGATCACCTTTTTATTTTTTTATTTTTTATTGAAGTGGGCCCATATCTGTCCTGGGAAGAAGAAAGTGTGTAGCTAATTTCTAAGATTCTTATCAAAAGAACAGTGAAGTTTGGAGTTGCCTGGCAGAGCAGACCTGGTGTCACCCTCAACAGAGAGAATTTCCTGCGATAAGCAGGTTTCTGCGGTTCTGTAAGATAGGTTCCTTGGGACAATGGGAACATAATGAATTCAGGATGAGAGGTAATCGATAAGAGACCCTGAATTCTGTTTTAATCAAGGAATCAATTGCTTTTTTTATACTTTCCCATTTTTATGTGCCGTAAAGAGAATTTTAAATGTAAAGCAGGTTGTATTCTAGCTATTGGTATTCTTAACTGAGTTCGCTTTGCTTTGTATAGCTGAAAGGACAGGAAACTTCCTATTGGGAAACCAGAGATGGGGCTGGTGAGATGGCTCAGTGGTTAATGGCACCAGCTGCTCTTCCAGAACACCTCCGTTTAATCCCCAGCACCCACATGACAGCTCACAACATCTGTAAATCTAGTTTCAGGTGATCTGATGCCCTCTTCTGGCCTCGGAGGGTAGCTGGCACAAAAGTGTTACATAGACATACATGAAAGCAAAACACCCATACTCATTTTTTTTTTTAAAGGCAGAGATAAGAAGGAAGAAAAGAATTGAGGCTGAGCATGGTGGGCCTTTAATCCCAGCCCTGGGAAGGCAGAGGCAGGTGGATTGCAGTGAGTTCGAGGCCAGCCTGGTCTACAAAGCAAGTCCAGGACAGCCAAGGCTACACAGAGAGAAACCCTGTCTCAAAAACAAAACAAAACAAAAAACCCAAACAAACAAAAAACAAAAACAAACAAACAAACAAACAAAAATGAAAAAGAAAAAATAAAATTGAGGCCAGATCAGACAGAGACTGTATCAGTTTGTCTGCTATGGAAATTCCATAGCTGTTTGTTGTTGATATTTAGCATAATTTAAACAATTGCTTGTTTTGAAAAAGAATCTTTCTGCAAAGCCCAGGCTGGCCTCAACCTCATAATCCCCTGACTCAACTTTCGGGAAGCTGGGATTACAGGTGTGTGCCACCACACCTGGCTGGTACTTTCAGTAGCATTCCTAGAATACCTATATTTTCATACTCTTTCATTAGAAACACTTAAATATAATTGTACCACTCTGAAACTTAAGATATTTAAGAACACTACAGTGTTGTCATTTTCTTTATAATAGCAAGAGCTGATTAAAGCCATTTCTACCTAAGTCAAATATTGACTAATATAACCTCTATGATAAAGTATCTAAACCTTGAGTTGAGAGGTCTATGGCTTTTTATTTTTCTTTTTTTGAATGTCATAGTTAAAAAATATTTTTTGAAGTTGGTAGAAAAATTGTAAAAGCTACTAAGTTAAAACAAACACAGCTTCCCCCGCCCCTTTTCTATTTGCCTAAGCTGTCGTTCGCCAGCTGAGTGCCATCCATGAGACGGATCTGCTCTCCTTCTGTGGGACTGATTTATGTCTTCACACGGGCAGATTTACGGCCTTTATCTGTTGAACACTTTATGAATGACTGCTATAAATCAAGGGTTGAGTGAATATTTCTTTCCTTTGAGCATAAATCTATGATTGGGTGTTTGATTTCCAAATAACTTTTTGGTAGCCTATTTAAATTACCATGATATACCAGTATTTCTGTATCTTGGTATGCTGACTAGCTAAAAATATGCCCTAAAACCACAGTTGCTTTTATGTTAAGTAGTTCCCAGACCTCTGTAATTTAATAAAGTAGAAAACAAACTTACCTGGCAGGAACCCATTGACAGGAGTGAGGACCACTCTTTTGGTGAGAAGAGGAAAATGAAAAAGTTGTCATGTTTAATTGCAAAGCTCCTGATGAGAAATGTACCTTTAACTAGAGGGAAAATTCCAGTCATTTTTAGAACATTTGATGACTAGAAACTTTTATCACTTGTTCTGGGAAAGTGTACATGAAGAAACAGCTGTGATGTGTCAGATACACATCTGTCTGAGTGGCTACTCTTCCCAAGAGGGGCTAATGCCAAAGACAGGAGAACAGTAGTCTGTGTAAGTTGGTAACAAGAATTCAAGTGTATCTGCTCTACAAGTTCAGCCAAACAGAGGGTTAAACACATTTGGGGACTGTACTTAGATCTAGCCAATGGACAGGACATTCTTCACAGTTGAGTGGAGAGTGGGGTCTGCCTTTCACACGAACTCTGGTGCTCTCTATTTGACCACGTCCCCTGGATGGGGAGGCCTGGTGGCACTCAGAGGAAGGATAGCAGGCTATCAAGAAGAGACTTGATACCCTATGAGCATATACAGGGGGAGGAGGTCCCCCTCAGTCACAGTCATAGGGGAGGGGAGTAAGGGGAAAATGGGAGGGAGGGAGGAATGGGAGGATAAAAGGGGTGGGATAACAATTGAGATATAATATGAATAAATTAATAAAAACAACACATTAATAAAAAAAAACACATTTGGGGACAAACAGCTTCTACACTGAGCGCGTGCTAACTTTGCTTCTTGCTTTTATCCCTAAGCAGTTTCATCTGACGATTACTCAAATGTTATTTACATGTGTTCAGTACTACATGCAATGTAGAGATGATTAAAATGCACACAAGGGTGTGTGTAGGTTACATATAAACTCATTTAAAAACTCACTTTTTAGAAACTCAGTAAATGGCAGGCAGAGATGAAGGAGGGGTGATTAGATGCATAAAATCATCTTTGACTGACTTCTCAGGTAAGTGGCCCTTGGTTTTTTTCCTCCTGTGGTTCCCTGTGGTTGGAGGAAGGGGCTGGTTGGGTGGCAGGTGGTCCTGATTATTTTCAGCAGAGATTTCCTGGTAGTAGAAAGAGCGAACTGTGCTTTGTCCTGCTACCCATATGCAGAGGGGGGGGGGGAGGGGGGGGGGGAAGAAAACAGCCTTGTGGGAAAAGTCTGGGCCAGGGGGAGAAGGAGGGGCCTTGCAGAATGCAATTAGAGTGGGCTTGTGTGGCTCTAGATAGACATGGGCAGCCAGATTGTATCCAACGGTGCTACTTGTTCCCTGTCTTCTGGGCCTCAGTGACTTGTCTTTAAATGCTGAAGCATATAAGAACCTACTTCCAAAGGCTCTTGCAGGATTTGGGATTCAGCAGGTTAATAATTTATGTGTAAAGCCCTCCACACAGTACCTGGTATGTCACATCCAGCAAATGTCAGCAAAGTGTCGCTTCAGGCCGTAAAGTAAGTGCAGCTGTTCTCAGAGCCCGTTGGCATCTGGTCACACCACCTTTGCTCAGTTGTATCTCTGATTTACTTGACCTAGGGCTGTCCTCAAACTGGAGAGCCTCCTGCCGTGGCCTCCTGAGTGCTGGGATTACAGGTGTGTGCCATCACATCCAGCTTTCCCCAAAGATGCTTTCTCCAAAGATGCTTTCTCTTCTTTATCCGGGGTCACGGTTATAGACTTCAGTTTTCTGAATCAATCAAACCCATTCCTTCACAGAGTTAGATTCTGTTGAAATCCACTCTGCACAATGTGAGCAGTTCATTTTCTGAACTGCAGACTCTTCCCACCATGCTTCCTAAACCCTTTTGGTGGCCCTTCACCATCTCGAAGGAACTTACAGGTAGCCGTCCTTGTTAACGGTCTGAGCTTCTTCAGACTCCGGCCCTGGCCAGCCTTCTCACCCTCACCCTCACCTCCCAGTGGAGATTTTGGACACCTACCATTCCAGGACTTAGCGCCTCCCTCCCAGATATGTGCGTGCAGTTTTCATTCTGCTCAGCACTGCGGGCCGTCGCTGTCGTCGGGCTGTGGGACACACAGCCACCACACGGACCAATCTTAGTGGGCAAAAAAATTTTCAGTATTTCTTGGTCCTTTCAAAGTTTTTGTTGTAACATTAAAACCCTGCGAGCTATGCATAAATAGGGAAATTAACCAGTGGGTTAAAAAACTCACATTGATTTAGCAAGCCATAGTGCAAAGCATAAAGAACCACTGCGGATTAGAGCCGCAGACGTGGCACGGTTGGCTAGAGCTTGCCTAGCGTGCATGAATTAAAATAGCCATCCTGAGTCATTTGAATGGGGCTGCCTTCTCTGCCTTGCCGTGCAGCCTGCGACATGGAGCAAGCAGTTTGTCTGTGTCCTGGTGCACTCCCTCACTTCATTGTCTTTTGCATCATGCTTTCAGTGTTGCGGAGAACCATCATTCGGCCCCATCTTTCCTCCGTTCCCCCATCCCTAATACTTCCTTGGGGATTGTTCGCTGGTCTTGTTCAGTTGTTTCTGCTGAGTCCCCGTGGCTGCGTATGGTAGTGTCTCGCCAAGGCTGGATGAGCCTGTGCTCCCGCAAGCTGTTTCTTCTTCAGGCTTGATTTGAATTTTACTTCCAGTGTCAGCAGGTTTCATTGCTGGACTTCCATCTTTCTTGACCAGTTGCGTCTCTGGATAGTCTGTGTCGTAAAATGTCGGGTAGATTCATCTCTAGGCCGTATGGAAAGAGCACAGTTAGACTATTGGCTGACGTAAGTGAGCTAAGACAACCGAACATTGTCAGACTTTGACAAGATACCAGAATTTGTTGTGTTGTTGTTGTTGTTGGGTTGGGTTTTGTTTGCTTGCTTGCTTGCTTTTTGAGACAAGATGTCATGTAGCCCAAACAGGCCTAGAGCGGACCTTGTTATGTGTTTAAAGATGACCTTGAACTCTCTGTCACCTGGGCCTACTTTTCTGAGAACTGGGATTGGAGAGATGATCCACCAAGTGCTTCTTTGCTTTCGTTCCTTATGTGGTGATTTGTGTGCTCAAGAGCTGGTGTGAGCTTGTCTTGTATGACACTGCTCCCGGCTAATGTGCTGTGGTCGCCGCTGACATTTGAACCTTGCTCTGGGCTTATGCACAGTAGCCTTGTTGCGAAAATGTGCACTCCCTGTGTGTCACGACCATTTCGAAAACGAAGACACTGCATCTTGGAAGGGTTACTTCACTGCCTTTACTCAAATACCTAAAAAGTGGCAGAAATCCATTAACGCAGCTGTCTGTCTGCATTTAATATTATAAGGAAGCAAAATTTCTCTTTATGCCTCTGTCAAAGAAAATACTGATGGAACCCATGGTAAAATAGATTGTCTTTGAAAAAAAAAGTGTCTGGGTTTCTAATTAGATCTGTGACCAGTAGAAACGCTTCCTGTCTCTGTTCAGCTCAGCTCCCCACACAACATAGCCAGGGCTGATATGAAAAGGGAATTATCATTCAAATTTGCCAATGAACCTCTCTGACCAAGAGGTTGATTTTTTTTTTTTTTTTTTTTTTTAACAAATCATGAATCTTTTGCCCTGCGTTAGAAAGGACCAGTTCAGAACAAATAAATAATGAAAAATCCCTGAGAAGGAATGGCACATCCCAATAGTTAGTCAAGTAAGGAAAGCTGGCCTATAGGTTAGCTGTGGCCATGTCTGTGAGGCCGGAAGAACAGAGTGGCCTCACCGCACCCACGGTCTCCCCTCTGGCCTGCTGGTAGCAAGGTTCATAGGGAAGCAGTTACATTTATGGGAGTATGATTTAAGAGCCACTCCAGCTTCTAAAATGTTGAGGAGACTCATTTTGTTTAGGAGGCAGGGCAGATGATAGGCTAAACCAATTAATACTCAGGCCCAGAAAAGTGATGGCTAAAAAAAAAAATAATTTAAGAAAAAAATTTCTGACATTATTTAGTGCCTCCAAAATGCCAGACCTTATGCATGGCTCTTATTAATAATGTAATTCTCATAAAAAAAATCCTGTTCGTAGGTATTATGGTTATTATTTTAGAGATGAAAAAACCAAGTTAAGTGACTTTTCTGAGGTCCTAGAAGCTAGTAAGTAATAAAGATGCCCCCGCCCCACTCCATACTCTTTAAAAATAATGTCACATAACTCTTAAGTAAAGGACACTAGACCAAACCATTATTAAAAATAAAGCTATTTGGGGAGTATGTCTTTCCTCTTTGACCAGGTTCTGCTTGCTACATGGTCTTAAGATGGACTTTTTGGTTGAAATACATTTGAAAGTATGCTTTTGTTCCCAGGCCACTCATATATTTTATATGTATGCATGATAGTTTCTTTATATATCTTTCGTATTTGAAAGTTCTATAATCTTGGGGCTAGAGAGGTGGATCAGTGGTTGAGTGGTTGACAGAATTTCTGTCTTGCAGAGGGAGTTTGGGTTGGTTCCTAGTACTCAACCAGGCTGCTAACAACACCTGTGACTACAGTTCCAGGGGGTTCAATGCTCTCTTCTGGCCCCCATGGGCACGAGGCATGTCCTTGGAACACAAACATGTATATGCAGGGAAAACATTTATGTGCTTCACACTTGCTGGGTTTGTGTCAACTTGACCACAAGCTAGCATCATTGGAGAGGAAGGAGCCTCACTTGAGGAAATAGCCTCACAAGATCCATCTGTAGGGCATTTTTCTCTATCAGTGATTAATGGGGGAGGGCCCACCCACCCAGTTTGGGTGGTGCTATCCCTGGGCTGGTGGTCCTGGCTTCTATAAGAAAGGAGGGTGAGCAAGCCATGTGGAGCAAGCCCGTGAGCAGCACCCCTCCACGGCCTCTGCATCAGCTCCTGTGTCCAGGGTCCAGCTCTGCTTGAGTTCCTGCCCTGGCTTCCTTAGATGATGAACAGCAATATGGAAGTGTAAGCCCAATAAGCTCCTTCATCCCCAACTCGTTTGGGGCATGGCGTTTCATCACAACAATAAAAATCCTAACTACGACATGCTTGAAAAATAGAAAATATAAAAACAGGGATAGAACGCCCCGGTTGTAAAACAGGATTCCTGGGAGATTACACATGACCTTACTCAGCCATTATCAGTTATCGATCGCCATAGATGAGGAATGTCTGTTGGAACAGACTGTCTCACCACAGGCAAATCATATCAAGAAGATGAAAGTGCAGGAGAGTCATATAGCCCCCTAAGGCTGCAACGATTTCCTCAATTTCCCAAGTACCTTCACCCAACCCCTATAAAGGGTCACAGCCAACTTTGTCCTCTTACAGACCCCTCAGTTTCCTAAGGAGAGAGGCTGCCCCTCACTGTGTGTGCTAGTGAATGCAGTCCTGTCTGTTGAAGGTCAGACTCCTGTCTTTCCTCTGCCCTCTATCTCATGCTGCCCTCAGAACTCTAACAAACAGTCCATTTCAAGGTTGCAGAAACAGCTCTTTGTTGCTACACTGGGCTCAGACAAACTCTTCCTTACTCCCCGGTTCTCTAAACCTCTGAGCACCTTGCTCTAGGTGACAGCTAACGTGCTTTTTTGTCCTCTCATTTTTAGTGACCATTAGTAGACTCTAACAAAAATCTCTGGGACCTGATTCCAGAATCTTAAAGGAAAAGATGACTATGTACCAGGCGGAGTCAGGAGCCAGTTATTGGACAGTTCTGGCTTTCAATTAACATTGTTGTTGTTATAATTAGTTTTATTTGCTACTGTTTTACCAAGAAAATTTACGTCCTTTGCAATCAAATGAAACTTCTACACCCATAGTGTTCCTGATAGTAAAGTCTTCAAGGAACACAGGGGCAAGGAGACAATTTTGCTGTGAAAAATATAGGATGTCCTCTTCTTCTTAAGGCCTCTTTGTCCATTTATGTAACCAGAATCCCAGCAGCCTGCTAACCCTTTGGGTATTTAGCCTGAAATCATACACATTGGCATAGATTGTGGGGACTAGGCCTTTTAGTCATATTTTCTATGCTGCTTCATGGAAGTAAGGAAAACTACTGAAGGGGAATAGCAAAGCAGCCTCTTAGTATTAGGCTTGTAAAGGCAGCCACGAGTGGTGAATGGAAAAAAAAAATCAAACTTTTTATGGCCATCTTCATGCTAATCCATTCTCTGTTCAGCCAGGGAAGCAGCATGGCCCAGCGGGCTAAGGGGAGGATGGGGAATTGGAGCTCTGAGGTAGAACTTCTTCTGCAACCTGCTGGCTCCGTGACCTTGAGGGAGGACATTGATCTCCATCCATTTCTTCATATGCAAAATGGATCTGCTCCGTAGAAATGAAGGGGTGGGATTCTGATTTAAGCGAGGTGGACAGTAAGGTATTGCAGAGAGTGGAAGTATGCAGTCAGGAGAAGAATCTCCCTAGAATCCCTTGAAGACCCATCTCTTAAACTGCGATTAAGAAGACACTAAATTTAGGGGAGACAGACCATTTGGTAATGTGTTTCCCCAAAATGTACATTACGAAAGAGTCCTGTGGCCACACTCTTGTAGTCTCAGTTCTGAGGAGGCAGGAACAGGGGTTGGCTAACCCATAGACTACTTGATGGGTTCCAGGCCAATGGCAGACCTTGTCTCTAAATAAAAAAAAAAAAAAAAAAAAAAAAAAGGTGGCCCCTACCTGAGGAAGCACACTTGGCTGTCTTATGGCTGTCACATGCATGCGTATATTCATGTGCACAGGTGCGCATATATACACCAAAAGATATCCAGTAGATCAGTAGATGGAATTGTTTAAAAGTTGAGTCTTTGCTTCATAGACTCATGATAAGAACCAGCTTGTGGGAGAGACTAACAAAGCAGCGTTGGTTAGGCCGCGGCAAAGAAGGAAGGCGCCCCCCCCCCCCCCCCATCCTCTAGGCTTCAGAATGAACCTTTTCCAGGAAAGGAACAGCATTAGTTCCAATTTTGTTAGCTCTTGGCTGCGGCGTCCACATCAGAATCATCCTGCCGTCTTCACACTGTGACACAGGGGCACGAGTCGGCATGTGCTGGCCCCGTGTCATGCTGCCCCATTCAGGAATGACTGCAGGCAGTTTCCCTTCATCGGCCACTGCCGCCGAATCCTGATGTTGCGCGGTGTTGAAGGATTGGCTTGTAACACTGCAATCCTATGCTCGCTTTCGAGTCAGTTCTCCAGGGGCAGAATAGGCTAGTGACTGACATGTAAGCAAGTTTAAAGCAGCTGTATGAACTAACAGTTTGCTATATGTTTATGTTGAACTTATGTAAGAGTTTTAGTCCTTTAGAAGCACATTCCTGCAGGGAGGTCTGTCTCTTTGCCGGGTTTTACATAGAAAAGCTGTTTAGTCCACAGTAGCTAGGACAGATCCTACCTAAGGTTAAACCTTCCTGCTTTAGACTGGGCTGCACCTGCTGGTGGCTTGGGTTTTGAAATGTACTGTTGCTCACATTGAAGTTGCTTTTGAAGCAGAAAGTTATAAGCAAAATAAGAGTTTGCTTATAACCTACAGATGATCTTTTTTCCTCCACCCAAAAGAGGCTCTCCTAGATCAATCTGAAAAATTTGTAAAAATGAATACTGCTATTCCTCCTTTTCCAGAATTTAGTGGCCGAGCCTTATCGCTGTACAGATTCATAGCCTGTTATTACTATCTTGTAAATATTCATTTATAGAAAAGACTGACTAGAATTCTTAAGGGCCTTTTTTATATTGGTGCTGAGGTTTCTATCAGATTTAAGCTAGTTTTCCTTTCAGTTTACAGGAAGGCTTTCCCAGACAAGGATTCATCTTCATTCAAAATGTCTCTCTAAAGATTCTGGGCAGCTTAACTCAGGATGACATTACTTTCCAGCATGACTTCACAGTTTTAGAAGTCTAAGTGGTAGAGCCCCTGCCTAGAATCCCCCAGTGAGGGGCTGGGATGTGGCTCAGTGGTAGAGCACCTGCCTAGAATCCCCCAGTGGGGCTGAGGTGTGGCTCAGTGGTAGAGTACCTGCCTAGAATCCCCCAGTGAGGGGCTGGGGTGTGGCTCAGTGGTAGAGCCCCTGCCTAGAATCCCCCAGTGAGGGGCTGGGGTGTGGCTCAGTGGTAGAGCCCCTGCCTAGAATCCCCCAGTGGGGCTGAGGTGTGGCTCAGTAGTGGAGCACCTGCCTAGGCTCCCACAGTGTGGGACTGTGGTGTGGCTCAGTGCTAGAAAACTCGCCTAACATATGAAGAAGTCCTGGGTTCTATGCCTCATACACAGGAATGAATGTGATTGGTGTGGGTAGATGTTAGTTGCTTGCTTCCCTGTGTAAGTACTTGGGGAAAGTGCAGATTAGATTTGATTTCTATTGTACAAGAGGTTCTTAGACTTTTGCATTGTTAGTAAACTTTTCTCTCTAGATTTTTATGTCAACCTACCAGATTTCTCTCTTTTCTCTTTCCTCTATCTCTTCTGCCTTCGCTTAAATTTATATGAAATTTCCTAACACAATGACCGTGCAAATCACAGCATTAAAGATTGCTTGACCAAGAGACTATTATTAATCCTTGTCAGTCAGGCTTTAAGGACTAACATCTATCATAAACACATGAGAAATCCTTTCACCAGCCTAAGCGCAACTGAATCAGAAACATTTCAAGAGCACTTCCTTCTCTCCTTGCTTAGTGGGAAAAGGATACTATAGTAAATTCGGTAAACGCCATCTTTAAAGTTTCTCTAAGTACTACAGTCCTGACAGAGTTGTAAATTGCCTGCTCACCACAGTTGGCTGCAACAACCTGTGTTGTAGACAAAATCTGATGTTAAAATCATCTGTAAATACAATGTCTTTGTTTAACCTTTGTTAAATAGGCTGCTTTGCATACAGCTGCTACAATACATTACCAAGAGTTAAGAATTGTTAATCGCAGGCATCAGACAATTTCAAGCAGTGTTTCATTTATGCAGCCGATGGAAGGAAGTTCAATAGTGGAATAATAAGAGAAAAGAGGCAGAAAACTATAGATAGCCGTCTATCTCATAACCTGTTCTTGTAGCAATTTTGGCCTATTTTGTGACAGTCTTTGTTCCCTGCTCTTTGAAGACTTACTGAGGAGTATGCCCGCTGCGCTCTTCGCTCCAGCAGGTCAGAGAGCCAGCGGGTAGCGAGACACCCAAGCCTCATGTTCAAACCCATTAGTGGGGGCGAGCAAGTCCACAGGTTGTTTCTTTCATCGAGCACCTGCAAGAGAATTTCTCCTTTGTCCTTCCTGATTTGGTATGTAAGTTAGAATTTCCACTCAGGTTCTTGGTGTTAATTGCTTAAGGATAGGGGGCCTGGCTGCTGCACGCCTGCACTTACCATGAGGAACCTGGCTTAGTTATGAGTACCACGCACTTCTCTTGAAGACCGAGCGCCATAGCTGAGCTAACCATCCCATTTATTGGGAACCACAGGTGACGCGTCTCTTCATTTCAGTCCACCCAGTTTCATAAGCATCATCTTCATCTTGTGCGTGAGGTCATCCCTGGCTCAAAGATGCTATGTAGCTCATGTAAGGTTATTTTGCCAATGAAGTGGTCCAGCCCAAGGCGGCTTCACTAAGTAGGATGTTGCTCCGTGACACATACCTTATCTATGGGGATGTTGCAGGTCTGCGAGCTGGTTAGGGTTTTGTTGGTGTTCTGTCAAAACACCTGACAAAGGTAACTTAAAGGAAGGAAAGCCTTCTTTTGGCTCACCCTCTTATATTGGCATGTACATCGCTGTGGGGGCGCGGATGATGGAGAGCATCACGCCAGCCAGAGCATGTGGCAGATGAGAGTTGCTCACCTCACGGTGGACGGAGAGTGGAGAGGCAGAGAAGATGCTAGGGCCATGATATATCCCATCAAAGGCGTGTCCCCAGTGACTCCTCCCCTCAATCAAACTCTTATCATCTAACAATCCCATCAAATAAGGAATCCGTTAGTGTGGTGGTTCTCAGAGCCTTCATAGTGCTGCGACCCTTTAATACAGTTCCCTGTGTTGTGGTGGCCCCCAGCCATCAAATTATCTCATTGCTACTTCATAAACTGTAGTCTTGGTACTGTTATTAGTCATAATGTAAAGATCTGTGTTTTCCGATGGCTTTCGGTGAGCCCTGTGACAGGGTCGTCTTCCTCGACCCACAGGCTGAGAACCACTACATTAATGGTTTACTCCATTGTGCATGGCAGAGTTTTTATCTATTCACCTCCGAGGCCTGGAGCCACCTGTTGGTACAAGCCTTCAATACGCATGTATTTTGGGATCCTTCATATCTGGAGCTTTTGGCATCCTGAGTTGTGGTCCTACTCTGTAGCGGCCAAGGCAGAGCCGAGTCTCCCATGGTCAGCCATTGACCCTGGAAACTGGTTGGAAGCGGGCAATTTCATGAAGACATTTATTTTACCTTCTTTGTTTCATCAGTAATTTTTTTTTGTGTGTGTGTGTGTGAGAGAAAGATGATGGACTAAAATTTAAAATCGATTTTTGGAGAGTTTTCTTAACTGTCAGATCTCCATTAATAAGACAGGAAGTTGCATCCCAGAGGATTAAGCACCAAAATGGGCAGTTCTTATTCTGATCAGTAATAGCATTGACTCAGCTTCAGATGAATTATAGATCTTTAATGTGTTCAGTCATTTCTGTGATTCTTTGTTATTATTGAACTTTTTTTTCTTTCTCTCATTATTATACAGCGGAATATACTGATTGGGAGAAAATAGACCACTGCCAAGCGTAAAACAGATAGTTAGAAATCTACCCTGATTTCAGTCTCCAAACCCAGAGATTTTCACACCTGCCCTCTTACAGACAGCCTCTCTTCGCTGTTTCAGAGACCTGGGCCCACTCTCCCTGCCTGCCTCACGTGGGCGTCTCAGTCTTGTTCTGTCTGAGTATGCTTGCTTTCTGGCGCCTCATCATTTCTCAGGGGATTTGTAATTATTTCCCCCAAAGGTGCATTTCTAGCCCCAGCTTCTCCCATATAATCACTTGCTAACCACAAGAGGGATAAAGAAGCCAACAAAGGGTTTTCTCCCCTTTAAAAATACATTTCAAAAGCAAGACTGTTACCCTTGGCTACATGTTAGCCTTGGAAATGAGATCTTAATTACATGTAACGTTATAAATGAGCATAGTATCCTGTGGCTTGCATGATAAGTTACCTTAAAGACTTTAGATCTATAATTGCCCCAAAATAATTATGTCATTTTATTTTTACTGTAATACGGTCCTTAATTGTAACATTAATGAGCACTGAGGACACTCGCAGGTTTCACTTTTGCAAAGTGACTTGGTGAACTGAAGTAAGGTGACACTTGATGGATTTAATGGAAGTTTAGATCCAATTTGCATTTCTGTGGCACTTTTTGGTCAACTTTAGGATTTCTTGGTAAATGAAAGGATTTAGGGAGATGATTATGGAATAACTGATTAAAAAGTATGCAATATTGGTTTTCATTAACCATAAGATTGTGTGGGTTCAATTTAAAACCTAATTCAATACATTTTACATTTTGTATTTCCCTGAACCTTTTTTGGTATATTAATTTTGTCATGCTTGTCATTCTAATCTAATGATGATTTAATGTTTGCAAACCTGAATAAATTGGTATGCGAGGAGTTCTGCTGTGTTTTTAATCAATGAAGATTGAAATTTGGCAACTGAGATGATAAAAAAATGAAAAATTTTAAATAGAAAATGAAAATAAGATTCCAATTTAGGAAATAGTTTTATTAATGTTCTTGGCCATGAACCATGTAATATTTTTTTTCTCTCCTTTCTCTTGTGTAATATTTTGAAGGTGACTGGACTTTAAAAGAAGTAATTAATACTAGATCATGAGGAATATGTAAATGAGGAGAGGGTGTGGCCCTCACCCTCTTGTTCCATCCCTGACACCCTTGGCCTGAGGTGTAGGAGTCCTTGGAATGTATAGCTGCCTCTTAAAATTCACCTTCTCCATCCTCAGGAACCTCCATAGACAGCAGGGTGCTCTCTAAAGACCTGGAGCTTCCCCTCAGTATGGCGTAACCATTGTTGAGAACAGTGGAAAACAGTGCGGTTGTGGAACGGCCCTCGCTGGTCCTCAGAGGGTGAATCCAGCCCTTAGCAATCAAGGCATGGCATTTTAGTGTAGCCCACTACCTTCACTGTTCAGTGCCTTGCAGGGGTGAAGGAATATATTCTAACGTAAGACCATAACACCCAAAAGCTAAAAACAAAAACCTGAGTACTAAGAAAGGGCTCTTCATAAGGAAAAAGTCTTATGTTCTTCCATGATTTGAAGAGTGCTTGTGGGAAGATATAAAAAGCGATTATTTTTAAGGCTAAGGCTAGATTTTTTTAAACTTTAAAAAAGAACATTTAAACAGGATATATATATATTAGAACATACCAGGAACATTTCTTTACCAAAAAAAAAAAAAAAAAAAAAAAAATGATACGAGCATTTAGCAAACCTTTAATTGCCCATTAGATATCAGCAGTCAAAATTAGGTATGAGTTAGGAGAACAAAAAATTATTCAAGGAGCATCGTAAAAGCATTAGCTGGATAGGAGTTGTGTCTTTCTGTAGCACTGGAACTTATTAGCGAGGAGATGACATGGCTGACATCTCTAAAAGAGATGACATGATGGCAGCGAGAGTGCTCCTTTCTGCGTGAGGCTTGACAATTTCCTTTTCATTCCCTCATCTGATCCTCTCAGTCCACAGACATTGTTAGGGCAAGCGGCATTGTTCTTACATGTTACAGATGAAAAAGTGGACTGGAGATAATTAAGTTATCCAAGGACATGTAGTTAATATTTGCAACTACCCTTCACCCTGGATCATTCAAACCAACCACCACCCACACTTCACAGTGCTTTTAATGCATTGCCTTAAAAAAAAAAACAAAAAAAAAAAAAACAAAAACAAAAAAAAACTCTATTTTTTTCATTCTTTTGCTTTTCTGTACCACAGTTGATGCTAAATGTCTGTTATGAAGACCTATATTATTTCATATACCCAAATGGATGTGGTGTGTGTGTGTGTGTGTGTGTGTGTAAAAGCATTTAACTAGGCTATCACTTTTTGTGTGCCAGCTTTCGTCTGACTTTATCATTTTTCATGTAGAGACAGAAAAATTGATTATGGCATATATGAAAAATGTTTTCTTTAACAGCAAAATATTCTAGAATCTAAGATTTATCCATGATAGAAACTTAATGAATGTTTATTTTCTGTTGTTAATTGAGTATTTTATTTGTTGTCTTCCTAGCCTGTGCAATATGGACAGTTGTAGGGCAATGTCTGGCTCGTGGGGCATCTAGCCACATTCTGCTACTTCAGATGGCCTAGAGGAGCTGTCTTGGTGTCTGGACTGTAGAGCAAATGCTCCTGAGGCCTTACTCCAACTTGTCTCTTACCAAATGTGGCTTCTCTTCCCTTCGTTGCTGACTGACCCTCATCTGTTGGCGCTGGTTTTTGTATACCCATATATGGTTGCAAGCCTTGTTCTGAGAATCTCCTGTTTTAATGTTGTATAAATTCTGTTTCCCAGTTGTCCCCTTGTATGCCAATAAAGCAGCTTACAGCCAATAGCTGAGCAGGGAAGTGAAGAGGGCTGGACTTCCTGTCAGGTAGGGAACTAGGAGCTGGAAGAGGATGTAGGGGATTCAGCCATGGCAGAGGTGCAGGAGAAATGAAGAAGATTCATCTGGAGCAAAGAACTAAAAAGCAAATAACTTGGGGATTTGGGCAGAGATGGAGTCAGTATAACACAGAGGGCGAAGAACAGACTTAAACTGCTCAAGAGTGTGTTGTAAAGCCTTATGAGCAAATATGAAAGAGTCTCAACTATTTGTGTGCTAGCAGGGTTAAGAAATAAACTAAGAGAAACAAACACAGTTATATAAAAAAATCACCTGGCCATTCATCTGTGATTCTGTTCTTCTTCTCCTTAACTTGTAGTGTTTCCCTCCTTGGAATCTTCTGTCACTTCAGCAGCCCACATTATCCCATCCCCAAAAGATTATTGCCCACTAATTCCTCAGCGTCCAAGGAGGCCCACTTCCACATCACTTATGGAGAGTCTTGATGTGTAGATGGCCTTCAGCTGGTTAGAAACACCATACAATTAATAACTTTTTTTTTAAATCACCCTTTGTCTCCTTTGAGTGGACGTTACATTTAAAGTTGTGCCACCTTCTTGCTGACAACTGCTAATGTGCCTTGGACCAAGATGATACCGAGGAGCACATAGGCTTGGAATCTAGCCATTCTGTGATGGGCCACTCCCACACAACTGGGAAGCTACTGGCTGTGACACCATGCTGTTTTTAGGTGTGGTCAGTCTTTACTAAGATTGATTGAGTTGACATCAGTCAGCGGTGCTGAGGTGCATACGGTAAGTCCAGAATCCACCCCCACGGAGTGCTGTGGGAATGCTGTGAGGTAGCCTTGCAAGACTGTCGCCAAAGGGCTCAGTTGCTCTCTAGCCCTGGGGCAAGGGAAGCAGCTGTTTCTTTCTTCGTATTTTGCTTCTTAAGGTGCAGTACCCTGGGGTGGGTAGGGAGGGCATCCCAACCTGCTTTATTGAACAGAAGAAGCACTTTGGATTACTACTCATGGCTTGGTTATGACTCAAAGCTCCCAGGTTTGTGGAAGGAAGAACACCCAGTTCTTGAAATTGTAATTGCTTTGTACACATTGTGGGGCAGACTGGGGCACTCAGATTAGTTCCCAAAGCACCCTAAACTGGACTTAGTTTTGACAAGTTATAGCTCTGCTGAGGGACAGTTGACATAAAATAAATGGCAGATGTTTAGCCTGTCACTCAGTATGTTTTGAACATAATCGCAGGATCATAAGCAGAATCCTGGCTGTGGAAATGTTAGGCCTCCCTCCCCCAGTGTCATGGAGTCAGACCTGTAACCCCTCCACCAGGTTCTCTGAAAGTTCCACTCTGTGCTCGGCAAACCTTTGTACCCCAGTTGTCAAATGGACAGCAAAGGTCAACTTTTTTGTTTTGCCAGTGAGTTTTAGTGTCCATGTTCTGGAATTTTAGGCGAAATGGAGGCAGAGTCCTTTTGTCCATCCTGTTTGCTCTGAGCTTCATCGGTATAGCAAGCACTAAGATTTTGCTCCTTTGAATTGCCTGCTTAGTATCCCATTGTGTGGGCAGAGCACCATGCTGCCGTTTATTTTACCAATACCGCAGGCATTTCCTGTTTTGAGCTACGATGAAGCTGGTATGTACGTTGCTGTAGAAGTATATATCTGGTGTGTGTCTGTCCTTCCTTCCTTCCTCCTCTCCCTTCCTCTTCATCCCTCCTTCCCTCCCTCCCTCTCCCTCCCTTCTCTCTTTCTTTCCTTTCTTCCTCTCTTTTGCATGTGAATGTGCGTGTGTGGAGGTCAGAGGGCAGGACCACCTTTGGGAGTTAGTTCTCTGTTACCATAATGTGGGCCCTTGGGGTTGAACCCAGGTCATCAGGCCTGGCCACAAGGACGTTAAGCCGTTGAATCACCTCACCAGCACTGTTTGCTTGTTTCTTTGTTAAATTATGGGAATTGTGGGGCCATAGAATAGGCCCCTTTTAAATAAGCAGTTTCCATGTGACTGTGTCATGGTATAAAGGAGTTCTAGGTTCTCTCCGTCTGTGCCAACACTTAATGGGGTTGGTCTTCTTAATTTTAGCAATTGTAGTGAGTACATAGAAGCATCTGTTTCTGTGCTCATTCACAGTGCCTCCATGGCCGATACTCACAATCCTATTTGGCCAGTTACATACCACAAGCAGAGTGGTGCTGCATAGAAGCCACAAAGTCAAATTTCCTAGGTTCCAATTACTTTGTAGTTGTGAGCATTGCAAATTCGGTATTACTTGATTTCTCTAAGCCTATTTTTAACAGACCAGAACACAGTAACGGCACCACAGGAAAGTTCAAGGTGAGGACTTATCAGAGTTTAGTGCTTTGGGTACAGTTTGTGTTCTTAGCAAAATCTGTTTTTCCTATGTCTTTAATTTTGTATGTTCCGGTTGCCACTGGCGACCTGGGTGAGATCTGACTGTGTGGTCAGGGATCTGGCCATGCTCTGCCTTCCTTGCATTGTTTCTCCTGCTCACCCTGTTTCACCTGCCTCGTCTTCTCTTACTCTTTTGATCTTTTCTCCCCCATGTTGACTTGTCTTTTACCTCCAAGCTAGTTCCTGCCTAGCATCCTGCCCTCAGACCTCCTGATTACTTACTGGGTATGGAGGGAATCCTGCTTCCTTAAAAACTGTACCAGCAACCCACCCACAGCCCAACCTCATTTTTAAAAAGGCCAAACAGCTTTCTCTATTCTAAACTAAAGTTTTGGGGTTGTGTCTTTAGCATGTAATTAAGAAAGTTCCAAACATTTTATGTCCCACATAGCAGCACAGAGAGTATTTAATAAACACTGATGAGAAATTTTAGCCATGTGCTAGGTCGTATTCTGCTGATTAACTATTTATTTTATTTAGCTGAGGGATGAACTGTCAGCGTGCAAGCTAGCAGTGCTTATTTCTGACAATTTTAGAATAGGGATAAGACAAAAATACTCAACAGAGATAATGGCAGCTTGAAAACCCTCTATGCCAAATATATTAAAATTTGAAATAGTGGAAGGCTAGAATCCAAATTCAGGAGTAATTAACCAAAATAGTTGACAGATGTCAGCCACGCTAATAAAATTTGTATACCCTGACTATTTCCCAGCTTGTAATTAACTGCACAGATGATGTGATCTGATTTTGTCACTAACTGCTTATTAATGAAGGCGATGATGACTAGTTACAAATCCTTAGTGCTAGCTGAATACCAAGTTTAAACATTTCCCACTCAGCTGGCACAATAGAAAGCTCACGGCTCCATCCTGGCTTGATCTGGGCTTTACTTTCCTCATTCGTGATCTCAGGGGGAAACAATGCATTGATTCCAGCTCCAAGTGACCTTGAGAGTAGTTTTGTTGTTGTTTGTTTGTTTTTTTTAATTTGATGGTCAGTTAACAGATGGCTTTTGTTTTTGGATTAACTTTTTATAAACTGCGGTTAGGATGGTGGTGCCATGGTAAAGCACAAACAAGTAATTTAGAGTTCAATTACAGCTAAGGAGAACTCCATCTTCCGATGACTTGACGACTTGAATGCAGAGTCCTAGTAATAGAAGTGAGCATCCAGTAACCAAGGAGGGCTGTCATCAGCCACAGCCCGCGCTACCTATTGTAGTATCAGAGATGACCTAGAGACACCAGCGTCACCTACGTTAGTATTCAGGTGGCTGCTGACCTCCTGACAAACAGTGCCAAAGAGCCCTCACGGCTGGCTCCGTTCACTTCTTCTACCAGCTAAGAGCTCACTATAGCCTAGATGATAAACTTGGTGCTGGGTACAGTGCTGCAATCCACCAAAGCGGTCACCACCCCTGAGCAACTCATACTCCTACAAAGAGGCCGAAAATAGAACAGTCCTGCCGCCAAGGCTGACTGCCCTCAGGGCTCTGCAAGCTAGGGGCTTAGGATTGCCATGGCGGCTGCAGGTCTGGATGGGCTTCTTTGAGGGTGTGAGGTGGTGGATTGTGATCTGAAGGGGGGGGGGGCAGGTGAGAAGGGAGTTGGGGGTGCATGCAAGCACAGGGCATAGCTTGTGCAGGGCCCACGTGGTGAGTCTGGGCACTCAGAAAAGGCCCTGGAGGCTGAGTAGGAAGAAGAAGGGTATCAGGTTTCATAGGGCTCCAATGAGCTAGCTTTAAAACAGAGCCACCAGAAGTGTCTGAAGTTAGGGCCTCATTCAAAGAGGTGGGGGGGGGGGCAGGAGGGAAGGGGCCTGGGGGGAGGGACAGGGAGGGTGGGAGGGGGAGGGAACCGCGCAGAGGTTAAGTGGATGAGGTGATGTGGTCACAGTATCTGCTCTCTGGACTCCCGTTGTGAGATATACCACAAGGAGCCAGACGCGATGTGAGCACTTAGGAAGAGAGTTGCATTGCCTTGCCAATAAGCTTGGAAGCCCGACAAAAAGAGAAAAAGACTCCCGGACACTGGTGTGCAGCTCCCTGCCAGCGCCAGCTCTCTAGCAGGCTGCTTTCCAACGGGCTTTTCATGGTGGATGCTCTTCTCTTTTCTGCCCGTCCCCCTGCCGAAGTTACAAGTTGTTTTTATTCTGATTTACTACTGCTTTTACTTATTTACTTGTTTTTTTTTTCTTGAGATATGTTCCCACTATTTATTGTAGGCTTTCCTCAAAACACTTGGCGATCTTCCTGTCTCAGCCTCCCTGGTGCCGGGGTCAGAGCCTCGACACTCATACACAGCTGGAGAGTCATTTTCTGAGTGGCCACTATGATGGTCCATCTTGACCGTCAGCTTGCTAGGATATAGACTCCACTAGGAGATAATCCAGTAGGGTTGCCTATGAGCAAAATTCCAGAAAGCTTTAGCTGAGCAGGGCAGATCCATTCTGAACGTAGGCAAACAACATCTTTTGGGCTGGGGTCCTGGACTGAATGAAAAGGAGCACGCCAGTTGAGCATCAGCGTTCACCTCTCTCTGCTTCCTGACCGCGGATGCCGCGGTCTTGCCGCCATGTCTTTCCCAGTGGGCCGGACTGCACATGAGCCAAAATAAACCTTACTCCCTTAAGGCGCTTTTCTCCCCTCGGGTGTTTTCAGCAACGGAAAAAGTAGCTAAGGCGAACATCCTGTCTGTTGCCCTCCCCGCCTATGTGTCTCTCTCTTCTACAGCAAATTGTTGGGTTGTTGTCCTTGGCTTATCTGTCTCCCACCGGCTAGTGTCTAGCTTGGTTTGAAGGAGGCTCTCTGATCCTCAGCAAGTCCCCACCGTGTGTCCAGTGGCTTGACCTGCTGCCCACGGGTCACTGGGAGAGCCTGTGCCTGCACCTTGGATCACCAGTGCGTAGATGCACATCACAGAACAAGCCACATGGAGTCAGAGCAATATCCAGCAAATCATACGGAAAGATGGGAATAAAAGCAAGCCAAGCACGAGGCGTATGTAATGTGGAGCAAATGACATGGTGATGCTGGGGTTCCTACTTGTAAAGTCCTTTGAAAATATGAATTTAAAGACGTAACATGCTGTCATTAGAACTAGTTTGCATATTTGTGAGTGTTTGGAGATACTGGGTGCTTTGCTGTGTATTTTGAAGTGTTTACCACCTGAAAATATACACTGTTACATTCTTACAGCTTATGAAAGATTTCATGTGAGCAGTCTACAAGCCCGTGTTTGTATTAAAATTATTGACTTTGTGAAGGACCAGAACTTGGCTAACAATTGATACGGTTACAGTTCTGCTTACCAGAGTGGACCAGTACAAAATGGTCCCAACAGGAACGGGCAGACATGTGTTCAGGACAGCAGGAAAACAAAAAACAAAACAAAACAAACAAACAAACAACAACAACAAAGAACCCTACTCTGAGCATGGTTAGGATAAAGCAATTAAGCTTTGGAAGGAACTTGTGCTTCCTCTCGTCTGACCAGTTAGAATGCAAACTAGTTTGTTCAGGTTTGCTCATTCTCCCGGTGACATTGGGGAACATGCCTCTGGCTTCTTTTGAAGTGTGGGTTACCAGGAAGGCACAATGCAGCACAGAGATGCCCTTGTGGCCTTCACTGCTTGTGAGGGTGGCGGCAACTTCCTGCAGAGCTGGAAAGGATCAGTTCAGGTGTGTGGCCCGCGTGGTCTCACTTCGAAGCGTGTCCTCCCTGCCGCTTGTGACATAGCTGTTGCTAGTGTTTCCCCCACATACATCAGAGTGTGCCGCAAGTTTTGCCTTAACCACCAAATGTGATTTAGAGAACTCAGAGAATGGGCCCTGCGCTTACTTAGGTTTTTCCTTTGTTTGTTCTTTCCCTCTCTACTTCCCCAATGCCCCAGGTCACTTCCCATCCTCAGAAACTTCTCTAGGCATTCTTTCAGGATAGGTTTCCTAGAGAAAAATTCTTCTCATTTCCCGTCGGTTGGGGGTGTTTTGGTTTCATCTTGGAGCGTGAAGGATAATTTTGCTGGATATACAATTTGTAGCTTGACAGTTTGTTTCCGTAGGCACTTGGGAAATTTGCCTCTTCTGCTCTTCTTGGTGTTTGATGAAAGCTTCTCTGCGTTTTGAACTATTTGTTCTTTTTGAATTTTAGCTAACTTGAAAAACTATTGCATTTTTTATCTGCGTATTTGCATGCATGCCTGTGTGTGTGTGCGCGCGCGCGTGCGCTTGTGCATGTGTGCATGTGTGCATGAATAGGCAGTGCACATGTGTCAGTCTGAACACAGTTTGTGGGAATTTCTCCTTCCACATTTAGTTCCTGGGGATGCCTTCACCCACTGAGCCGCCTCGCTGGACAGGAACGGTGTATTCTTTAGATAACATCTCGTCTCTCTCTCAGAGGTTCTATGATACTTGATTTGCCTTTAGCAATTCAGTGTTTGTTATTTAATGGAATGCTTTTCATTTACCCTCTTTGAGGTTCACTTAGCTTTCTAAACTGGGTCTAATCTTAAGTCTTATGATTTCTTTCTATTTTCTCCGTAGTTGAGTCCATCCACCGAGTATTTTATTTCTGTATTATTTTTCACATCTGTAATACCCATCTGTTGTCTCAGAATTGTTTTTGTCATTGTTGAAACTTTTCATCTATTTGTTTCAAGGGTGTTTATAAGGCATTTAAAAATGACTACACAATTCTTTAAAATTTTTTATTATTATGTGTAACAGCGAATGTGGGTGTGCCCATGCTATGGTATGTATGTGTGTGCACCTGAGTGTATGTTGGGGGTGTCAGAGGGCAATTTTAGGGATACTGTTTCAGGGCCCCAGGGGTCAAATTCAGGTTATTAGACTTTTGTAGCAAGTGTTTTTGCCCACTGAGCAGTCTTGCATGTCCCGTTTGTTATTTGGAGACAGGGTTTCATTATGTAGCCTGGAGCAGCTCATCCTCCTGCCTTTATCCCCAAGTGCTGGGATTACTTCCCTGTTGTTTTCTGGACACTCAACATCTCACTCGTCTTGCTGCTTATATCTGTCAATATATTTCCTCATCTAAGGTTTTTTTTTTTTTTTCTGATTTTTTCATTTGACAAATGATTTCTAAAAATCATTGATATTTTAAATATTATAAAACTAGATGTTGTTTAAACCTCATTGGTAGGTATTTTTAGACACTCTTTCACACACACACATGCGCGCGCGCACACACACACACACACACACACACACACACACACACACACACAGTGAAGTGGGGTGCCCTGTGATACTGATAGGTTTTTGATGAGGGTAGTTCTTCATTCCCATTCCACCTTTGCTGTTACCCAGAGGTCTCCTTGCTGCCATCTTCTTGTCTTGGAAAGGGAGGTCCTTGTTACTGCACCCCATAGCCTTCGTTAACAGAGCAAGCTGGCAAGGAGGCATCACTGTTGTGGGATGCTGGGAAGTTCTCACCTAAGGCTCCACTGGAGGGGAGGGAGGAAGGCGCCTCACTCCTGATAGGAGTGAAGAAAATGGCTGCCAGTGATGCAGTGTGGAGAGAGAGGCAGGGGCATGATGTAACTGTGGTAAGGAGAGTCAGGCTTCTCTGCTCTCTCTGATTCCACTCCAGGTGGTATAAGGGCACGGTGACCTAGCAGAGAAAGAGAGGAAGTGTGGGCCGCCATCTTGCTTTGCTAATAGCATGGCCAAGGAAGAGTGTTGTTTTCTTTTATTCTGTCTGCAAGCTTCATGTCTCTGTACCTTGCCTCTGATTTGGTGCTTTGGCTAGAAGGATAATTTCCCCCCGGGGGTTTTTGGGTAGCTCTTGAGCCTTCTAGGCACTGACTTAATTACTTTCCTGTTGCCATGACAAAACACCATGGCCAAACCAAAATATAAAAGAAAGCACTTAACTTGGGGCTCACAGCCCCCGAGGATTAGAGCCCTGACCATAAAAACAGGGAACCTGGCAGCACACAGGCAGGCATAGCGTTTGGCAATGGTGGCCGGTGGGTGGATGCACAGGGGGAAATCTGGGAGAATTACATTGAACTGAGTCTCTTACAGTGGGTCTCACTATGTAGCAGAGAATGAGTGGCATAGGGTTTTGATACCTCAAAGCCAAAGCCAGTGACACACTCTCTCCAAAAGGCCACACCTCCTAATCCTTCCTAAACAGTTCTACCAACTAGGCACCAAACATTCAAATATATGAGCTTTTGAGGGCTAGTGGTGTGTGTGTGTGTGTGTGTGTGTGTGTGTGTGTGTGTGTGTGTGTGTGTCTGTGTCTGTGTCTCTGTGTGTGTGTGTGTGTGTATGTATGTATGT
This sequence comes from Acomys russatus, assembly GCF_903995435.1. Lineage (NCBI taxonomy): Eukaryota > Metazoa > Chordata > Mammalia > Rodentia > Muridae > Acomys > Acomys russatus. Next base: position 35,483,144 of record NC_067155.1, on the reverse strand, counting down.
GTGTATGTATGTATGTGTGTGTTGTAGCCTTGTAGTCACTGACCCCTGTGGCTTCTCCCTTCCTTATAGATGTTCTTTTGTCATCTCTACTCTGCCCAGATATTTTAGCTGCACATACCACAGGGAAGAGGGGGAAGTATACTGCTTTGCTGTGGAGCCAAAATTTGGTAATTAAAAAAAAAAAAAAAAGTATTATGTTTCTTTCAGAGTAGTGTTCAGCCAGTTTAGACTGTACTGGTTTTATGTCTTTTGTTTATTTGCGATTTTATAGCTTTGGCATTAATGTTAAGTTTTGTCCATTGTTACTGCTCTAATTTGTTGATCACTTGGTACGGGCTTGGCAAGCTGTCTCCTTTCTCTAACCTTCGTGGAAAGTGTGAGGCTGTGCTCTGTGTGTTGTGGGTGAGAAATGCAAGGTTCCTGGAAGTGTGTTCATTAAGCTTAATCACAGAACCAGGAACTGTTAGGGTTAGATTATGCACCGAGAGCTGTGTTATATTGGAATATTTGAACTTTGTCTGTTTCACAGAGTTGCAGCACTTAGGATAAAACCTTAGAGTTGACAGGTGCTCCTCCAGCCCCTCCCTCGTTTCCTTAGTGTTTTACTTGGCTAATTGTGAAAATGGATGTAACATTTATATAAATCCTAATTGGTTCATGGTTCTTCTTGCTGTAGGTGGTTTATTGTATATATGTGTGATCATATAAATGTATATGTAAATAAAATAAAAAAATATTTTTTTAAAAAGGAGAAAAAAACAAGAAAGAAAGAAAATGGCATCTTAAAAGGTAGTCTATCTGCGTAGGAGCCGCTGAGGTTCCGTTCAGAAGCTTTATCCTGTTAGTTACTGGGATCAGTGCAACTCCATCGAGTCTCCGCGGTTAATTTTCTCTGGTAGATTTTGCACAGTGCGTGATAACATGGTGTTTGTAGAACAAGCTAATGACGACTTTAAACAATAGTTGTTTTCACACAAGATTAAACTCCATTATGAGTCAACCCCTAAGAAATAAATATCGTCAAATCTCAGTGCTGCGTGAAGCTTACTTACTGTCCCAGGGTATTTTATTTAAGCTCCGGGTGTTTGTGGATGTCGAGCTGTGCAGCCACGTGGGTTTGTGTATGAGACTGTTGCCGTTTGCATATTTATTCTCTTCAGACTCTTTTTCAGACTGAGCAGTTGCATGGTCCATCTCTTTAGGTACCACAGAATCGGTAGAGCAACATTGGGGAGAGAGAGGTTAGGGAAAGGACAGTGGAGCTCCATGAAGGGAGATTTAACAGAGCAATCTGGAGTATCATTGAGCCTGAATGGTCATTGGTTTCAGGCTCCTAGTTTTCTGCAAAGGATGGGTGACAGAGCCCTGAAACTTGAAATCTCATTAAAATCTCCAAGTGCAGACAAGACTAAATCTCATTTAGAAAGCCTTCTATATTCAACAGGGTTATAATTCACTGTTCTTTGTATCTGTTCTCATGCATTAAATACTGTACATTAACCTACATTAAGGAAGATAGCATTTTTTGTCTTTAATATTTTCTTTATTTAAAAAAGTTAAATAACCCAATTGTAACTATGGAAATTTCTGTGAAGCAGCTTTTTTTTTTCTCTAGCAACCAGTCCTTCATCGTTCCCTGTCTGCAGGGTTAGCATTGTATAGTGTGCTTTCCACCTCCTTCCGCACGCTCAGCCAGGTACATGCAAGGTCTCCAGTGTACACCCGTGCAGGCCACACACACAGGGCTTCAATAATGATTACACGCCTCATAGATGGGACCCTATACACACTCCTCTGTAAGTGTCTTCCCTCCCTTTCTTTCTTCCAGGACAGTAGATATAGATCGGCCATTTAACGTTAACTAGAATATGTTCTGTGGTATGGATGTGCTAATTTATGCACTTATTCCTTATCGATGAGCATTTGGGTGGCTCCTGTGAGGTTTTCCTTTTTGTTGCCACTGTAGGGAGACAGTGGACATCTTTACTTGCTTATCTCTGCTCTTACTGAGCAATGGTTTTAAGAAGGTAGATTTTTTTGGTAATGGCGTGGCTAAAATCAAAGAAGGTGTGTACACTTAATTTTGTGTGTATATTTCTGGACTGCTGGCCTGCATTTGCTACATTTTGTGTTCGTGGAAGTATTGCGGAGTGGCCCATCTTCTCAACGTCTTCAGCAGCACTGCTCATCGCTCCTCTCCTCGCGTGCTGATGGGACGGTGGAAATGGTAACACACTGTTGACTTAAGATGCATTGATTGAGTTGTGTGAAGTTGAACGCTTTTCATGTTTGCACACTGATTCATTTGTCTTCTGTGATTTTTTAAAAAAAATATATAATACACCCAGTGACAATTCTGGAATTTTGGTTTCTTTAAAAAGAAAACACAGAAAATAGTGTGTGGATATGTTCTCATTTTAATCCTGCATGTGGGAATATGGGGCTGCTTTAGACTGTTCACAGCAGCTGACTATGATTTGCCTCATGCTCTAGCAGAGATGTGTATTGCCAGCTGCAGATAGGTTTTTGTTTTTTTGTTTTTTGTGGTTGTTGTTTTTTGTTCCTTTGTGTGATGTTTGGAATTATGGGAACTTTTCAGCTGGCAGATAAATGCTAGAGCCTGGGTAGGTGGGGGTGCAGTGATTGTTGGTCAAGCCAGGGGTTTGGTTGCAGTTTGTTAATAGAAACAAGAAGAAAAAGATTAGATTCTCTTCCCCCCCCCCTCTATTCTTCTTTCTCTCTTGTGATGGGGGATGAAATCAGGATAAAGGAGAAAAGAAGAACCACAAAACAGTAAAGGGTGGCTACACCCAATTTTCTGTTGCCAGTTTGTAAGAATACCACAAGGCTGGAGTAAATCTGTGATGGCTAGTTCATTTAATTTTTTTTTATGTGCAGTCCCCTCTCTCTCTCTCTCTCTCTCTCTCTCTCTCTCTCTGTGTGTGTGTGTGTGTGTGTGTGTGTGTGTGTGTGTGTGTGTGTAGGCCAGAGGTCAACATTGGTGCATTCTGCTATCACTCTCTAGCTTATTTTTTGAGAAATACTAGTTCCATGAGCCCAGTGCTCTGGGGAATTATCCGTCTTCCCAGCACCCTGTCCTCCTCTGCTCAGTGCAAGGGTTGCAGACTCACACATGCATGGCTGGCTTTTCATGAGTTCTGGGGTTTGAACTTTGGACCTCACGTTTTCACACCGGGGTCTCCCAAGCCCAAATCCTGTTGGTCCTTTTCTCTGTAGAGTATGTAGACAAGCCATCAACATTCCGCCTCCATCGTCATCTCTCTCCAGTCCTCCTTGGGTCTACAAAATATTTCCCTAAATTCTCCTACCCTTTTATTTTTATGTGAGAGTTTTAATTTACATGAAAGATTTTTTTGATATGTGGTGAGAGGTAGAAGGCAAGCTTTGCTTTCCTAGCTATCTAGCCATTTATTATGCTAATGCCATTTAGTAAACAGACATCCTTTCTGCTCTGAATTTAAATGCCATGAGTATTTTTTAAAAATATTTAAATGATTACATTTCTTCCCAAGCTTAACCCATTTTCAGTAAGGTAATGACTTTTTAAAAGCAGGATTTAGTAAATTGAAAAGGTTATTTCTCTTTGCTCAAAATGTCAAATGCTACCTGATACTCTTTATTGTTGCTGACTAAAATCGCAAATGCAGGAAGGATTATGGCTGTGAACAAATCCACAAATCAGGATGTAGCCTCACAATTTTAAGTGTGGGTTAAAAAAAAGGGGGTGGGGGTGGGATTTAGGGTATTCATTTAATTTTTCTTCAAAAGCAATGATATGCAAACACTGTGAGGAAAGGTGTTGGGAAGTCTAAGGAAGCAAGCCTATTTCTTTTCAGACTGTGGAGACATTAGGGTGCATGCAAGCTTTCCTCCTCTCATGCAGCTGCTGTAGAGGGTGGCTCTCCAGATAAGACTGTACATGTGCTTGGAGAGCCTCAAAGCAGCACCTGTGGAGAGCTGCAGGCAAACCTCCTCCGTCGCAGTTTTGCTTTGCGTTCACCCTTTATACAGTCCCTGCACAGAGAGAGCAGATCAGGACACAACTGACTCGTGGTCGCTGGAAAGAAGTCTCTGGCCTGGCACTAGCAGCCTTGTGCTCCCCATCTCTTCTCGTCGAGGAATGTTGATTGCATTTACCTGCCGTCACACAATTGGTGAGGCAGCCTCAGCGTGTCTGTCTCAGCAGAAGGGTGCTAGAGGAATCATATCCGTTACAGATTTGAGAGGACTTATGTGTCCATGGTACCGTCATGACAACACATCACTGTCGCAGATAGACAAGGACTCTTCGCTGAACGGCTTGAATGTCAGACACCAGGGACATGGACAAGTGTACGGGCTATACCCCTAGGGGTTGAGTAACATGAGGTCATTAGATAGTGTTTCTGATGAGTCTTTATTGCTGGTAAATATTCCCACAATTCTATTGCACAGTGTCTCTAGTAGCTGTCCAGCCTCTAAACGCAAAAGGTACCAAAAGCAGGGACTGCTCCAGTCATCGCTGTGTGTTCATTCATTTGTTCTGTCAGCAGTTATTTACCATGTGTCAGCTTCACGAGGCTGCAAGGCGCTAAAATAAACAACAGTTCTTTACCCTTTTAATTTACAAGGTGGAAGACAACGAGAGCCATCCTTTCAATGTTGAGTATTAACAAGTGCCTGCTCAGGACACCGAGAATGCAGACTGACTGCGGGAGAGGGTTTGTAGGACCTCCTGGAGGATGGTGACATTAGAGCCATACTACGGCATAACATAAAACAAATAAAATAAAATATATCAAGGATTTACCCAGGCAACAAGGTGAGGAATATTCTTAGAGGGAAGGAAGGAAACTTCCAGATAAGGGTGGATAGAGACTGCCCATGCTAAAAATAGCCATCGGAGCCTTGAGAGTCTGGGCTCTTGTTCTGGAAGACAGGGCCCTTTGTCTGAGCACATTTATCAGAGCAAGGGATGATGTGGGGAGTTTGGTAGAAAGAAGGCCTCATATAGATCTGGAGGTGCGCCTGTTCTGAAGGGGCCTCTGGCCAGCACTGGTCTCAGTGCTGCTGGTGAAATGGAGCAAAGCTTGGCTGAGACACTGTAGATCACAGTAGCATGACATCTGGGTGAGAGATGCTCTGGGTAGATAGATGAATGGGGACCTCTGGGAAGTAGCAGTGCTCAACTTGGGGTATAAAGAGAGGAGGGGTATCTATCTACAGCGATACGTAGATTCCTAGCTCGGAACAAGTCTGTGTGTAGGGATGTGGTCCATGAAAACCAAGGGAGAGGAGACTTTGGGGATGGAGAGATGCTGTGTTCTGCTTTATACACTTAACATGAAGCCTGTATCCAGTAGGGGGCTGGATGGGTGTGACCTGAGGATGTGAGAGACTTGGAGAGCTGATGTTGCCAGTATTAGGAGTGGTTTTGAACCCATGCGGACATGTGAAATCTCATACACATAATCAGCTCCTAAGAGAAGATGGGGACTGAAGGACTGATGGCCAAGAGCTAAGGCTCCCAGGAAGGTGGCCGAGAAGGGAGAGCCAGAAGGCGTACGGAAAACAGGACAAGCAGTTTTGTGTGAGCGTGGGGGGGGGGTCGGGGGAAGGCTTCAGGCTTCACAAAGGTGTGCTTGCCGGGTAGGGCAGACATTTCACAGCAGCTCTTCCTTGGAGGTGTCTGTTGGGCCTGGCAGCCGAGAGGCTCTCAGCACTGCAGTCAGAGAGATGGTCCTGAAGTGTCACTAAGAGATGGCGGCTCTCGGAGACTGAAGAGAAGGAGGTGAAGTGGAGACGGTATTCTGTCCCTGTGGACTGGCTGCCCAGCAGGTAATGAAGTAGCTAAAAGCCATGGCACAAAACGGAGAGGTGGCTGGGTGTGAGACGAGCATGATCTGCGTAGTGTCTTTCATGTGGGAAATGGAGAAAGAGTGGAGGGGTAGGGGACGAGGAGGGCAATGGGGGGAGCAGGAACTCTAGGAAACGCTCTTACCGCTGAGCCAAGAGAAAAGGAGGGAAGTAAGGACGTGAGGGCAGCTTGGTGTGGGTTAGGGAAAAGAATGCAGGAAAATGTATACCTGCATTTCTCTTTGAATTATCAGATATTTTCCGAGGAAGGCCCACCCCACCCCACCCCTGACTCCAGTGATGGACCAGGATTGGTGACGTCTATAAACGATCACCATCAAGGGTTCCACCAGTGAGTCAACAGCCGAATCAGTGCAGTTGACTGCACTTCGCTCCCATTACACACCACTGTGTGAAATGTTTATGGGAGGCATCTGCTCAGCAGAGGACTGAGCAACTTGCAGAAGCCCGAGCTATAGTAAATATTTGATTAACAATACACGTATGAAATTAAACAGCTCTGCCCGCCTCCGTGGGTTCTGCTCTGCCAAAACCATTTGGCTTTTCTCAAAATGTTCACATTGCTCTTCCTCTCAACTAACTCTAAACACTTAAAAGGCCAATTGTATGAGGCCAGCAGAGTCAGGGAGAAGCTTAGGGGAGTACACACAGGTGCTGCTTTGGGCTGTAGCCAGGAGCACAGGCTATGGAGGGGAGTGCTAGCATAGCATGCAGGCTCTGCTCAGAGCTCTAGTATACTTTATTTTTTGAGAGAAAATAATTTCTTGAAAACTCATTAAAACGAATAAACTTGAATTTTAAAAACCAAGACTGGAAGATGGAACCTTCGATTGAATTAAGTCATGTAAAATCTCAAGGGTTATTTAGGCTGACTTTGGTGATTAAAATAAGGTACAGATGTTTTGTCTCCTATGCGTTCAGCATGTTTGGGGGGCATTTGTTATGCCACTATGCTTTACAGAACAGTTAGAATTTCATCTCTTCTCCTCAGAGTCGATGGTCGTCCTGTTAAGGACCCGGAGGATGCTAGCTGCCCTGCATCCTTAGACGCTGGTGCTATTTATTGCCTTGGTGGAGCGTCTGGCTGCTTGCTGTCACTCTGGAAGCAGTGATTGATAATAGAGACTGACAGGTGGGGAGCGATGTCTCCTTACATTAGTAGCTGGGGCTTATTAATTTGTTTAGGAATCACGAGGGAATTCTACCATTATCGTCTCCCGAATAAAGCTTCCCCCTGTGATTGTTACACCTGAAATGCAATAAAGTAATGAAAATGCATTAATAAGGAGTTGAGTCCTTCATGACTAAAATGTCACCGTGACAAAACTGCTAGCGTTGAAGTCTTTTCTCATGGCAGTTGTAGTAACTGGTACAGTAGTGTTGGATGGGTGCATAATATAATATTATCCTATTTGACAAGTAGTTGGGTAGTTCTGATAAATGGCAGTATTGATTCTGGAGTAGGGTTCTCTTTTGCACTTAAAAAAAAGATTTGTTTCATTTTTATTTGTGTGTGTGTGTGTGTGTGTGTGTGTGTGTGTGTGTCTATAGGCGTGGGTGCCTGAGGAGGTCAGAAGTGGGTGCCAGATCCCCTGGAGCTGGGTTTTATAGATGCCCATGAGGCACCTGACATGGGAGTTGGGTTCCTCTGAAAGAGCAAGAAGCCTTCTTAACCACTGAGCCATACTTCCAGGCCCTCATTGAACTTTTGACCTGCAGTCAATGTGAGCTAACATCTAGTGTCTTGGGTATAGGCCAGTTGTCCTTGAATCCATGACCCTGAGGCTCAGCCTCCACAGTGCTGGAATCCTAAGCATATGCCACCATACCCAACTGTCCAGTATTTTTGTTTTTGTTTGTTTGTTTCTGACACTGGTTTCTCTACATTGCCTAGGCTGTCCTGGAACTCATACTGTAGACTAGGCTGGTCTCTAAAGCAGTGACCACCTGCCTCTGCCTCCCCAGTGCTGGAACTGAAGGCATGCGCCAGCCCTGCCTGGCTAGCTTGGAAAGTACTTTTATGGGGAACTGGAAGGCAGTGTCCTGAATCCGCTCTCCTAGAGCAGTGAGTCAGGCGCACATGGATGGGTAACTGCTTATTGGCATTAGTCTCAGTCTGTAAGTAAACCTCACTCATTCTTTGATTTCACCCCAATTTATGTCTGGGGTATAGGGAGGATAAAAACAGGGAACTTTAATTTCCCAGGTTACATGAACTTTCTGTTTGTGTTGAGAACTGTGGCGTGTTGTGACAGTGCTGGCTTTTCATGAGATCTTGCTTTCTAGTCATACGTTGCATCTGCCTTTAACTTCCTGTAGAGGCCTCCACCCAAGGCTGATGAGTTGCTGACCCATTTGGATCTCTTATTCTGTAAAAATTTGCAGTGCCATGAAGTAAGAATATGTAAATGTAATGTATATGAAGGAAAAACCAGGTCTCCCCCCGCCCAAAAAAAAAAAAAAAAATTGTGATCCAGTTTCTGAAAAGGATCTGGAGTGTCATCTCTTATTCATTTTAATGTTATGATTTTTTTCCTTATAACTTTTCTCTTTATGGCTTCAGTAGTGGTAATTAATGTATTCGTTGCATCTGTGTTTTTCAGTTCTACTCGAGAAAGAGAGAGAGAGGCAGAGGCAGAGGCAGAGGCAGAGGCAGAGACAGAGACAGAGGAAGAGAGAGGGCACATGCGAACAGGCTCTGGTTCTGTCCTCTATCACAATATTGAATGGTTCCATTACCCAGGGGTCTCCCTGCTGTCCCTGCACAACCATCCTTTCTAGCCTCTCATCTGCTGCTATAACAGATTTGTTTTCTGCTTCTACAGTTTCATCGTTTCAAAAATGTTACCATACGCCACCTTCAGGGATTCACTATTTCAGTCGGCACTGCCTTAGAAATCACAGGAGATGTGTCTGTCTGTGTTTATTTGCTTTTGCTGTGGAGGAGAGCTCCATAGCACGATGGACCAAGGCTTGCTTCCCTTGTCAGAACACCCCAGTCTTTCCAGCCTTGGCTGTCACCAGCGAAACTCTCTGAACACTTATATACAGCATTTTATGGGGACAGAACCTTTCATTTCTTTAGGACAAATATCCAAGAGTGTAATTGCTGGTTTGTACAGTAATTTCATGGTCAGTTTTATAAAGAAACTGCCAGAATGTTCCACTGAGTGCTGTTCTGCTGTTCCACTAGCAAATATGTGATCTCTGTAGTCTGTCTGCATCATCGTCAGCATGCAGGGTTACCATTTTAGTTGAAGCATCCAGGTATGTAGGGATATCTGGCTATGGCATCAGTCTGCATGTCTGGTGGCTGCTGGTGTCAAGTGACTGTGCAGGTCATTTTCTCATTCAATTTTGATAATTTTTTTTAATTTATTTAATTTTTGGTTTTTCGAGACAGGGTTTCTCTTGTAGCCCTGGCTGACCTAGACTCGCTTTGTAGACCAGGCTGGCCTCAAACTCACAGAGGTCACAGCCTGCTTCTGCCTCCCAGAGTGCTAGGATTAAAGGCCTGTACCATCACACATGGCTTGCTAATTCTTTATGTAGGTTAGATACTGGCTTTTTAAAATAAAGGATTTATTTCACTTTTGATCATGTGTTCACATGTGTGTCTATGTGTACATATGTGCTTGTGAGTGCAGGGGCCTACATGGGTCAGAAGAGGGCGTTGGAATTCCTGGAGCTGGAGTTACAGGGCTTTGTGAGCTGCCTGAAGTGGGTGCTGGGAAACAAACTGGAGACCTCTGTAAGAACACTACACAGTCTTAAGCAGGGAGGCATCTTTCCAGTCCCTCTGTGTGGTTCTTTGTTGGCTCTGACCGTTACAGTGTGGAGTTGCCTTTTCAGCCTCCTAATGCAGCAAATACCGTAAATCTGGATGACCTCTAATAAATCAACTTTTCCTTTTATGGGTTTGCTTTCAGCGTTGTTTAAAAACTTTCGTGTTTGTGAGACGGAGTCTCGTGTAGCCCTGGGTGACCTGAACTCCTGATCCTCTGCTTTCTCAGCATTAGGATTACAGGTGTGGGCATCCAAGCCTGGTTCCACTCCAAGAACTGTTGACTCTCTCTGGTCCCAGTGGATGTCTTTCCCTCCTCCTCATAAACACCCTATAAATATGAAGCTTTATGCTTAAGTCCTTGGTCTACTCGGGGTCATTTTTGTCTGGGGTATAAGATTTAGTCCAAGGGTCTTTGTTGTTTTTCCTTGACCAACGGATGTCTGATTGTGGCAGCAATAAGTTGGAAGCCATTGTGTCTTTGTAAGGCTGAGCTGAGTATATTGGTGTGTGCATAGGCAGGATGTCGTCCCTCCGCCCATCTGTGTTTCTCCCTCCATCACACAATGCAGACTGTTGAGCAAAGCAGTAATGGAGGCCTCAGTGTCTTCTTCCTTGTTAGTACATGCAGGCACTATGCATATACAGATTTCTTTGCCGCCTTCTATAAATTTTTAATTATTGCTGTCAGTACCTCCAAAAATTGTGCTGGAATTTGTGTGTGAATTTTAGGGGAAAAATGTCAAAGGACCAGTTTGAAGAATTGACATTTTCTGAGTAAAAGCTCGCTCACCACCAGTTTGGGTTTTTTTGTTTTGTTTTATTTTGTTTTGTTTTGTTTTGTTTGCTTTTCCTTGTCTCAGAATGTCCGTACCAGTTCATTCCTCGAGGGTAATTTCTTTGATAGGGAAGTCAAGGTTGACATAACTTTTCCTTTTAGTTCTTAAGAGATCTTGTGTTGAAAATATTGTGGCTTTCACGATTTCTGTTGAGAATTCTGTTGTTATTTGAATTGGTATTCCTCTCAAAGTAGTATACTGTTTCACTGATTTCAATTTTTTTTTCTTGTTCTTTTGTTTTTATTATTCTTGGTGTAGATTCCTTGAGTTTGCTTAACTTCTTGACAGTATAACTTAATGTGTTTTTGCTAAATTTACAAAGTGCTTAGCCATTATGTCTCCAAATATTCTTTCAGCCTCTCCAGCTTCTGTACTTTTCTTTTGCAACAAATCCGTAATCTGCCATTGCTTTGAAGTCTCTGTCAGGACTAATGCCAACACATGTGTCTCAGTCTCTATTGGTAGCTTTTCTTGTTCACACTCATTTTCCTGTATTTTGGTATATAGTGAGTGGCATTTTGACCGTCCTGGGTCTACTGAACCCTCTGTCACAGACGACACTTACCCAGTTTAGTTCAGAGAACTAAACTTGGGCTTGTTTGCTTGGTGCTTTGGGGGACTCCTTAGCTTATGGGCTCTTGGGCAGCCTGTTCTCCACGTTCCTCTGTCCAGACCTCTCTCCAGCCTGGTGACTGTGTGGGCAGAGGTCCTGGATGGAGAGCGTGCTGTTTTGGCTTCTCTCGTCATGAGGTGACTTGAGTTTGGCTGTGTCTGTGCTTCTCTGGTTGATGTCACCAAAGTCCTTTTCTGTCCAGGGGAGGAATGACCCAGCCTTGGCTGCCTTGGCTGCCTTGGCTGCTCAGGCTTTTACTTTGGGCTTAGGAGAGGGCAGGCTTTTTTGACCTTTTTTCTTCAGCTGGGGCTCAGAGAATACTCTCTTAATAGTGTTCTTCCCTGGGTTCTGGAGTTCTTTATTTTATTTATTTATTTATTTATTTTTTTGAGGCAGTGTCTCATTGTCTAGCCTGGGCTGGTCTGGAACTCCCTAGTTAGACTAGGCTGGCCTCAAATTCACAGAGACTCACCTGCATCTGCCTCCCTAGTCCTAGGATTAGAGGTGTGCACCACCTGGCCAGTCCTGGCGTTCTTGCCTTGTTTCCTCACCTCCACATTTTAGGGTTTGTTTTTTTGTTTTATCTTGATTTTGTTTTGTTTGGCTTGATGGGGTTGGAATCACTGATCCTTAGATCTCTCTTTGTACTACGGTCCTCTTCTCCGCCTTGTCCTCCTGGTTTCACGGCTACGACTGAGTCACTGCGCGCCTCTCATGTCTTTATGAAGGTCATTGTCCGTAGCTGGTCACAGCTCTGAGGCCCCTGGCAGGAGGACAGTTCTCTCCTCAACAGGTATGCTTTGCTTGGTTCCCTGTTGCTAGTTGATCCCTAAGCTCAGTACAATTCAGCTTAATAAGTGCAAACATGTTTCCTGGCTTAATGACCATGCTCCTCCATGTGTTCCTTTCTCTTCCTCCTCCCGTCCCATTTCCTCCTCCTTCCCAGCGCCCGCTGCAGATCTCCCATCTGTCTCTGCTGATAGCCCAGGCCTTCTGCTCAGCATCCCTCTCAGAACTTCCGGGTCCCCACCTGTCCCCTTCCTTCCTGTTTTTCTTCTTGTCTGTTGGAGCACACCCCTTGAGACTTCCCACTGAACTGTGTGCAGGCGTAACAGTTGGGCGCTTTGGGTCTTTGGAAACTGTCTTCATCTTCTTGTCATGGTTGTCTCAGTTTGTAACCCTTGGTTGCAAGTCTCTTCCTTTTGGACTTTTCCATGCGTCCCGTTGCCTCCCAGCCTCCAGCTGACTCTTGTGTTGTCTGTGCCTTTTCCATGTCTGTCTGAACACCGTTAGCAGCTTCTCTTTATCTTTGAGGTTTTGAAATCTTAAGTTGATAACCTTACTGCGGCATTGAGCTGGGTCTTGCGCGGGCTCTTTGATCTCAAAGGAACATGGTTTCTTTCCTTTTTTCTAACTAAATGTATACTATTACTTATTTGCCTTTTGTCTGTCTTGCAATGTTTGAAACTCTAATAGAAAGCAAGCTTCAAAGGCAGAAGGACGTGTGCGTGTCGTTTCTTCTGTTCACTGTTTATTCCAAGAGCCTGCAGCCGGCAGGAACCCCGTACAGCAAGACCATGGCTGCCTGGATGAAAGGCTGAAAGGAAGTGCTCCTGCTTGGAAGCTAAATCTCCTCCTTTTATGCACATGATTTCCTCTAGGTTCTTCTCCCGTTGGCTCCATGAGAGAGCTTCTGCAGACCCTGCACCTTCCCCGTCGCATTCTCTTCTGATCGATTATTTCCAAAACCTCCCTTCTCCCTTTTGTAAAGCGCTCACTTTAGAGCTGTCAAAAATAGAAAGCCGTCGGTGGTCAGCACACCCAACCTCTTGCGCTTTAAGCCGCCATGTGATTTTTCCATGTGCTATCAGGTTGAGATTAATTTTTTTTCTTACATATAAAAAAATAAAATAAAATAAATGTGTGTTTAAAGCAGCATCATTGTTCTTAAAAGCTATCATGATCACTGCCGGTCTCTTAGAATTTCCGTGTGGGTTTGTGGAGCCAGCGTCTCAGATCACAGGCAACACACGTACAGGATTGATTTGCCAGGGATTGCCTTGACCACTTAGATGACATTTCACATCTTCCTGGTCTTTTAATCTGTGGTTTTGGCTGTTTTTTACATTGTAGTTTTTGTACTTTTTCCTCAACAAATTGTATGGAAATTTGGTGTGTTTGTTTACTGAAAAACCTTGACATAATAGGAATTTGATATTGCAGTAAAATTTTATACCTTTTTTGCATATGATACACAATCACTTACTTGGCTTTTTGCATGGGTTATCTTTGTTTTTGTTTTTTCTAACGATATGATTTTGGTTCTAAACAGTAGAGCCCCTCAAGTCTTTCGCCTGTGTGTGTTAAGCTTTGCTGCTGGCTACCTCCCCAGTGCCATCGGAACCCACACACTTCCTATTTCTAATTGATGCTTGTGTGTCTGTTCCAGGCTGTCAGTGGGGGGAAAGTACAAGGAAGAAAAGAGATGCTTGCAGATCCTATTTTCTCTTTCTTGAAAAACTAGGCAGGAAATTGCTTCTTGGGCTCCACCCTCTGTTGCCTTCACCATGAGGGTCCTCCAGGGCTATCAGTACCCTATCCATGAGAGCCCTTAGGATGTTCTAGACCTGTCCTGGAACATTAACTTGGGCCTGAGGCTTTGGCAGCCTCTCAGCTGCTACTGCTTGATCTAACTGGGGTTAAGTAGAGGTCGGGGGGTGGGGTTATTGTATAGGCAGAGAAAGGGGCTGCTACATCTATGGAGGTTGCTGGCTGTATATATTACTCTTTCAAAACTTCCCTGCTTCTTGATTAACAAAAAAACCATGAGTTTTTCTCTATTTTGCTCTTATCTAACATTTGAAATTTAAACAAGTTTGCTTTTCATTTTCTTTCTTTCTCTCTTTCTTTCCTCCTCATCCTTCTTTTTTTGAAGCCTGCATTTTGTTGTTTGATTACAATACAATGATAGTTATGATGGTAAATGGCATCATGGTTACCATAAGCCTCTGTATCCTTAACTTACATAAGGCATAACAAACACTTATTTTTCGTTGCTGGGAAAATTCTTTCTAACATAATGAGGACGATAACAAGAGCGTATGGCTCCCCTGCCTGCTTGCCACAGGTGTGTTTTGGAATGAGTAAGTTACACTTTCCAAAAGAATATTCAGGAAAAGAAACGAATGAATTGATCATTTCATTATAGGGTTTAATAGTTGAAGTGTTAATTTACAGGGACTCAAATTCTGAGTCAATACTTTAATGTCCACTGGCTAGTCTACTGAGTTAAATATGCTTTTTTCTTATTGATAGTTAAATTTTTATGACTGATGTTTATTTACTCTTTTGTGGGGTTCAGAGAGAACTTTGGAGATGTGCTTTGGGAGGAAGTACGGTGCCTATGTATCATGTGTAGTAGCCTGCCGTGGAAATCAATATGTAGCAGCACCTCATTCACACAGCTTCTAAATTTAGTGAGTTGAACTTTACTGTTTCTCTTCTTTAGACCTAACCTTGCTGTTGTTACTTTATCTGAATGAATGTAGTAGTTTTAAAGGAACCAGAAGAAACTGTGGGTTTGGTTTGTTTAGTCATTTTGAATGAATTAACTAAAAGTTAACGCATTCAAAAGCTAAAATTAGTCCATTTAATGTAAACTGGAAAATAGATATAAAAATATACTTTATAGACTACTCCAGGTTATCCACTTGGCTCATTGCCCTGTCGCTTGTCACTTGGTAGACTAAGTTTTTAACTAAAGAGCAGTCTTTGAAAGCCAAGCTTGTTTTCTAAGTTTTTCATGGCTATTATAACTCCTGGGCATCTGTTGGTGTGTTCTATAAACCTTGGAGGACATTTCAGCAACCTCTGGCTGGAAGTGTGGGAGCCCTGTCCCCAGCAGCTGCCCCAAGTGCCCTTTACCCTTGACATGCTACTAACTTGTCTTGGTTATTGCCCAGTGTTGAAGCTTGTTTTCCAGTGCCCGTGACAATCCTGTGAGTGACATGACTTCCTTCTTGTGGTGTCCTTGTTTGTGTGACACAGCTTGTACTGCCATCATCAGCACCAGTGTAACAAGCCTATGGAGTCTCAGGTGACTCTGCACGTTTGCGGAGTCCTGTGACTTTTACCAACCATGGGTTCTTCGCACAGCAGTGAGGGTTGGGGGACGCTGCGAAGAAGTAAACAGACAAGCTGAGGGACAGAGGAGCAGCTGCTCTCCTGTGGCTTTAGGGAGCATCCCAGTTTAAAACCAAGATTAGACTCTTCCTGGTGACCCCCAGCTGTGTGTGCCTGTTTCCTCACCACCTTACCTTTCCAGAGTTTCATTTTTGTCTCACAATTGCTGTTTTTCTTTCCTATTTCCATTCTTTTCACCTGACGATCTTTGTTTATATATGAAGGGAACAGAAGCCATTGAGCCAAAACTGGATCCAATTTAGACTTTCCACCTTGCATGTATCTCCAGCATTTTTTTGGTTAAACATTTAAGGTGCTTTAAGGTACGCATCTCCAATTGGGTCTTGAATTCCATCTTCTGCCTTCCCGAGGGATAAGTGAATTAATCCCTAGACTACTCAACCTGTTTCCTTCACTGAGACAATTCCATCCTGTCCAGGGCTCTTTCCGTGGTGGCAGAAGAGCCACGCCCTTCTCAGCCTTCCCTCTGTTGTCACTGTTCTCTTTCCTTCTAGAGCAGAACCTTCAGAATGCATGGTCTCCATATCTCTCTCTCACACACACACACACACACACACACACACACACACACACACACACACAACGCCTGCCAACGCCAACTTTTATTTATCTAGCCTTTGTTTCCACTTCCTTTGCTCTATCCCAGTTGCTCTTTAGAAGGGACCTCTGTGAAATGAGTCCCAGAAGAGGGCCGTGTCTCCACAGTCTTAGTGGACTCCCCGTTCTGATCTCTCACTGCTTTTGAACTGCAGGTCTCTCTTCGTGTTTCTTCCTGACTGCCTTGTGCTCCCAGGCTCTCAGTCAGTGCAAGTCTGAGTCTGTCTCCTTGCTCTCCTTCCTGATACTATCATCAGCCACCTTTCATCCAAGGTCAAGGTTGTCCAAGCTTAGCCCTTTTGTGGGTTCTATTCTAACTCTATCCTCTCTTCCTGTGCTTCGTATACAATCATTTGCATGATCTTGGTTTTATTTTTTGGTTTTTTGAGACAGGGTTTCTCGGTGTAATCTTTGCTGTCCTGGACTCGCTTTGTAGACCAGGCTGGTCTTGAACTTACAGAGATCCTCCCTGCCTCTGCCTCCCAAGTGCTGGGATTACAGGCGTGTGCCACCACACCTGGCTTCTTGGTTTTATATAACTGCCATCCTGTCTATCAACCACCATCTTGACATTCCTTCTTACATAATCTGAAGGCATCTTCAATGCCAAGTGTTCTAGACCACAGTGGTCTTTCCAGTTGTGCATTCCATGAACTTGGGAGTCCTGTTGGGTTCCTTATCCACAGGATCCCAGTTTACCATATTCTTGCTCCCAGGTGTCTATGTAGTCTGTCTCCTCTCTCGGTCCCTCCTACTGCCAGCCATCCCATGCCATCACTCTCTTTTTCCTTGACAACCATACTAGTTATCTGACTGATCTGTTCTGTTTGCTGCTCGTTGACAATGTAGTCTTTGAAAGATCAAAATACCCATATAAGCCTTGAACTTGCAGTTGCCCTCTCTGAGTGCTGGGATTAAAGGCGTGCACCACTGCACCTGGCTCAGATACAGTTCTTAGCGTAGGCTATAAGGCGTGAATATTCTTCCCTGACTTAGGTCACTGGCAAGTGGCTGCCTTTTGTGTTCTCTCTGTCTCTCCACCTCTCTGTCTCTGTCTCTCTCCCTGTCCCTGCAGTATGGATGGTGCTTGTTCCTTGCCTCATGGGCCTGCGCAATATACCTTTCTTGTCTTTCATTTGGTCTCTTCACCTGGCTCTGTCCTTCCCTTCTCATCTCAGCACAGTTATTTCCTGAGGAAGTCAACCCTGTTACCATGGAGATTGCCTAAGACTTTTCCTAGACATTTCTTGTTCCCCACAGACCTTTACATATGTATAACTTCAATAATTTAATTCATATCTTTTCCTAGATGGCAGCTTTAACAGGGTCCTGTTTTGGTTTTCTCCACTGTTTTATTTTACCTAGATCCTACACAATGATTTGTCATATAGTTGGAGGGCCAGTATGATAGCTCCACAGGTAAAGGTGCTTGCAGCTAAGCCTGACAAACTGCTAACCCTAACCCTAACTGCTAACCCTAACCGCTAACACTAACCCTAACCCTAACCACTAACCCTAACCGCTAACCATAACCCTAACTGCTAACCCTAACCACAACCCTAACCCTAACCGCTAACCCTAACCCTAACTGCTAACACTAACCCTAACCCTAACCCTAACTCTAACTCTAACCCTAACCCTAACTGCTAACACTAACCGCTAACACTAACTGCTAACCCTAACCCTAACCCTAACCCTAGCCCTAACCCTATCTCTAACTGCTAACCCTAACCCTAACTGCTAACTCTGAGTTCTATCTTCAGGACCCACATGTTGAAAGGAGAGAACTAATTCTAACACATTTTCCTCTGACTGCAACAAGTGTGATGTGCTACATGCACACCTATACACACACATGCACAGATAAATAATTAAATAAATGCAGTGATTTTTTTTCACACATGATCTGACTCTGTGGCCTTAGCTTGCCTGGAACTCCCTAAGTAAACCAGGCCTGCCTAGAACTCACAAAGATCCTCCTGTCTTTGCCTTCTGAGTGCTGGCCTTAAAGGCATGTGCCACCATAGCCAGTCTTCAGTTTAAAGTAGTATCTTAGAGTTTTGGCTCACATATTTATGAATGAATGAATGAATGAATGAATGAATGAATGAATGAATGAAGCCAGCTAGTTTGGAGGCTTGATGCTGGCAGTTACTTCCTTCTTTTGTGATTTGAGCAAGCTTTTGCAGAGGTTAAGGCATTTCTTCTACATCTCTTAAATAAAGTTGACAATTGCACGTAATGTAATAATATGAGTGATAAGTGCAGAGTCTAGTGCCAGCCCATGAGTGGCAATATATTATACAATTATGATTATTGTTACCTGAGTATCTGCAATTTCTTTCTTTCTAAATTGAATTTTTGCATCTATTTAAGACACATTAAACCTTGAAGGAGAAAAATGAAGACAGGGCTTAGCTTATGAGGTTTATTTTTCTGGTCCTGTTCAGGACCCTCCCAACCCCAACACACACACACACACACACACACACACACACACACACACACTGCATTGTCTTTGCCTGCCTGCCTCTCCACTGGCCTGCCTGCACTTTCACAGTGACTTTGAAACTTGGACAGCCTCTTTGACAGCCTTGTAGGTTTCTAGGCCCCAGTGTTCTTTTGTCCTTCTCTGCCTAAG
The DNA here is from genome assembly GCF_903995435.1 of Acomys russatus. NCBI lineage: Eukaryota > Metazoa > Chordata > Mammalia > Rodentia > Muridae > Acomys > Acomys russatus. Next base: position 35,464,590 of record NC_067155.1, on the reverse strand, counting down.
CATTGGTGAACTCAGGGTCCCTCACCAGCTATGGCAGGCCATGGAGATGTGACGTGGTCCCTTACTGTACACTTACCTTTCTGTGATAGCATGAGTGTATTTTTGTTGTTGTTTGTTTATTTGTTTGTTTGAGACAGCGTTTCTCTGTGTAGCCTTGGCTGTCCTGGACTTGATTTTTAGACCAGGCTGGCCATCAACTCATGAACATCTATCTGCCTGCCTCTGCCTTCTGAGTGCTGGGATTAAAGGCCTGTGCCACCAGGCCAGGCTGTTTGAGTGTATTTTAGCTAGGATTTAAGAATTGTAAAGTGAGCTGTGTGCAGTGGCGCACACCTGTGATCCCAGCAACTCAGGGAGGCAGAGGCAGGAGGGTCTCTGTGAGTTCGAGGCCAGCCTGGTCTACAAAGCGAGTCCAGGACAGCCAAGGCTACACAGAGAAACCCTGTCTCGAAAAATGACAACAACAACAACAAAAGTGTAAAGTGGCTCAAAATATATTGTACTCTGTACGCCTCACCTGGAGTGACAGCTAGGAATGCTCCTTTCATAGTACAGTCCTTCTGTGTCAGGGGAAATCATATTTTTCTCCTGTTACTACGATGCCTTGAAATGGAAACTTGAAATGCTTTTTGTTTGCAGTTCTTATACTTTTTGATTTTTTAAAAAAAGAAATGCTGTCTTTAATTAACTAATGTAATTAGTTAATTTGTTTTTTAATTTTTTTAAAATTTTATTTGTTTATTTGTTTTTATGATCTGGGATCTCATGTATCTTAAGCTGGCCTGGAAATTGCAATGTACCTCAGAACTTGCCACATGGCCCAGGATGTCCTGGAAGTCTCAACCCCCTTGCCTCTGCATCCTGGGTGATGGGATCACAGGTGTGTATCATCACCTGTGTATCTTATTGAAGTATGTGGAATTCCATAGAGCATTCAGCTGTCAATCACTCAGCTTGCATCAGAAGACACAGAGGCTAGTGGCTTGGCTAGAGCACACTGGTAGCCACCATTCCTGGCTGGAAAGCTGTTTTTACATCCAATAATTTTATAAATAAATCAGTATACTAAGTAAAGCATTGTTCATTTGTTTTACTGCGTATGGGTGTATGTTTGTGTACCACTTGTGTGCCTGTTGTCCTCATAAGTCAGAGGAGGGCTTTGGATCTCCTGGAACTGTTGTTACAGATGATTCTGAACCACCATGTGAGTGCTAGGATCAGAACCTGCCTCCCCTGGAAGAAGAGCCAGTGCTCTTAACCATTGAGCCATCTCTCCAGCCCCACAACATTCAGAGAGAGAGCGACAGAGACAGACAGACAGACAGACAGACACACACACACACACACACACACACACACACACACACAGACAGAGAGAGGCAGAGAGACACAGACACAGACACACACACACACATACACACAGAGACAGAGAGAGAGAGAGAGAGAGAGAGAGAGAGAGAGAGAGAGAGAGAGAGAGAGAGAGAGAGAGAGAGAGAGTATATCTTTATACACCAAATAATGTTCTTTGGCTGAAATATTTCAGTTTTATGACATATTTAGTTCTCAGTTCAATTTTCTTTATAGTATTTTTTTTCAAATAACTCATGAATTTAATTCTATTAGATGTTAAATTAACCCTTACTGAGAAAAATATACATTTGTGTAGTGTTTTCCCTTTGGTAGTTGACACTGAAGTAGAGTTTCCATTGAATTTAAAAAATAATATAATTTGTACAGCTAAGGCTAGCATTATTGCTAATTCTAAGGAGGGCTAAGAAAGGCTTCTGAAAGGAGAGACACAGCCTCTCGGGGATGATGAAGGTCAGAGAGGGTGTGCGGTATGGAGCTAACTACAGGTGAGACTACTATAATGGCCTAGAGGAAGGTGCAGTTGCTCCTCCCTTGAGTGTTGTGAGTTCAGAGCCCCCTAGTCTAGTGCTCTGCCACAGTCTAGCCTCTGGGGTGAAACAGAGGCAGTCACACCCCTTTGGCCTTTGTGACAATGCCCAGTGTTTTCTAGAGGTCACCATGATTTCCCCAACATTCATGTGGCACATATGGGTTTGCAATATGAACAAGGATGCTTTATCCCGCAAGAAACGTGAAACAAGTAAAGGAAATACAGCGAGTGACCCCCATGTAACTTGAGATTTCATGTGGAAATGGAAGCTGGGCGGCTGGGGGGGGGGGGGACTAGAGAGACGGTTCAGGAGTCAAGAGTGCTGGCAGCTCTTCCAGCGACCCACGTTCAATTGCAGCGCCCACATGGCAGCGCACGGCTGTCTGTAACCCCTGTTCCAGAGGATCTGACACCCTCGCACAGACAGACATGCAGGCAAAACAACAGCGCGCAGGAAATAAAAACAAATACGTACTGAAATAAAAGGAAATGGAGGCTGAGAAGAGGTATCTGTGGCAGTGGCCTGGGGCCCTGAGTTTTCCTTGGCATTTCAAACCCAGGAGGTGTTTCTGGTTCACACAGGTTTGCAGGCCCTTCATTGTGCGTTTGGGTTATTGGCAGCACTGATGCCTCTAGAGAGGATGGGAAAGGCCCTAGGGTCGGGGGTGGGGGGGGTGTGAGGGGGGAGATTTCTTATCTGAGCATGACTGAAAAGATCTAGAAGGAGTGTCTAGTGAGCCAGGTCATAGTAGTGCCTTTGCTACCACATTTTGGGGTGCGCCTAGGAGGGTGCATCTCAGGGTGTCTGTGCTGGGTCAGCTGTCATGCTGTAGGAACACGCTGCGAGGGATTTAGTTAACCAAGCCGAGGTGTAATCACAGATCACACTTGGGCTGAGTCCTTCCTGGTAAGATAAGCCCTTGTAAGTCTCCATCAGTCCATGCATGCTCCTCTGCGTAAGCACACTTGGAGCTCATCGGCTGCCTCTCCAGACTGTGGCTTTCCTCACAGGGACAGCTCCTCAGAGGGTGACATCATCACGTTAGTGCACGTACCTTCGCTCCCGTCCACAGCCAGCAAGAGTCTAACTTTTGTTCACTTCTTGGCCCTGGGGAAGTCTCAGAGGCTGAGGCAGATTCTGAGCTTTGTGAGCCTGTTCTGAGATGTGCCTTCTGCAGGGTGTGGAAGCAGCACGCTCCATGGTGACATCCAAATACTGTTTCTTAAAATACGCAGCTCTGTACAGAGAGCCACACTTCCTCTCTGGTTTAGGTGAGATATACTGTGTTCCCCTCTCCTAGCAAAGTGGCCGCCATCCTGCTGTGAGTATGTGTATCTCCTCTGTGTCTCTCCTCCGTGTCTTCCCCTGGGGTGGTCGTGTGTTGCTGGTGATAGCTTGGCCTGCAGGCTCTTCTGGCTTTGCCGCTTTTGGCAGGGGTCTCATCCTCCACCCTCATCTCAGCGTGCTTGTCTGTTTTCAAGCCATGTTGCATATCCACAATTCTTGGGAAATTACCTGTCATTCTTGCTTATCGAGTAAAATAATAACAGTTTTTTTTCTATTGTAGCATCTGCTAATAATGGCAGAACTATTTAAAAGATTATGATAATCTGTCAAGAGGATTATCTTCCACTCCTTTCCAAAGCAAAGTTGAATCTGAACAACATAAAGGGCATTTTTCTTTTCTTTTCTCTCTTTTTTTAGCTAAGGATTTTGACTAAGGTTTTACTCTGTGTTTAAATTCATGCCGAGTGGCTGGAGGCACTGAGATTTTGAAGTTGGAAATGTTTTACAAACCACTCAGAGTAAACATGTGCCACCTAATCCTTTTTTTATCAGGGCCTTTTCCCCTGTTCCTTTAAAACTCACCCTCATGTGGACATATACATGTCGTGTGTGTTTATAACAAACTATAAAATGTACAGAAAAGTAAGTAAATAGGGCTTTTGAGGAAAGACTCAGCTATTAATAAAGTGCTTATGCCTGCTGGGCAGAATTTGGGAGGCTCTTTATACTTTCGTACTTTGCTGCCTGCTTCATTGGGAACATGTGCTTATTCTAAAGATGAGTGAGAATATGTTGTAATGGGAAAATGCCTTAGATATGACAGTAATTTTAAAAAGCATGGGTATTCAGCAACACCCCTGGAGCTAATTAATTACTTCTTCCATTCCTCTTAGGAAAGCACATTTCTTCCACTCATACAGTTAAGAGCTGTACTCACTGGTATTTGAGAGACATTGCCTTCTAAGCCTTTAAACTGTAACCCCCAAGTACAATGAAAATGTGAAATATAACAAAAATAACAGCACATCAGTATCCTGGTAAAATGTCGATCTGACTTGTTCGGGGGAATTGTAGTATATACTCATTTACCTGAATGCTTCTTTGTTTTTAGATAATTCCTTTTAAAATGTATTTTCATTTGTTATGTTTTTATTAAATTTTAGATAATCCTTTATCTTTGGAAGTCATATTTTTTTGTGACTAAAACCCAAGGGCTATTGTAGTCCCTCTTTTGGAAACACCAACTTTGTTACTTAGCAACTTTGCTTAAGACGTCATGATCAGTTCGTTTATTTTCATCTGTCTTGTTTTTTTTTTCTGCATTACAAACTGAGGCAAAGTTAAGGGTGGTTAATATGGTAAAATGTTTGTTAGTAGATGGAATTTAATTGTAGCTCATTCTGCAAAATAAAATGTAGGGTTGTGGCCTTCATATTAGACTTTAATCATTAGCTGGTATCCTGGGACAGTGCTTAGGGAAATCTGAATATAGATCAGAAAGTTATTAGAGAGTTTGTATTACAGATTTTTTATTAGTTCTATACCTCAGAGATTTATGATGTCATACATTTAAAGAATGAGGACATGGGTCAATATCTTTGGATATGTAAAATAAATCATAGGGAATCCTTAAGCTGCTAAAAAGTTTAAGCATGTTCCATGGTCCTTTGTTCCTATATTTTCTTTTCTTGTTAATCATGTAATTCCTTTGTGCTTTGTGCCCAATCATAATGTTTTAAGCATTTATTCTTGTTGTTGTTGTTGTTGGTGATGGTGGTGGGGTGTGTGTGTGTAAGTGTGTGTAAGTCAGAGGATAGCTTCATACAGTTGATTTTCTCCTTTATGTTGGCTCTGGAAAGTGAACTTCAGTCATCAGGATTGCCTGGCATGTGCTTTTACCCACTGTGCCATTTTACCAGCCCAGTTGTGGGTTTTGAAAGGATTTAATACCACTAGTTAATAAAATTCTGGTTATTAACTATTACATATTTGGATTTTTCTCTATGAAATAACAACATGAAATTCTCTCTTTAACAACATGTTGGTTTACATTTGGAACTTTGCAGTAGTTGAGTGTTTCAGACATTTTTTTCTTTTAGTAGAAATCAAACTTTGCAGGTTTTTATAAATTAAAACATGTGGTGTGTTTGTATGTGTGTGTCTGTCTGTGTGTACCTGTGCATGTTCTTGGGGGGCGGGCACAGGTCCGTATTTGGTATCCTTTTCTCCACCTTATTTGTTTTCAGGCAGAGTTGCTGCCTAGTGCTTGGTATCAGATGGCAGTTAGACTGTCAGGCCAGCCAGCTCTGAGCATCATACCTGGAGTTCTGCCATCCTACCTCAAGTCCTCAGCCATCTCCCCATAGGATGCTCTGAAGTACTGATACCTAGTATTAGGTAGGATACAGTTCTCCAGCATGCTTCTAGAATCTTATCTACTTAATTGTGACTTCGTTTCCACTCAGGGCCTGGTTCTCGGTTAGTTTTCCAAATGATTTTTTAAATAATTATTATTTGTCGGGGAGGGGTGTGGTGGCTGGAGAGATGGCTCAGCATTTCAGAGCACCAGCTGCTCTTCCAGAGGATTCAGGTTTGAGTCTCAGCATGCACATGGTGGCTCACAACCAACAGTTTGTCACTCCAGTGCCAGGGGATCCCAAACTCTTCCTGACCTCCCTGGACAGTGTATGCACAGCGGTGCACAGACTCACATGCAGCACACATTTAAGAACGGCACCTTTTGGGTTGGTTTTTGTTGTGGGTGCCTTGCTGTGTCCACCGACTGCTCTTCAGACTTAATATTCCCCACCCAGGGCTTCATTTTCAGGTTCTCCAAGCAGTGTTCTTTAAGTCAGTTTTTTTTCCCTCTTAGCCATCAAGAGGAAACACATCTCTGCCTGAACGGGCCTCTTTGATCTTCAGAGAGCTTTATCTAAGGAGAGATTAAACAGTCTCTTGGGCATTTTCCCAGAGAAGTGGAAATTGCTTCCAGAGATTTCAGATCAGGTGAGGCTGCTTCTCTGAATTAAGACAGGAAAATGCCTGAGTTGATCAGGGCTTCCCTCCTAAGCAATAAACTCCAGATTTGCCTGCCTCGTGGGTGCCCACACCAACACTGGTGGCTACAGGCAGCTCCCTCCTGTGCATCTACCCTGCTCGGTGTGAGCAATGTTCTCAGAAAAGAGCCCTAGGGTTTCTCTTCTTGGGAGGGAGTTTCAGGTGGTCTCCTGTGAATCTGTAGTTTCAGGTTATAAAAACATGCAGAGAGCACCAAATTAAGCCTGCACTCAAGAGTCAAGGTACGGACCAGACCTGGAGTACCAGATTCCGAGGGTCCACTGTGGTCCTCATGTCACCGTGCAGCTATTTTGAATATCTTTGAAGGACCTCAGTTTTGGTGAAGAAATACAGAATCTCTGTTATCCTGCTCATCCTAATCTTTTTTTAGGGGGTTGGGGCGGTGTTGAGACAGGGTTTCTTTGTGTAGTCTTGGTTGTCCTGGACTCACTTTGTAGACCAGGCTGGCCTGGATCTCACAGAGACCTGCCTGCCTCTGTCTCTCTGAGTGCTGGGATTACACGCGTGCGCCACCATGCCAGCTCATTCTTACCTTTTAAGTTACAGTAATGACCCATGACTTCGTGGATTCACATGTCTATATAAGCCTATTGAGGGGCTGAGGCGATGGCTCAGGCAGTAAAGTACTTGCCATGTAAACATGGGGACCCGGGTTTGAGTCCCCAGCACCTACATAAAAACTGGAGGCCAATGCGATGCCAGCACTCAGGAGGTGAAGACAGGAAACCTGGGGTTTGCTAGTGTCTAGCTTATCTAGCTGAATCGGCAGACACCCAGCCCGGTGAATGACCCTGTCTCAAAATACAGGAGGGAGCTATTGAGCAAGAAAGCAGGGATCTCCCTCCAGCCTCCATACTCACAGGTGGGCATGTGAAGGTGTGAGGACCTGTGAGTGGGGGCATGCACGCACCCACACCCCCACACCCACACACACCCACACACACTCACACACACTCAAACACATCATACACACCTGCTTGAGGTTCTCATGTTGTTAGGTAGAAATCCTTGGGGACAGAGTTTTGTTTTGTGATTTGTTTCTCTGTGTAGCCCTGGCTGTCCCAGACTCATTCTGTAGGCCAGGCTGGTCTCAAACTTACAAAGATCCGCCTGCCTCTGCCTTCCAAGTGCTGGGATTTGAGGTGTGCACCACCACGCCCAGGGAGGACAGAGATTTTTATAGGGTGCATTGGAAACTGTCCTTATGAGAGGGAACATATATAGACACTCCAGGTAGGGTTGTAGTCTGACTTCTAAAAAGAATAGTTGTATAGACACAGAAAATGAGAAACTAATAGGAGAATCAAGCTTCTAAATTCCTTTTTAAAAATTCCAGGCACTTTTTTGAAATTTTGAGAAAATGGCTTAGCCTGTGTTCTTCCAGTTTGAGCAGCTTGGAAGGAAATATCATATAAATGCAAATTTCTGCTATTACCGTTTCATCTTGTATATTGTACTTAAGGCACGGGAATACAGCAACTGTCTAATGTACAAGGCATCGCCTATGAAATATTTTTATATCACATAAATACTTGGCTGTTTCTTTTTCTTCTTATTAGTCTGAGTTGACCAAGATAAACCTTGGCAGCACCTGGAAACTGTCATGTCTGTTTGAGGCCTCTTGGGGTATGGGCTTGAGTAGCTACTAGTTGATAAAATTTTATGTCCTTCATTTCATTAATTAGTTTAGGAAAACTATTTGGATTTTATATATAAATGCTCTCTAATTACTTGAGTCATGAGAAGACTGAATGAGGTCCCAATGTCCTATTAATTCCTTCAGGTCTGAACATTTTCTTATAATTGGTTTGGCAAGAGGATTGAGCTAGATTAGAGACTAATGAGGAGATAAGTATGTAATGGTGGTGTGATACAGAGCTGGGCTTGTCAGTAAATGGTATTAGGAATCAAGATCATTCTTACTTCACTGTTTACTTCTGCAAAGCCGTTATCTTCTGATATTGTAAATTGCATTATTTTGCACCATTATTTTTAATACGTGTTGATCCTCCAACTATAGGTAGTTAAAACCTTAGCAATTAAGGAGTCATTAATACAAAGTGAGCAATAGGAGCAGTCAATTTAGAATCTTCAACTAATTCAGATGAAATGGAGTTTTGCATATTTACACTCTTTTCAGATTGGCTAAAGTGTTGGAAAGTAGGAATAAGAACTGTTGTCTATAGTGGAAGTTTTGGGTGTCTTTAGAAACTTGGTTATGTGATTTGTTTTAATACCAGGTGTGGGCTATGGGGCTGATTCAGGCTGTCCACAGCAGCAAACTGTTCGCCTCGTGCAGGCTCTGAGAGGGGCTCTTTGCCAGTTGCAGATAGTTTAATTCTGAGTACCCTGGAGAGGGAATAAATGCTAGAGCACAGGAAATTGGGGGGAGGGGGGGCACTGTGGAGAAAAAGGGATGTTGCTTCTCCGTCCTGCTGCTCCTGGTGGCTGTTGGTGCAGTTTGATGAGAAGGCGGAGAGCTCCTGAAATGAAGATTGGACTTGGCCCAAGGAACCCAACAACCCTGAACAGCTGGAAGCAGCTAAAGAGAACCACACCGCCTCTCCCCACTCACCTTCTTTCTCTCCTGCCTAGGGCCAGTCAGGGGGTTGGAAAGGAGGTAGAGGTAGAAACGAAAATAGAATAGATAAAATAAAGACGCTTACAGGGGTATCCTTTGGCGATTCCCAGGCCAATTTAGCCTGCCGTCAGGTAGAGGGCTGAGAGATGGCATCGTGGAGAAGCAGACAGCCTGCTGCTCTTATTCGCCAAGACCAAGGTGAGCTTTCTCTGCTTTCACTGTCATGGTTGGCTCAGCTTCCACAATAGCGTAAGATATGTCCCAGGGCTTCACTCCTTTAATATCTGTGGTTCTTGAGACAAGATCACAGCATGTCGCTATGGCTGGCCTGGGACTTGCCATGTAGACCAGGCTCGAAATCACAGAGGTCAGCCTGACTCTGCCTCCCTGGGGCTAGGCTGAAGGTGAGCTGCGCCACACTGGGAGGACTTTAGGTTGACTTTCCTCGTGGAACACAAAGGAACAGTGTGATATATGTCAAATGAAACACACAAACAAACAAACAAACAAAGGAAAGTCTTTCGTGTTCAACTCTGAGTAAAGATCACTTTCCCTTTTAAGATAATCAAAATTAAAATGGTATCCAACTACAGCCAGTCACTTTTACTTGAAGTGCGTGTGGTAGTCTTGAGTATTTTTTTCTCAGTTTTATTATTTTATCCTTTATCCTTCACCTCCGTCTCTTGTACCTTGTCTAATACTCAGGAAGAGGTATTGTATTGCGAGTGTTTTCTCACTCTTTACCCATATCTCCTGCCACACTAGGTTCTGTGCTAGTGAATTACACAGGCTCCAGTCCTCTATGTCCGCCTGAGGATTACACGTATGCCTTTGCACACCTTGCTTTGTAGCTATCGGCAGAATCCACTTTTAGCAGCAGTGTTGTTAGTGTTGGACCACCTTCTGCTAGATGGGGAAGCAGTTGCCACAAATCACACTTTCTAAGCAAATTCTGATCGAGCATGTGGTGTAAGCCCAGCTCATTGTTAAGAAACTATGAAAGGAAATGAGGAAGGTTTTTTTCCCTCAAAAAAATATTTTCCTGCTTTGAAAATTTGCAGTCTAATTGGAGAGACGTGACTAACAAGTTAGGGAAAAACACCACACACACACACACACACACACACACACACACACACACACACACACACACACGACAGAGCTAGCATGTAGAGTATGTTCCAGAAAAGAATACATGTTTGGGTTTGTTATTGTGGCTCCCCTGTTGCAAGACACTGAAGGAACTAGGACAGTGCATTTCAATTGATTGATTGATTGATTTAAAGGCTGGCCTTGAACTCCTGATTGTCCTGCCTCCATCTCCTGAGTGCTGGGCTTACATGCTTATGTGTCAATTTCCTGTTGAAGTTTACAGCAAACTATAAAGCCTTCAAATCTAAGTTGCTCGTTTGCATGAGAAGGCTCTGAGGCCAGCGGCTTACCTAGGTTACCTGGCTAGCCAGTTGCTATCAGCAGAACATAGCAGGTCAGCCAGGTGTACCCAAGCTCTGGCTATACTCTGAAGTAAACCCAGCAAGCTCTGCTAGTGCTGGTAAGCTGCACACAGATAGCTCCCCTTGCCTTGGCCATCTTCATCTTTTCCTATTGCTACTCCCACCTCCAGCACCATTACCCCCTAGGGTCACAGAAGCCTGAAAGGAAGCTGAAAATTGGCTGCTAGGAGAAAACACAGCTGCCCATAGTTGAAGAATTTGCTGAAGTAAGTGAAACAGGACCTTGCACCTACCCTAAGCCTTTCACCAAACACACTTGTGTCTCCAAATCTGGTGCCACCAAAGCCCTTTCCCAGGCCAGGAGTCATCTAGCGCACGCCAAGAGTGAGAAGGCAAACTGTCCCTTAGTGCCCACGGTGATTACATTCTGCACCTTTTTTAATGTGTTACATTTGTTTCTTTGGTCCATAAGCCTTGTAGGTCTACGTTAAGTATTGTACTAGTGATTTAGTGGAATTTCTATCGAGTCTACGGTTACACAGCTACTTCTGTTCATCTGCTAGTTGGCCACCTGATTTATGTTTACATGTTTAAACTGGCTGCTTAGTTCACTGTGTGTGTGCACGCATGCATGCGTGTGTGTGTGTGTGTGTGTGTGTGTATTTAAGAATTCATATTCATAATTCTGATCACTTTTGCCACACTGTGATTCTGATGTACAAAACTTTTCATTGTTATTGTGTAAGCACTTTGACTTTAAAATTTTGATTTCTTCCTTTACCGATGGAATACGTACAAATGTATTTTTAAGTAATAAAGATATCTTAATTTTAAAAAGACACTGATTTCTGACTCAGTTGCACCGTTTTTTACGAGACTGGAACTATATAGTGCTGATTGCTTGGAACCTGTAAAAATTTTGTTATGGCTCAGTGTGTGATCTTGTGTCATAGGTGTTTCATATTTGAAAAAGAATATCTTTTTTCCATGTGTTGGACTCAGGATTTTAAACACACTTCTAAGTCAGCTTGTTAATGATAATGTCCATATCTTCAATATTTGTAATGATTATTTTTATCTGGTTATTCAGGAATTGCTGGCTGTGTGAAAACATCCCTTATGTAATGGCTTTCAATGTTTTCCTTATATATTTTGAACTTACTAAGTGGTGTGCTAGCAAATTAGTGTTCCCCGCCTAAACCACGAATCTCTCATGTCTTTATAAGGCACAACTGAATAGAGGTGCCGAATGAATTGTGTCACCTTAAAATAGGAAACTAACCCTGAAATTGTAGTCCTGATGTAGTCCCAACAGTTCTGAAATGTAAAAGAAAGAGGCAAAAGACACTGTCAGCTTTTGGTGGCCTTGAAGGTGTGAAGGGCCACAAATCGAGGACTGCAGATCGTGTTAGACACATTATCGGTCAAGAGAGTGAGTTCGTCTCAGAACCTGAAGCATAGAGTTGTGCAGGTTTAGCACAGGGCCTCTTACAATATTTTATTCTATTTCTTTTCCTTTTGTAGTTCTTTTAAAAGTTAAATAACAGACTTATAGTCCAAAGTCTTCTCCCTAACAATTTAAGAGCCTCTGAATGATTTTTGGTTCAATTCAATCTCTTTCATCTTTGTACTTATTGAAAATTTTTAGTCCTTTATTTATTTTTTTATTTGTAATTCTCACATTTAGCAGCAGCGTTATGGTTTGGAATTAACCATATGTTTACTGTTTTGTTCTGGGCCCAGTTCTAATGACTATCTGGATGTCTTGATAATTTTCTCTACCAGTTAAAGAATTAAAAGTTAAAGGAAAAAATCTAGAAAGTAGCAAACACAGCAGACAGTAAAGAGAGGCTCTTATTAAGCGTGAGGAAACACACAAACACACACACACACACACACACACACACACACACACACACACACACACACACACACACACACACACAGCAACAGACCTGCAGAGAACCAGAAGGGGACTTGAAAAGCCCAAGCCTCAATCCTGGCTCCTCCTTGAAGACTTAAAAAGTCTTTGAAGTCTGGTTAGTTTGAAGAAAGCAGGATGGCCGATTGGCCCACAGCCGTTATGTAAACACGTCCTAATCAGGCCTTGAACCTGGTGAGCCCAGGGTCCCTATTGGCAGAAGAAATATCCCACAGAGCCTTTGTTTTAAGGTGCAAAATTTTGTTTCAGTTCAGAAGTCTGAGGAAGAAATCAGCCATCTTGGAAATTCACCATCTTCATTACCTAGTCATGGCTGTGTCTGTCTGTCAGGCAGTCTGTCTAACTCCTAGTCCTTTGTTCTCATGCTGTGTGTCTACATTCATGCCCTTTCCTCCTGACATTCTTTTCATGATTTCTGTTGGTCTGAACAATGCCCTTATTTTTGCCATTGCATTTGAAGGAATTATTTGCTTTGAACTTCTAGCCCGGCAGCTATTTTCTGTCAATATTTTCTACCTACATCATAAAATACTTTGCTGTCTTCTTTCAATGTTTGTGAAAACTGAATGTCTGTTCCTATCTCTGTCTGTGTGTGTGTGCCTTTGGTGTTCTATGGTTCCATGATCATGTGCCCGGGATTCATCTGTCTGTCTGTCTGTCTTTCTGTCTGCCTGCCTTTGGTGTTCTATGGTTCCGTGATTGTGTGCCCAGGATTCATTACGATTAATTGTTGATTAATGTCTGTCTTCACTTCTGGAAGACTTGTAGTGGTCATCTCTTCCCTCTAATTGTTTTGATGGTCTTGGGTGTGGATTCCTATTTTGTGTAGGTTAAAACATCTCTGGTTTCTGTCTCTTTTCCTTTACTTAGAAAAGTATTACCTAATAATTTGCCTTTTGCTGAAATCTGCATTTTTTTTTTTTAGCTCCCACCTTCACGGGTTCTCCTGTCAGCTGTGTCTGTTTGCTATTGGTGTGTCTGTCCAGCACACTGCTACAGAGTAGGGTGGCGACTCTTTGCGGTTAAATGCCTTTCAAGAGTAACCCAGTAGTTGAACAGTGTCTTCTCTTTGCTTGTCCTTGATCCCAATTGGACCAGACCATCTATTAAAGTCACATTTTAATAAGGCATTTGCATAAGGCCAGAGGGATAAGATGGAACTAAGCAATCCTTACTAGCTGTCATAATAGCATGGTAGCCTGCATTCAGAAGATGCTCTTGCTAAAAAGCAGTGGTTCCTTACTTGGCCCACAATGCCAGTGTTTTTAATCACTTTTCGTACTGCCATAACCAAATACCCGTCAGAAAGAAGGGAGGAGCAGGCTCACTGAGCTCACAGTTTCCTAGTTGTTTCAGGCCCTCACAATGGGGAACGCATCTACGGTGGTGGCAAGGTGTAGAGCAATGGCCTGTTCTCATCATGGCTGAGCAGGAAGCAATTGGCAACGGAAGTGGTAAAACCTCAAAAGGCCTGCCTCTACTGACCTACTTTCTCCAGCTAAGCCTAACCTCATGTCTCCATAGCCTTCAAAGTAACGCCACAAGCCATGTTATTACAGAGAAAAGCCAAGAGCTTTAAACACGAGTCTGTGGGGTGGGGGGCGTTTCTGCTTCAAACCCTCTCTGTTTCTAAGCAAGATGAGAGCCTGTGATCTCTGCCTTCCTTTTGTATCTTTTACCCCTTCTTTGGATCAAATTCCTGTTCACTTCCGTAGGCAGGCGTGCTGGTTATGCGAGGAGTATACCCCTAAAAACTGGCTGTAACCTACCCTGCCATTCCCTTTCCAGACTGAAGGCACAAAGCTAAGAGTAACTAAAGACTTCACAGCTCTAGTGTCCAGGCCAGACCTCATCTGATGTTTTGCAGTCCTTGTCTTGTCACCATTGGCCATTCAGGGACACTTATCTTCTGGGAACCAGTTGTCCTCTTAAGTTTTCAGGACTTAACTAGGCATCACCTTCCGGAAGACGTCAAGTTAATGACCAGCCAGACCCCAGCTTGGCCAAGGCTGCTTAAAGCATTTATTCTTCTTGCCTTCCTTCCTTCCTTCTTGTTTTTAAACCTAGAGCTCATGCCAGTGCCTTAGTGACAGGCTGAGGTGGCCTGATCCCTGTCTCCCCAGCACGGCCATGCGGGTCAGTTCCTCTCCGGCTTTTTCTTTGGCAGTGTTCATTTTTGAAAGACAGATGTTGAAGTCTGCATGAGGCCTTCTCATGATGGGTGATGCAGATGTGAAAGCAACTTTGCAGGGTGTCAGTGTGGCAAATGTTAATAATCAGCACGGTTGCTGGTGTCCACGTAGGTGTGGTTCGACTGCTTTTGTCCTTTTTGCCGTATTTGCGGCTTTTGTAATAGATTTAAACTGTGTGTGTGCTGAGTTGATAGGTTACTGGTGAGAGCTCCATCTGGCCCTCCTAGGTTTTTATGAGTGGAATTTCACTGGAACTCTGTGATATCCACCCATGTAAGTCTTGTTCACGGCTGTCTCTGCTCCGCCTTTGACACAGAAACAGTTTCAGCGACGGCCACACCTCCAGCCTAAAGAACACCCTGTGCTGGCTGACGTCTTCCAGATGGCTAACCCTTTTCTGTTCAATATACTTAGAGTGATCTGTTTCTTTTCAAAGCCTTATCTCTCCACTCTTACATGCAATGTTCCCTACAAGTACTTATTTATTCATTGCTCTCCTATTGTCACTCAACTATAAAGTTCAAAGTAGACTTTCTATATCTTACCAAAGCACACTGAGTACATAGCAGGGGGGTCCCCGCACATTCGTTGAATGACATGACAAATGGGTTACCAGTATGAGAAAGTCTAGCTTTCTCACAACCTTCTTGGCAAATATGAATAAATATTAAATTTATTCAATTTTTTTTTTAATCCAGGAAGTGAATGACCTGGTGTCGTATCACTTCATTTGCGTTTCTCTGCCTCCTCCTCCTGAGGTTACACCATCGGTTGTCCTCTGTGGGTCGTGTCTGTTTTATCTTGCGTGAGTGGCCTGTTGCTTCCTGTTCCTCTTTGACCTACACTAGTCAGGATCCTCTAAAGGCCGTGAAGTGCTAGAATGCATGCTCACTGCAGAGGGGTTGTAGTACATTGGCTTACATGATGGGGACTGGGAAGCCCATCTTCGCGTCCAAGAGGCTGGAGAGCCCAGCAGCCCTCGGTCCATGAGGCTGGAAGCCTCAACGACCTAAGGTCTGGAGGATGCTGGAGAGCCGCTTGCCTTCAGTGCCCATTGAAAGGCTTGAGAAGGCGGGTTTTGATGTCACCAGAGGATGTCAGAAACAATGATGGTGGCGTGAATACACTCAGCCAGGAAGTCACCCAGAGCAGGCAAGCTGCCCTGCTTTTCTCTCAGACCTTGTCACACTAGGACCAACACCAGAAGTGGAGAGTCTTCCTTGCTCAGCTCTCTTTCTGCGTGGGTCTGCTAGTTGGCTGTGGATCCCGTCGAGGGGACATTTAGGACTACCCATCATAGCTGTCCTCAATAATGCTGTAAACGCTGGGGTGAAGTCCCCCTCCCCACAGGAGACTGCATTTGTTCTTTTTTTTAAAAATTTATTAATTTATTCATATTACATCTCAATTGTTAGCCCATCCCTTGTATCCGCCCTCCCGCTTCCCCCCTTACTCCCCTCCCCTATGTCTGTGACTGAGGGGACCTCCTCCCTCTGTATATGCTCATAGGGTATCAGGTCTCTTCTTGGTGGCCTGTTATCCTTTCTCTGAGTGCCACCAGGCCTGCCCATCAAGGGGACGTGGTCAGAAATGGGGCACCCGAGTTTGTATGAAAGTCAGACCTCCCCCTCTACTCAACAGTGGAGAATGTCCTGTCCTGTCTGGGTTGGGGTTTGAAGTTTACTGCCTATATTTTCCTTGGCTGGTGACATAGTTTGAGCAAGAAGGGACTCCAGGACCCAGATCCGCCCATCATGCATTTGTTCTTGTTTAGTGTGCCGTTACCTGATGTCTGCGCCGTTGTTTTGTTATCTTCCTGGCGGGAGGCAGTGATGTGGAGGACTGACTATAGGGGTCCACCAAGCCAGTTGTCCCGGTCCCAGAGCTCAGGAGGATGTTCAGGGACGCCTGTCCTCCAGGTTTCAGCTTTGGCTCGCCAGACAGTTTCTCTCGCCTGGTCAGAAACCAATTTAAATAGCTTTTCCTCCTCAAACTATTTCCTGTAACATTTTTTAATTGTCAGCAGGTCAGCAGCTTGGGATATGTAATCTGTCATAATCTATAAGATAAAACATGTCTTTGTATACAGGAGCATTACAGTAGGCTGTTGCTGTGGCTTATCTTATGTCCCTTCTCTCCACCATTGTGTGGCTCATCTTTTTTTTTTTTTTTTAAATAGATGTTTTGATAGTTTCTCTGTTTTGATTACTCCGTTATTATAAGTTGTTAATAAATTTTGCTTTTTGATGTGATGTCAGACTGTACAATTTATCTCCACAAAAGGACAGCTGATTATTAATTATTTTCATCTCCCGTATCTGTCAGGGTCCTGGCAGAACATGCATCCTTCAACTAAATGAGATTAATGTGGGAACACTTTCACAAGGAGGCTTTCACAAAGGTGTGGCTGCTCAGGGACCCTAAGGGGAATGAATGATGCCATCCTGCTACCCTTGCCCTGGGCTTTCATGCTGAGGGCTATGTGGCAGAAGCTCTGTGTGACCTTTCCCAAGAGGCATAGAGAACCGCGGGAGCCTGTGTGAGTGCACTGCGTGGCGCAGGACTGACTGACTGTGTTCTTGGCTCCCACTGCCCGTTTGCGGCAGCTGCAAGGCAAGAGGCCCATTCATGTAGTCCAAGCCGGTTATCCTGGGGTCAGAGTGAGGCACTAAGGACCTAGTAGAGGGGTTCAGGGAAGATATCTAGCGTACCCTGATTGGAAATGAAACCTTAGCAAGCTCCTCACATGCAGGAGACTGCCAGGACAGTGTGTGTTCATATAGTTCCTATGGGACTGGATCTGAACCCATGCTGTGCTGTGCACTACCTGTGGGTCTTTAGATGAGTTACTTCATCTTCTTCGTCTTCGTTTTTAGATTAAAAATGCCCATACCAGCACCTCCTGAGAATTAAGTGAGCTCATCCCTGGGGAAAAAAAAAAAAAGCCTCATGCCAATATCTGTTATATATATAAAGGGTGCTCATTAAAGGTTGGGCATGATCATGTCCTGTAGGTGACAACAATAGCAGTGTTAGTGACTAAGGCTTTCTGAGTCTCTTTTAACAGGTTCCGTTTTCCTCCTTGGATTTAAGGCAATGCGAAGCTCAGTTGTCACGTTGCGCAGGTCAAGCCCTTCCACTGGAATTTTTGTTTATGGCTACGGACAGGAAATTTTTACTGTGGTATTTCTATTAATTCTTTGAGAACTTCATACATGGGTACAATCTATTTTGATCATATTCATCCCCACGCCTCTCAGATGCACTTCCCCCATCTCCTCAGGCCCTCCCAACTTCATGCACATTTCTCTCTGTCTCTATCTCTTTCTCGCTCTCTGTCTCTGTCTCTCTCTCTCTCTCTCTGCCTCTCTCTCTCTCTGTCTCTCTCTCTCTCTCTCTCTCTGTCTCTTCTCTCTCTCTCTCTCTTCTCTCTCTCTCTGTCTCTCTCTCTCTCTTCTCTGTCTCTCTCTCTGTCTCTCTCTCTCTCTCTGTCTCTCTCTCCCTCTCTGTCTCTCTCTCGCCTCTCCTCTCCCTCTCTCGCCTCTCCTCTCCTCTCCTCTCTCTCTCCTCTCCGCTCTCCCGCTCCTCTCTCGCTCTCCTCTCTCCCTCTCTCTCTTCTCTCCTCTCCTCACTCTTCTCTCCCTCTCTCTCTCTCCTCTCTCCCTCTCGCTCTCTCTCTCTCCTCTCCTCTCGCTCTCTCTCTCTCTCCTTCTCTCTCTCACTCTCGCTTCTCTCATGACTGTCCTGTCTCTCTCTCTCTGTCCTCTCTCCTCTCTCTCTCTCTCCTCTCTCTGTCTCTCTCTCTGTCTGTCTCTCTCTCTCTCTGTCTCTCTCTCTCTCTCTCACCATTAAGTCCAATTATAGCTACCCACAGGCACACAGGTGTGGGCCTGGCTACTGGAGTGCAGTCGACTTACTTGGGCCCATATCCTAAATGAAAACTGACATCCTCTCTCCACAAGCCATCAACTGTTAATGGCTCCTCAGTTGAGGGTGGGGGCTCACGGTCCCCCCTTTATGGATTGGCTTTTATGTTCAGTTCTCCGGGATTGAACACATGGCCTTCTCTATGCCAGGTAAGTGGTCCGCTGCTGATTTATATCATTGTCCCTTAAAGTTTTTTTTTTTCCTACACACTTATTTTTTGATGTTTCAGGACAATCACATTGGACTTTTGAGAGGAAGGAGACCACAGGTATAGAGTGGTCTGTTGGCGACTGCTGTCTTTACCCTGTGGCGTCTCTCCATCTGTGAGCAGTCTGTTGCTTCGTCCATTCCAGCTTCCTTTACATCCTTTAGGGGAAAAAAAAGGTTTTTAGTTGTTGTCATAAAGACCTTGCAGTTTCTTTTAGTTTTACACCTACTTGGGGGGGGGGGTTCTCTGTTACTTTTTTCCCTTCTGGCTTCTTAAGCTGGCTGTTTGGGAGAAACAAGGACACACTGGTTTCTGTTGACCTTGCACGTGTTGCTCTGGCCGAGGCATCCCTTACTGAGTCTCTGTTGATTGCCTCTGATTTCCCAGGTGACGAGCTGTCTTGTTTGTAAGTTATTATAATCTTGTCTTTCCTTTCCAAGGCGTATAGCTTTGATTTTTTTTGATAATCTCATCACCATGCATAGATCACACAACAGCACTTCTCAACCTGTGGGTTCTGACTTTCTGGGGATTGTGACATACCAGCTATCCCTCATGGCAGATGTTTACATTACGGTTCATAACAGCAGCAACATTACAGTTATGTAGTGACAACAGAATACATTTATGGTTGGGGGTCACCACAGCCTGAGGAACTCTATTAAAGGGTCCCAGCGTTGGGATGGTTGAGAACCACTGAACTACAGTGGATTTTGACGAATTCTTCCAGTATGAATTTATTAAACATTTTTGTCAGGAATAAAGTTGTATATTAACAAATGATATTCAGTCTCTACTAGTTAATTATATTTTTCTCGTAATAAACCAATGTAGTAAATTTATTTAGGAATATGTTTCTTCTATTTTCTCCTTTTAATTCATTGAAATATTTCATATTTGGATAAGCATTAAATGATCACTACATATGTTTAGCTTTTAGTTTAAAATATTATTTTTTTAAGTATTCCTTCTGTTAGTGTAAGTGCTATTTCCACCTGTATTTTTGCTCTCTGCTTCTCTTTCTTACTCTGTCTGTGAATCCACTGTTACTGGCCCCCTTAAGCACATTGGAAAATGTTTCTGAGATATTCTTTTTGTCCCAGGGCAGTGTATATAACATGGGAAGTATTGCTTCAAGGTTTGGAAAATTCTCACATAAAACCATGTGTATTTTGTGCCTTTTCCCTGTTTCTTTGAAAAGTTACTTCTTGTTTTGATTTCTCTATGGTTTTTGTTCTTTCCACGTTTTTAATTTTTTAATACAAGCTTTAATATATTTGTCTAGTATTTCATCTATTTTGTCTAGTTTTAAAAGTTAATGTATATTAATAACCCTCCAATCCTTGGTTCCTAGAACTCAGGGCCTCACGCGAGTTGTGTTTCGACCTCTGTAGAGGAAGAACATGGGTGTCTTTTACATGTGTGTGTATTCATTGTCATTTCTAAGGGACGTGTTTGGACTCCACACACCCTTGCTGTTCTCAGTGCTCATTGCAGAGAAGCTGTGTTTCCAGTGCCCTGGAGTTTTGGGTTGTTTCCTAATTCAGTTTTTCTTTCGTCTGTGATAATGTATTCACCTCTTTTCTTTGGGTTTACTTGTGTGTCCCCTCCCCCCTCCCCCTGCCTCTGTCTATTTCCAGTCTCTTTGGCTTAACCACAGGTACATTCTATGTGTGAGTCTCATCTGGTCCTTCTTTGGCTGCACCTGGTGTCTGTTTCATGAGCTGTAGTTGTGGTGCTACCCCAAGACACTCTGAGACTGGGTTTTACAGTTCAGTGAGAGTCGTTTGTAGCTGTCTTATAATGTTACCCTGTTATATTCATTTAAAATGGTTGGCCTACTTTGATTTTAAATTGTAAGCATATCCTTTTATCCTGATACTAGGTTGTTTTTTCTGAATATTGCATGTGTCTGAATACAAAGACCATTTTTCTCTCTACCTGTCTTAACTACTGTCGTTTATTGATTTACCCTCATTTGAAAATTATGGGCATGTTAAAACTGCTGAGGAACTAAGGAGTTCATTGGTTCTGAGGACATTGTTAGTTGTCTTTTTAGCCTGGAATAGGAGTTGGCACTGGTTTCTTATAAAGGACACAGTGGCAAAAGTCACTGGAAACCTACCTATTTTCCAAATTTTCATTGTCCTGCCTTAAGCTCTCAGCTGGCAGCATTCCAGGGGAGCACGCTTTCTCATCTCTGCCATAGTGTAGCAAGCTGTACGGTGTACCTGTGGCCCCTTTCCAGCAAAATTTTGTGTATAACAACAGGTGACGGGCCAAGGGTGCCCACTGGATCTTCCTGCCAACACTTGTCCAGTGTAAAGACTGCAGGAAAAAGAAGTGTAGACATTTCCTGTCTTAGGCTCATCTTTGTTAAACTTTCTGAGGATAACTTTGTGGAAATTCACACAGCTTGACAGTTTCTGAAATTTCTGAAAAACTCTGAAAAATCTTTACTGCAGCATACATATTATTAACACACGACTTCTCAGCAGGGCTAATACTGTGAAATAGGTTTGGGTTTTGCAAGAGGCTAAAAAAATGTCTTTTAAAATGATGATGGCTTACGGCTCTCCAAAGTCCCACCATGACCAACAAAATCTCTTCCTTGGCATTTTGTGAGGGGTTAGGATATTGATCAGGGCTCCTTAGAGGCACGGGAAGGAAGATGGGCCCTGGGATGTGCTAGTGTGTCATTATGTGGTGATTTTGGTGTATGTGTCCACAGTCCCGTGCCTACACATTCTGCTCACCACAATCTGTGTTTTCTGTTCTTCAATAGACACACAGGTCCATTTCTTCCTGCACCTTTCAAAGGAACTCTCCGGGATTAATTTTCCAGTTCAGCACATTTCCAGGTCTATCCCTTTAAGTCCTTTCCTCTTCGTTTTGCCTGTTTTTGATTCCTCTCTTGGGTCTGTATCTGAATGATTGGCATTTCTGGCTCCTCCCCCACCCCCTCAGTTTACCTTCTCTGATTATGAATCTTGATATATATGTATATAAACATATAATATTTGTTGTTTTTCATGTTTTTTTAAATTTTTTTATGTGTAATACTCTTACAGTCATCATTTTCCAAAGATGTGTAATTTATTCCTTAGCTTATCTGATAAATGATTTAGTATTTATGAGGAATGCAAAAATCCCACATGTTTGGTTTTTTCTTGTTTGTTTATGCATTTTGTCCTTAGGTTCCATTTTTATTGCATTATCTTTAAGAGGATGTGATTTCTATAATTTGTGTTCTTTTGAATTGAGGATTAGTTTGTGCCTAACATGTAATCAAGTTTCCGGGTGTTCTTGGTCACAGAATGACTTTTGCAATACATTAAGATGCTCAGCCAGGGTGTATTCGGCCACAGATAATAGACAACAACTGGAAATTGCTTATATAGAAAGAAAACACACACACACACACGAGAGGTGTGTGTGTGTGTGTATGTGAGAGAGAGAGAGAGAGAGAGAGAGAGAGAGAGAGAGAGAGAGGAGGAGGGAGATCTTTAATAACATTATCAAGTACCTGAATGTTTTTCATTTCCCCCTTCTCCACCTGATACTTTGGCCTGACCTTCTCAGGCTGTCTCTTTTTGGAGGCTCACAACAATAATGACTAGAAATTGTAAGAGGAACTTATAAAGCTCCCCCGCGCGAGCGCGCGCGCGTGTGTGTGTGTGTGTGTGTGTGTGTGTGTGTGATGTGTATGTCTGCCTGTCTCTCCCTCACTCCCTGTCTTCTGTATGTGTCTGTCTCTCTCTTCCTTTCTCTCTGTCCCTCTCTGTGCTTGTGTGTGTGTGTGTATATGTCTGTCTGTCTGTCTGTCTGTCTCTCCCTCACTCCCTGTCTTCCGTGTATGCCTGTCTCTCTCTTCCTTTCTCTCTTTCCCTCTCCCTTTCTGTGCTTGTGTGTGTGTGTATGTGTGTGTGTGTGTGTGTGTGTGTGTCTGTTTGTCTGTCTCTCTCACTCCCTGTCTTCTGTATATGCCTGTCTCTCTCTTCCTTTCTCTCTCTCCCTCTCCCTCTCTGTGCTTGTGTGTGTGTGTGTGTGTGTGTATCCAGCAGCTAGACAGTGGGCAGAGTTGTGCTCTGTACCCATTCCAAAGCCAGTCACAGAAGAAGACCTTGTTAGCAGCACGGTGTAGAGGTGAGGCCCATTTGAGGCCAGATGCAGGGTACAGCCCGGGCCCAGGGCCCCTGTGCAGCTGTCTGACCAGCATGTTCCTCCAGCCTGAAGAGACGGGTGTGCAGTGGGGTTAAGGTTGGTTGGGGTGGAGCACAGTTTCACAAGGAGCCGCTTTTCTGATGGTGGCACTGCACAGATAACCCCATCAGCACTCTTGATTTGTAATGCTGATTTTTTTCCCATCAATTTTAACTGCAGACAATTGAGGGTATCATGGGAGATGTGGAATCCTTTTGTTTACAGTAGGTCATTGCCAGAACTTTGAGAAATGGTTGCTATAAAGTTCTCTTGCTATTACTGTAACTATAGAATGCATACTGTGTGTTTAAAAACTAATTCTGACTCAGGAGATTTTTTTTTTTTTTTTTTTTTTTTTTTTTTTTTTTGAGCAGACCCTGCATCTCCCTTATTGTTCATCCAGCTCTGAACTCTGGATTCCCGGAAACTAATTATTAGCTGTAATAAAGAGTGCACATCTGGAGATAGGTTGAAGTATAACTCAGAGCGTGATTAGCCTACCTGGTTTGTTTTTATTACAATGTTATTTTTTTCCCTGTGTATTTATAATCCAGGGGAAGCTTCTAATATGAAAAACTAAAGTAAATTTATTTTAAGGTGATATATAAGAAATAATTGGTTTAGCAATACTGTGTGAATACATATGAGATGGCCCTATTAAAACTTGGTCACGAAGTGTATAGGGTGGTGTAGCTAGATTTGCGCCAACTAATTACTAGTTCAACCTTGCAGTGAGATGTTGAATTAGTGGGAAGTGGGGCTATCACTAAATGAGCCCTGTCAGGCGGAAATGATGTTAACAATTAAACATGAAGTAGTCAAAGGCTGATACATCCAAGAACTAATTGTCAGGCTCATATTTTCTCTCTCTCTCTCTCTCTCTCTCTCTCTCTCTCTCTCTCTCTCTCATGTTTCCTGGTTATTTACTTATTTTTATTTTTTTATTTTTGGAATACACAAAAATGATATATTGTCACTTGCCTTCAAGCTGGAATTATTCCCTTTGATGTGTAAGTGTAGGTACCAATTAAGTAAAAAGAGATCTGTCGTAAGTGAGACTATCACTACTAGAACATGCACCTCTCGTAACTGTTTAATCTTGTAACAGCTCTGTTCTTTACTTTGCATACAGGTAATGTAATATGAATGATGGGTTATTAAGTTCTTTTCAGAAGAAATAGGCGTATTTTAAGTTAATAGTCCTTATCAGCAATACCAATTAGCAGAAGAGAAATGAATTCCCTGGATTTACAATTCCTAATAGCTCTTTCAGGGTGGTTCTGTGGCTCCTTGGGAAGATGTATGGACATGGCTGGGTGTGGCGCTGGGCACATTATAGACGTGTCTGTTTACGCAGCATGCACTGATGGAGTGCCTGAGATGCACACATTGTCCCTGGTGCCTGTGCATATTTTCTCCCATTTGGGGAGGGGCGGTGGTGCTGTTGTAGCTAATTTTATATTTATTTGACATAAGCTGGAATAATCTGAGAGGAAGAAACCTCAATTGTGAAGATGCCTCCATGAGATCAGGCTGTAGGCAAGTCTGTAGGACATTTTCTTAACTGGTGACTGATGGAGGAGGGCCCAGTGCATTGTGGGTAGTGCCATCTCTGGCCTGGTGGTCCTGGGTTCTATAGGAAAGCAGGCTGAGCAAGCGATTAAGGAGCAAGCCAGTAAGCAGCACCCCTCCGTGACCTCTACATCAGCTCCTGCCTCCAGGTTCCTGCCTTGCCTGAGTTCCTGCCCTGACTTCCTTCAGTGATGGACTGTGGTATAGAAGTATAAGCCAGATAAACCCCTCTCCTCCCCCAGGTTGATTTGGTCATGGCGTTTCATCACAGCCATTAGAAACCCTGACGATGATGGGGCCTGCTTGGAGAATGGGAGCCCTTCCCATCCCTTCATCTCCATAGGGAAACTCTCTTGTTAGGCGTTCACTGCTGTGAAGTCTTTATTCGGGTCCCAAACTGCAGCCATGAAAGAGCCACCACCTGGTATAGCATTCATCCAGTGCCATGTGCCCTGGCACAGGGCTTTAGTTTCCCAGCTGCCTGCTAGCTAGCTGTCATCTCCCTTTTATGGACCGCAGGAGGAAACGTAAAGGGGTCCTGTTTGAATTACGGGTTTGAAGCCTCAGTTTACACAAGTAGGGCACCAAGGCCTGAGGGGGACGGGTCCCACTTTGGCTTCTATTCACATTTCCCCTGTTGAAGATATACGATGACACTGTTCTAAGATCAAAATGTGTTCCGGTCACAACCTCCTCACAATCTGAAGTAGTGCAGAGGCTGGGCTCCTGCATGCTGTCTGGAATTGCCCATTTTTGACTAAGACAAGCTGTTCTGTCTCAATGTTGGAATCACCTGGGGAGCTTTTTAAGATCACTGACATACATACTGCTTCCCTCTTCCCAGCCTCGGGTGGGGCCCCGGCTTTGTTACTGTAAAGTTCCCAACTGGGTTTCACCGCAACCGCTATGTGTGAGCCCCACTGGGCTAGAGCCTTTAACAATGCAGTCGCAACCGTTTTATGGTAGGTGGCACAGAAATACATTGTTGTCTATAAGGTGAGGGAAAGATTAAGGCATTTCTTCTCCCTCTCATTCATAAACCACTGTGATAGCAGTCTTAACTTCTATAGAATTGCATAGTTTTGCCTGATGAAGTGTACTTAGAACAGGAAATAAACATATAGCTACCTCTCTCCTGAGGTCTTTCTAATTAAGGAAGCACATGCCTCCTCAGCTGAGGTAAAACTTTAGCTATCGTCTCTTCACTGAACAAAACTTCAAGTGCCACAGCATTTTTAATGCATCAGGTGATAAATCCAATGTTGACTGCAAGCCAAATATTCTTCCTCATATACCCACGATTATGTAATCAAGGTGTAAAGCCACCATTTAAAGATTCCCTAACCTAGAACATAATTTAAATGTTTTTGGTTTTTTCAAGACAGGGTTTCTCTGTGTAGCCTTGACTGTCCTGGACTCACTTTGCAGACCAGGCTGGCCTCAAACTCACAGAGATCCACCTGCCTCTGCCTCCCAAGTGCTGGGATTAAAGGTGTGCGCCACCATCACCCAGCTTTAAATGAGGAATTTTTAAAAAATAGTAATTAGTGCTGGCAATGGTATGTTGTGGACTGCTTCTTAGTTGATTGATACAGTGGCTGGAGCTATTTAAATGAAACAAAGGCACGTACCACCCTCTGCCCTACAGAACATGCTACCTTTTGCTCCAGTCGACAGAGACTTCAGGTTGGTCTCAGGATAATAAACTCGAGGTGCTGATTTCACCTTCAAAGTGAGACGTGACCTGTACA
Source organism: Acomys russatus (assembly GCF_903995435.1). NCBI lineage: Eukaryota > Metazoa > Chordata > Mammalia > Rodentia > Muridae > Acomys > Acomys russatus. The sequence goes on along the minus strand of NC_067155.1, from coordinate 35,438,494 downwards.
TTTGACAGGCTAGAAATGAAATGTCCTCTCATCGCTACCTTTCTTAGAGGCGTAGAACAGTAAGAATCTCTAATAACTGATTATTTAAATCCTGGGCTCTTCCAAAAGCCTTCTCTGTGGACCCCAACCTTTCTTCTCTGCCGAGATTGGTCCGTGCGAGGGCAGGCTTGTGAGTTGGAGAAGAGTGTCTCTAATTAAGAAGCTGGTGCCTGACAGTTGTGTTTGCAGTGGGTGACCTTGCAGGAGTATCAGGAGGATGGCAGTGGAGTTCTTCCTGTTCCTCCTCCTCGTCCTCCTCCTTATCCTCCTCCTCCCAGCAGACTTCAGCCTGTATCGAGTTTGCACATAACAAGGGCCAGGTTGCTCTCTGGCTGGGTGACAGTGTGTTTGTTACATAACATCCTGACATCCTATTAAGACTAATTATAAAACAAAGTCCCAACTCCTAGACAATAATGACCAGAAACAAAAGATGTAGCTGTTTAGCCGGCTCTTCTGGACTGAACGTGAGACTTAATTTGGCCTTTAGTTGACTTCACACTAACCCTTTTGTATTTAAAGATGAGCCTAGCAAGCAGCACTGGACTAAGATTCCATAATAAGCAGCTGGCATCTGGTAACTAGTTCCCTCTCATCTTTTCAGTCCATCCTGGGTGGTGCTGGGTGTTCAAATCCATGTTGGGAGCTGGGGAAATGCCCCAGTCTGTAGAATTGCTTGCTGCGTGTGCATACCTGGAGACCTGAGGATGAGCCCCAGACTCCAGGTCAATAAGCTGGATTTGGCTGTGTATGCCTGTATTACTCCTGGCACAGGGAAAGCCTTGGTGGGGACACCAAGGAACTAGCCTAACTGGTCACCACCAGGCCAGGAAGAGCCTGTGTCTCCAAAAACAAGATGGACAGAAGCTGAGGAATGTCAGCCAGTGTTGTCTTTTGATCGCGCCACGCTCGCGTATGCACATATGCACACTCAGGCATGTCCAGCTGAACACTCATACACAGAGGCATTCTTACATACAGAAAGCCACTCAGAAATAGTAATGTACAGAGTTAATGTACTCATAATATCTTTCAAGAGCCCTTATGGATTTTGTTCTCAGAAAGGAGAAATGGCCACGCTTCTTCTGGATGAGGTGGCATTGGTTCAGCTGGTAAAGTGCAAGCAGAACAGAAGTACGTGTGGCCTCTGGAATCCATGGGGGAGAAATCTGGACATAGTGATGCACACTTGTAATCCCAGCTCTGGAGGTGCAGAGACTGGATCCCTGGATCCGCAGTCACTTAGTTGTTAAGTTTCAGGTCAGTAGAGGCGTTGGCTTCACACACGTGTGCACACGCACCCCCCGCCCCCAATATTACTCTGCGATGTTCTCACCGTAGCATTACGTTTTCATTTTAAACTTACGTATCACTACAAGGGAGTGTCCACAGTGGCAGTCAGGGATGTTAACCTTTCCGCAGTAAAGAAAGGAGAGCCTTGGTAGAAAGGTTCCGAGTGGCATCTTCACGAGTCAGGGTTTTCGCAATGCCGGTCTTCTCCGTTTCAGTTTCTCTCGCACAAGGATAAAGAATCATTCCCGTGTTGGCTCACCAAGGCCCTGTTTGGTCATCCTTTCTAACTGATGGCCTCCTCACTGTACCTCTTGGAGCATTGGATTTGTTTTAGCACATCAGTGTGAGTGTGTCACTGCAGGTTGAATTGGCAGCAGAGTTTCCTTACAAATCTTTCCTCCAGCCTTCTGGATTGAATTGGAACTATCAATTCAAGCCGATCATACACCATCCCGTGTTTCCTTGGTCCCATAAAATGGGAGCATGCGGAAGAGTAAGTTTTCACGTGGGCTGTTCATCCAAACCGTCCAGTCTCGTGTGCCTCACCTGGGGATGCCGGAGGAGTTTTCTTAAAGTAATATATAGTGTATTTGTCTCTTTTTTGTTTTTGAATCAAGAATTTAGGGGGAAATATGTCCTGCCTCCCCACTGCCATTACGAATACCTATCATAAGACTCATAAATACCGCCTAATTTTCTGCACAGGAATCCTTTTATGCACTTGTGTCTTGAACTGGCATCTTCCTTCCTATAGGATTTTTTTTTTTCACTTTATAATTTAAAAGGTATTTATTACTATAATGTAACTTTTTTTTATTAATTTATTCTTGTTACATCTCAATGGTTATCCCATCCCTTGTGTCCTCCCATTCTTCCCTCCCTCCCATTTTTCCCTTATTCCCCTCCCCTATGACTGTTCCTGAGGGGGATTACCTCCCCCTATATATGCTCATAGGGTATCAAGTCTCTTCTTGGTAACCTGCTGTCCTTCCTCTGAGTGCCTATAGGATTTTTATAACACCTGTTGCATTTTTATTCTCTTTCAATCCAGAGGAAAGACGAGCAGTTTAGAGATGGCTAGATTGGACAGAGACAAATGGTATGTCATCTCATTATGTAAATTTAGGCTGCTCGTAAACAGTTTCAAGTGGAGAAAGGCAACTTGGAAGGGTATCAAGGTCGTGTAACAATGATAATTAATGAAAAATAATTACGCATTTTTTATCTTCCACAAATTATAGTCCAATGTATGCATATGACGGTGACGTTGCATATGCGCACCCTCATGGAACAACCGAATTGATTTGCTGGCATCTCTGTCCCCTCACTGTCTCTCTACTCTGTCTGCTTCATGCATGCACTCTTCGACCGTTACCCTTTCATCCTCTGAGAATGGAAGCAAGAAGACGTGTTGGGACGATCCCCAAAATGGTTATGTTCTACCATTGTGTTTAAAATTGGAGTGTCTGCATAACCCAGCTATTTGGACCTCCTCCTACTTCGCTGGTTATGCTTGCATGTGTTGGGCTTATTTCATAAAAAATTACCTGATTAAATATCATATACACTAGAGCAACGTGGGGCCCTCTCTAACTGTGGCACATTTCTTGTTCTTCTGAGTTTCTGTTTCTCTTCGTCCCACAAGAGCACCACAAGCTACTCCAATATGGAGCTCCCATATCTTTTCAGTGTTTTTTCTCTACGTGGCCTTCTCCTTAAATGCACTACAGAGGGGGACGGGGGACTTGGCCTTCTTTGCCTGGGTACTCTTGAGCAGTATTGAAGCCAAAAAGATAATGTACCTCTCTATCTGTGGAGTGAGCATCTAATTCTAGCCTAGATCTGCTTACCTTCACTTTTCAAAAATTCACTTCACCAATTACAGAATAATTTTATATACAACCGGAACATATTTGTCATATTTTCTCAGCGCTCTGTCACCGCGAGATCAAATAAGAACCTGAAAGTAAAATAAAGTTGCACGATAAGCCTTTCTGTGAAGAGAGTTGGCAGAGCCCCGTGCTCAGGAGCTTGTGAGGTGGATACCTCACAACGGACGGACTCTAGCCTCCAAATGTGCTCACATGTGCTTATGTGCGTGCACCTGCATGTGCTTGCATGCACGCTCATTCATTTGCATACGCATACACAGCAAACACATGCAAACAACAATAGTTCTTTGTGCTCTTTCACCGCTTACTGAAGATGAAAGCAAATTTGCGTACTAATGAGATGGACATGCCTGTTTATATAAAGTGTTCAGTCTTGGCTGAATTTTCCTTACTGCAGGATACTAAGCAACTTTAATTTTTTTCTGAGTTGGTAGATTTATTTTAAAATTTTTATAATAACCAATATTGAAAGCGGTGCTCTGCATAAGTGCATAGCACAAAATAGTAGGATTATGTTTCCTGCCGTTTTAAGGATTGTTGGTGGGGACTGGAGAGAAGGCTGAATGGTTAAGGGCCCATTCTGCTCTGACAGTGACCGCCTGTAACTCCAGCTCCAGGGAAACCGACACCTCCTTAGGTACCTAAGCACACTACTCCCCAATTAAAAACAGAAAGTAAATCTTTTTTTTTTTTTTTTTTTTAACATTTGGAATTTTGCCTTAATCACAACCAAACTCATTTAGTAATTTTTTTAATGACACCCAAGTAAGCAACACAAATAGCAGATTTGTTTTTCTTAATTAGGCATCGAACACAATTCATTTCAGAACTACTGATGGGCTGAGGATGAGAGGAAAGTGTTTATAATAGTCTTTGTTTCCTGTGATTACTATTTGTCTTTAAGAGCAGAGACTTCAGGTGCACAGTACAAACACTGCAGTTCCTCCTCGAACACGGTTGTTGCTGACGGAGAGGAGGTATTTCAGGCGGGGCTTGTTGGCTATGTAACATGAAGGCACGGTACTGAGAGACCAAAAAGAAGTAAAATCCATATCTCAGTGCCATTACATTGGTTTTGCCTCCTGGAGATTTTTTAGGGTACTTAAAATGGGCATAACAGTGCAAAGTGCACATGTGTATTCGGGACCAGGCCTCCAAGGGCTCTGTGACTGCTGACACCAAGGAGCATCGCTGAATCATCTCGGACTCATTGTGCATTTGATCTTGAGTTAAACGCTGCTCATGGTGTGTTTGGAAACTTTTCGCTGTAGACAGTGTGAGTCATACAGGCTCCTGCGAGGCGGGGCCACAGCGCGAGTAGTTGGTTCTAAGAGAGGTAGCCCTCTTCACAGCCTTGGGGGTCAGCTCCACTCTACTTTAGCCTTAGGCAAGAGGCTGTCTGTGTCTCACCTTGTTTTCCTAATTGTAAATTGTAAGGTAAACCATGCTATTCTGCATAAACAAATGAGTTAATCAGAATAGGATGCATGTGACAGAGAGTCCTTCTAACAGTCAGGACTCAAGTCAAGTGTAAGCTGTTGGTTGACATCAAAATTCACAAAGAGTTTCCATGTCAAATTTCTTGTTTTATGTAGAACATCTCTATTCTGCATATTTTACTTCTCAACTGGGCTTCATTTGTTACGTTCTGAAAGCATAAAGAATGGACCATTGGTTAATCCATTTAGTTTAGTGAAGGTATACAAATTCAAGCTACATCTGCCTAATTTCTCCTCCAGGCTCGGAGATGAAAGCCTTTGCCTCCCACAGCTGGGTTAGTAGTGCATGCAGCCGCCTCCTCACAGGTCACCTGACTCCTTTGCGGTTGCGGAGCAGGCAAACAGTCCGAGCCCTCCATTAATACTTCTATCCATTCACGTCCCCGGTACAGACTAATTAAACCATGCTTGCAGTTGGACATGTCACTTTTCCAATGAAAACACTGTTCCTGGCGAGCGCGTGACAGCTATAATGGTTCCAGGCAGGAAGGCTTGTTAAGGACGCCGCTTCTTTGTAAAGGCTTCATTTTCACCTATCACTGAACTAAAAAGAGACTCGGAAAATGTTCCTGCAAGGATGTGCACCCCTGCGCCAAGGTGAGGGGAGGGGTTGCACGCTTTTAAATTGGTTTGTCCCGAAGGTAGGTATCCCCACTATCGAGAGCAGGAAACAGAGTGTGCACAGGAGGACAGGGGCTTGTAGACGCGCGTGATAAACACAGTGCTCGTGACAAGTGTCAGAGTGCCTGCTCTTTTTCGCATTTCCTTGCGTCTTGACAGATGATGTGTATCATTCTCCGTCGCTCTCTGCGGCTGACATCATTGCACCTTTATTATGAGGGTTCTGCGGCTTTCCAACCATTGCCGTTCTGGAGTGGCTTTCCAAAGCAGCAGGAGTGAAATGCTTTTGCAGATTGCAATGTGATAACCACATATGATCATGTCTCAACCTGTAACACACACCTCCTCACAGAAATAACATTTAATTATGGTAATATCCTCCCTGATAGCAGACACAGCATGCCGCCTGTTAAGATTATATTGTTTGTAGTAAAATGGAGTGAGAGTGGTTTAAAGATGAAGGAATAAAATCACATACCCTAGTAAACCCTTTAGTAATGCGTTTAGTAAATGCCTCTACGGATGTGGGCAGCTTTGGATTCCATTTCCATTCTTTTGTCCCAAAATAAAAATGCAAACAGTAATTTGACAGACACACACTGTCACATGCTGTAACCCTGTCTAATCCCCTAGCTCCACACGTCTCAGTCCCAGATGAACTTTTCAGCTACATGGGTGACTAGGTTACAGAGTCCCCGCATGTGAGACTTTTTTCCAGAGTCTCCCAATGACAGATGCAGTGACCTTATCACGCAGACGGCTCTATTCATGGTGACAGTGCAGCCATCTGGCTAGTATCGATCATAATTGATTTAAAGAAACTAGCCCTCCAAAAGTTGGCCATTTACACCAGTGGGCTGGCTTGTAGTCTGCTGTCATGCAAACTTTTATTCTTATAACCAGCTTGGAATTTGTTTGTATGATTCATCGCGATTCCTCCTCTGTGTGGGCTTTGGGGTGAAAAAACTCATGGCCTTTCTTGTAAAAACATATTTTTAAATGAGGAACATTCTATTCTCTGAAGACATAATCCTTCAGAGATGAAGCATTATAGTGTACAGATATGTAGCCATAGATTTATGCCTCTTGGTACGTGAAAGCTTGAAACTGAGATGGATTTGAGTTTGGGGCCTGTTTTCTTTCTCCTCTAGCCTGAGAGAGAGAGAGAGAGAGAGAGAGAGAGAGAGAGAGAGAGAGAGAGAGAGAGAGAGAGAGAGAGAGAGAGAGAGAAACATCAGGTGATATTTGTCACCTACCCTTTCATTTTTGGGGGGGCCTGTGTTTGAGACAGGGTCTTTTACTTTGTCTAAAGGTTTCTGATTCAGCTGGGCTAGCTAGCCAGTAAGCCACAGGAACACCCCCCACCCCCACCGCATCCCTGTCTCTGACTCAGTGCTGGAGTCTTGGGATTACAAGCACACAGCAATGCCCTTGAATTTTTTTTCAAAGATGTTTTAAGGATCAAGCTTTCGTCCTCTTGGTTGCACAGTGAGTGCTTTGCTAACTAAGCAATCTCCTCAGCCTCTAGAATTGTTTTTTGTTTTGCTTTGGTTTTTTTTTCCCGCCGGCTTTCTTGAGATGTGGTCTCTCGTCCTAAGCTGAGGCTCATCTGATGCAAGCATAATCCGAGGCGTATAAAAACACTTAAAAGCAGACTAAATAAGGCAGTTCTTTAACAATTGACCATTCCCCACAAGGAGTGTTCGTAAGAACCAATGTACCCTAATATAAAGGAAAGTGAACGCCCTTACCAACGGTTTGTTTTAGTGGTTTTCATCCACATCTGCATCAGATGGCAAGTCAAGACATTTCTTTTCATAAACTGAGGCAAAATGGGTTACTGTTGGATCATACTCCTGGGAGGCTGAAGAAAACAGTGCAGGTCAGTGTGTGACACACTGCTTGGTCTTGAGTGCGATAATGGAGGTTTATCTTCCTCTCGATCACTGTTACAGACCAGTAGCTGCCGTGGCTACCTTCCTGTCCTGAGCTGTTTTCACTGGCTGGCTGCTAACCTCTTTTGTTCCTGGTTACCTCTGAGCAGATGACTTCCTGTGATTCTCTCCCGCTAGCTCTCTCCTCTGGCCCTCTCTGAATGTCTCTTCTTTCCGCAGCATTGTAGGCTAGGACACCTAGCAGCGGTTGAGGAAGCCATATGTCAAGTGTGGAATTAATACCATTGATCTGGAGCCAACTTTTATTGGTTAATTGATAAGAATTTATGTGGAAGTCTAGAGTTTAATTAAAATCTTAATGGCCTGGGCTGTGTTTTTGAGTCTGACATTGTGCATTGTACAAAAACTAAAATTTTCACTGACACATTCCTTTTGGCCACTTTTTGTTGTGAGGTAGCCAGTGTTTGATCTCTTTCCGCATTAAATGGTTTCTTGACGATGAGTGTCTCCGTAGATGGATGTTCTGATTTAATCCAACGGTCGACAGTCACTCGTGCTACATTCACACGCACAGATCTTATTTAGATGTGAACTTATTTATTAAAATGGCTTATTAACACCTGTTCTTTGATGACTTAGTTGTTTTTGGCTATTTGTTGTCGTTTTAAAACCATAATATGGATGTAACGTAGAGATGAGTGTATGGAACAGACTGGAGTGTGAGGTCCAGGAACAGACTATACAAGATGCTGCCTCACCCTTTAGCGGAAGCCTCCCTGACTGTCTCTCCACCCTTCACCCTCCTTCACCCCAGAGGGGAGCACAGCCTGTCTCCTTGCTTTCCTGAAGGGGCTGCAACATCGTTGCAACATTGCAACAATTTCTGATTGTTTGGAAACACAAAAAGGAAAAGAAAAACAAAATAAAAATGGGAATGATTTGTAGCTTCCCCACCTTGTAAAGGGAAGCCCTGATGTTCACTGTAGGTTCCTGGAGAAGGAGAAATTGGACTTGGGTCATGGCTTGCCTCCCTCCTGCCTGGAGTTTACCAAAGGCCAGTGTGGGGAGTCGGGCAAGATCCTCAATGAGTTCTGGAAACAGCGGGGCAAATGTTGGCAGAACATCCGCCAAGAATGCCTCTCAAGTGGGTGAGCACGTCTGTCTTGTCTCTGTAAGTTCCCTGTGCCCACCTGCAACGGTGTGCATGCTGGCAGTGTCTTCAGCTGAAAAGGCCTCAAGGTGGAGCTGGGAGCTGGCAGTGCTGACACGTAACCCAAATCTCAGCCCTTGCGGTTCAGAGGGGAGGAGGGTGGTGGGAGGACTGACCTATGTAGCAAGGCCCAGGCCAGCCAAGGCTATTAGTGAGACACCCTCTCCCACAAAATAAAACAGGCCAGAACAAGACGGCTTGGGCGAGTGTGTTTAGAAATTGATGCTCTCATCGGAACGTACGACCTGGTTGGTGGTTAGGACAAGGATGTACAGTCTGTGCGAGCCTCCCCGTGTGTTTGTCCTCATGGTAAGAGGTGATTAGAAAGTAGAGAGGAGGGAATCTCGGTGTGACGGTGCCCAAAGTGTCCGTCTCTGGGGTCTCGTGGTTAGAACTCAGGGTGTTTCTCCATGTGTGAACCACAGCTCTGGTCTAGGGGTTCCCTTCGCATCTTCATGCCCTGTTCCTTGAATATGCCGGCCTCCGTTCTCCAGCCCAGCTTTCCTCCTCCTTGGACTACTTTGTTGTGTGGTAAACATGACACGTAGTATATCCATAGATAGAACTGCTCAGAAAATTCAGGGTTTCTTTGTAGATGTTATACACGGTATCTAAAACCGTGGGCATTTCTACTCTTATTCTCAAATTGGCTGGAGAAGTTCTGGGGGAATACTGGCTTCGCTACTTTGAAGGTACTGCTCCGTCCTCAGCCTCTTTCTAAGGCTGCTATCTTAACAGCTGTTTTCTTAACTATTTTATGATCTTGCATTTATCTTTGGCTTATCAGAACTGTTTGTTTTGAGATGTGCCAGTGATGGACCTTGATCTGGCGTGTCATCTGAACCTCCTTCGCCATTCGCCTTAATATTTGAAAGGTCCCTAGAATCATTGTTAGTGACTTCTCTATTGATGATGGTCTGGTTCCCTCTGGGTTTCCTTTTATTTATTTTTTCTTTCTCTGTTTCTTCTTCTGAACTGGCCCCTCTGTTTCTTATAACCCCTCCCTGCCCCCATTTATAAAAAACTTTTTGGGGGGGTTCTTTGACTTTTTGCTCAACTTTTTGTACAACTATCTCATTTCTTTCTCTTAAGTTTTTTTTTTTTTTTTTTCCACCAATACCAGGCTAATTTTTAAGAGTTCTTAACCTTTTGGTCACATTCTGTTCTTCTATCATGTACACAACTTGTTTTTTTTTATTTTTTTCACATCCCTGAAAAATTTAATGATGTATTTAAAATGGTTTTCTTCACGGTATAGTCTTCGCCTCCCGTGTTACTTTTAATTAATGTTCTTTATAACTTCGTTGTGGAAGTGTGTGCCCTTTAATGACTAGCTAAGGAGCTGATTTACAGTTTGAGAAGTGGGCAGAGCATGTTAATTTGAGGGCATTGCTGGCCCAGCTTTAGAACTCCCTGGGACACAGTTGGTGGTAGCATCCTGAGGGATCTCCCCTCCCCGCCCCCCCCACCCCCCCCAGCCCACAGTTGCAAAAGGACAGCCTAGGAAGTTCCTCAGTCTCTTGCTTGGCTGGCACACCTGCTCAGAACTCTTGACTGTGCTCTCACCAGCCAGGGACAATTTACTGTGAGTTAGCCAGTCAGGAAAACTACTTGGGATGATTCGGGAAATGAAACAATTAGGTTCTGAGTGACAGCCCGAGGGAGCATGAAATGCTTTAATGTGTAGGGGCTTGCGCATCTATTTTGGTGACCCAGAAGCATGCTCTTATTTTGTGTTCCCGGTTGTGTTCTGGGGCTCCATGTGTTCCTGCAGCGGAACAGTGTGTAGGTGAGGTATGAGGGCAGGCTGTCTGACAGCCTCTGTTTCCCTCAGCCGTTCCAGATGATCCGTAGGTGTGCTGATAGTTCCTTAAGCTTGTCCGGTGATAGTTCTAGCTACTGAAGTAAATAGTCCCCTCCCTCCTGCCTGCCCTCCCTCCCTCCCTTCTTTCGTTCTTTCTTCCTCCTCCTCCCCTCTCCCCCCCTTCTGATAGGGTCTTACACCGCAGCTCAGGCAGGCCCAAAACTCCTGGTTATCCTTCTGTCTCATGCTCCTGAATGCTGGGATTATAGACATGAGCTGCCATCACTACAGGCTTCTTTCCCTCATGGTGAAATAGCAGCAGTCACCAGTGCTTTGCCCTTATTGCGAACTATTCATATGCTGTCAGGAGTGACAGGGAGGCCTGAGAAGTACTTCCCGCCTTGCACCCTTTCCCTGGTTCACACCAGTCTCAGGTGGTGTGCAGACACCAGGATGTTTAATGTATTTTGAAACCATTGTGTGATTACTTTTATTCCCACTTAATGTTCTACCTTCACAGATACAAGGCATCTATTCTATGCAACTTTTTATGTTTACTCTGAGTGAAATTCTATGCTATCTGGACCCACTGCCATTTGCTCTCTATCACTAATGATAGTTACTACTATTAAATAAAGCTATGTGGTGACAATTCAGGTCTGTTAAGAGATCACTAATTGCGGATTGCTTTAGAGAGCTTTGACACTCAATTGTTTTAGTAAGGCCAGTCTTCACAACATCTTTCAAAAGATGATTTAATTTTAATAACACTCTGATTAAATATAAAAGTGGGGCTGATGTACATTTTTGAACTGTCTGTTTTTGTAAGTACGCACCTGCATGTCTGGCAAACGCAAGGGCCCTTGTTAGGAACAGCTCCAGCTCTGCGCTTGATGACCTTGAGGACACTGTTCGCTTGTCTCTCAGCTCACCTTTTCTTCTTGTAAAACTCACACGAAGATGCTCATCCTGAGGGAGGGAGGCATGATGAAGGGTTTGTAAAGTGTTGTGTTCTTCCTACAGTTGGAACTACCTAAATAGATGGCGGGATCCTTCATATCACCCCCTGTTTTCAGTGTAGTGAGCTACATAACGACGCCATTGTTACAGCTAATGCTTTGGCTTTCTTTTAATTAAAGTTACATGAAATATTGGTATGCTTGCTGCAATCTTGTCCTCCTCTGCAAATGACAAGTGAGTATTAAACAAAATATTTAAATTTCATGTAATTATAATGTTCTTAAAAATTTATCAGCCCCGGGGGGGGGAAAAGAGGGAGTAACTAAATATTCATTATGACTCAAGGGTTGTGACACATCTCTTTGGAAGAATGGAACTATTTGCTTTACAACATTCCTAATATTTCAAAAATGAGTCATTTTTCAGTCAGCAGTAATGATTGGATCCTGTCAGACCCAGTGAGCAGCAGTCACTGTCCACAAATTTAACTAGGAAAATAAGAACAGTAACAGGGATGCTCAGAGAGTGGCATCCTTCGTAATAAAATTTTCAAACAGTATAAGAGCGATACACTGTAGATCACAAAACACTGTGAGAGGCAGTAAGCAAGCACCTAAGCACATGACAAGACAAGACATGGTTGCATCTTTAAAAACAACATAGTTCAAATGCACTAGTCTACATGTTAAAAAAAAAAAACACAGTTCTTATCAAAATGCTAGCTGGTTTAGCTTCGGAATTTGACAAGTTGGTTCTGATAATCATGTAGCAACCTGAGGGATGCCCCCTCCTCCAAAACTCATAAGCAAGCAAATAAAAGCAGCCCTGAAGGGTTTTAGGAAAGCTCAAGATTGGAGGGCTCACACCTCAGGGTTTCTAACTCAAGTCTGAGCTGCAGCTCCTGGGCCACCCTGCTGATGCTGTAAAGGAAGGTAAGGAACAGAGGGGCAGGAAGCAGCCTCCACCCACAGCCAGCAGCTGTTCCCCCACAGCAGTGAGGTGGGGTAGGCAGAGGATAGGCTACTGCATCAGGTGCACAAAGGAATATGCACAGGTCCAGGTAGTTTGGACCCCGCTCACAACACACACCACACACACGCAACAATGAACTCAGAACTGTGCGTAAACACTGCACTTAAGCCAGGTGCAGTGGCGCATACCTGTAATCTCAGCACTCGGGAGGCAAAGGCAAGGTGATTGCCGTGAGTTCAAGGACAGCCTGGTCTACAAAGTGAGTCCAGGACAGCCAAGGCTACACAGAGAAACCTTGTCTCGGAAAAACAAAACAAACCAAAAGCAAAACGAAAACAAAAAACACTACTTGAAATTTAGTTTCTTAGAGAAAAACATTGGAGTGGGTCTTTGGAACTTGAATTAAGCAAAAGCAGTCATGTGTGCGTGTGTGCATGTGTGTGTGTGCATGTGTGTGCATATATATATCTCTGGAGAAACTTGGTCACAAATATTCTAGCAACATTATTCACCAAAATGTAAGGTTATTATAAGGGCGCTAAGTCAGTGATAAAGCACTAGACTACCATGCATGGGGCTCTGTCTTCCATGCCCCGCAGTGAAAAAATAACATTAAACCAATTGCTGGTTGATGAAGGAATAAGCAAAATGTGACATACTCAATACTTGAATATTATTTGGCAACAGTAATAAACAAAACCCTGTTAACATACTGTAATGTGAAAGAGCCAGAGCAGAGAACTGTGGGCAAAGGGAAAGGTGAGCAAACTGTGTAGGGAGAAAGTGGGCCAGTGACTGCCATGGCAGCTGGGAAGAGTGGCCAGTGCTCATGGGCCTTGAAATGCTTCATGCAGAGTCCAAATTTTCCAAAATTAAATTACGATTGTGACACAACTCAGGATTATGCAGCTTAACCAGACAAAAAATGTGATACATGACATATACCAAGCTGTTGTTTTTTAAAAGTCCCAGATAGTTCATAATAGTTATGAAAATAGGAACCAGAGTTGTTCAGGTATGTGCCATGACCGATGTGTTCTTGGGTCTGGCCTGGGTGGTGAGAAAGCCAGGCGCTGGGTTTCAAGTGCCCCTAAGACCTATTCAGTCCTTGATAGCTCGTAAGACTTTGCCTGGGAATGGAAGGTACTGCCCGCACAAATAAAATAATAGGAAAAGGATACTCAAAGTATGAGCCACCAATAAAGGAAATGGACTTATCACCAAAAAAAAAAAAAAAAAAAGTTTGAGAAAGGCCACCTTATCTATTCGTCTAGTTTATGTAGTGCCTCTTGTTTGCCATGAATTCTTCTAGAGAATTCTTCTGGAGAAACAAGCCAGCTTGTGATCTGTGCCAGCGTGCCAGAAGACAGTTTCAAAATGAGGACTCCAAATGCTAAGGCAGAACAACACAGAACACCTTCAAGGACCAGGGGAAGGCTTTTTTGGAATTGGTTACCTAAATCATTACTCTAAAGAATAATATCCAAGAAATAACAGCCGTGGTTAGTGCAGCTAGGACCAGCCTGAGTGTGTATGCCTTAAGATAAAAAAGTCAACAGCCAGCTATCAACCCCAGTCTCAGGTTAAGAACAGAACATGGCCACCAAAGACAGGAGAGGAGAAGGGAGGGGAGAGGAGGGGAGGTGGAGGGCAGCTCTCAGGTGAGGTGGACATATTGGAGATGAGTCTTAGAGAGTGTGGAATTAGGAAAGATGATCAGAGAATTAAAAAAAAAAATCCAGACACAAAGACCCCGGCCATAAGAGAAAAGAGAAAGTAAGCACACAGCATCAGCAGAGAAAAAGGGGGATTTTCCTGGGTGGCATCAAAAGCAGGGGTTCAAAAAATCTTTAAAGGGACCAAGGAGTGCATGGAATTTTAATGAAGTATCTTTTGTTGAATGTAGCATGGATTTTATTGTTATGATTTTTTTTAACAATTTTTTTGTTATTATTTCTTATGTGTATGGGTGTTTGCCTACGTGGAAGTCTGCATACCATATGTGTGCCTGGTGCTCTCGGAGGCCAGAAGAGGTCAGATCATCTAGACTTATAGTTGTGACTGGTTGTGAGCCACCATGTGGGTTCTGGGACTTGAATCTGGGTCCTCAGAGAGAGAGCAGCCAGACCCCTTAATGGCTCTCAATTCTTTTTTTCTTTTTGGGGTTCATGTAGCCCGGGTTGGTCTCAAACTCACTATATCCCTAAGAATGACCTTGACCTCCTGATTCTCCTGCCTTTACTTCCCCAGTGCTGGAGTTGCAGACATGCGCCACCATGCCTGGCTTGCTCAGTGCTGGAGGCTCAAACCCAGGGCTTCATGCGTGCTAGGCAAATGGTCTACAACCGAGCCACGTCCTCAGCCCTAGATTTGCTGGGTAGATTTGAGGAATGCATAGGACGAAGTGCAAGGTGATAGTTGTGGACTCCTGGCCAGCGGAGTAGGCAGGCAGTAGTGATGAGCCAAGCATTGCACTTCACTGCGGGAATGAGGTGTGTGTGTGTGGCTCCGCGCACCTGTCCCTAAGGGGCCTGCACACATGACTAGGCGGTGAGATCAAGCTGTGTTATATAGCGTGGTTACGATGGTCTTACCTGCCTCCCAGGTACCATCCCTGACACACTGCAAGGCCTCTGGCTGGAAGTGCAGTGTGTCTAATGCTTGTGCTAAGAGATGCTTCAGTTGAACCCCAGCTTTGTGAGGATGTGATGTGTAGCACCTTTTCCTGTCTCTCCCTTTGTGTGTTCTGTTTCTCTTGATGTAAAGTGAGGATGGTGGTAGTATCGACTTCCCAAGTGATGATGTTTAGAAAAGGGCCTGGCTCATGGCAACTACAATTGAAGGATCTGCTACTTAGGCCATAGTGTGTGTGTGTGCGCGCGCGTGCGCGCGCATGTGTGTACACGTCTATGTGCGTGTGTACCTGCACATGTGCATGTATGTACTGTCATCTCTATTTTATAGCTCCAGACACGAATAGCGTCTTACCCAGGTGCCTTGAACCTCACTGCCCTATCTGCAGGCCGCTTTCTTGCTGCCTTTTCCTTGCCTGCTTCTTCTGGGTCTGTTTGAGGGTAGCAAGTGTGTTCTGGCCCCCATACGTGAAAGGTTTGAAAGGAAAGCAATGTGATAAGTGACCCCCACCTATCAGAAAAATGTGTTCTTAATCTAAATTTGAGAGAATCAGATAACAGCATGAATACCCCGTTCAAACTGCATATTCGAATCACCTAGCAGGCTTTTTTCCATTATGACATTTTATATGTGTGTATAATACTTGCCAGTTCTCTCTGTTAACTTTGTCCTGGAGAGTCCTGCCTTTCTTCCAACGCATGGCTCTGTCTGTCTCTCTCTCTCTCTCTCTCTCTGTGTGTGTGTGTGTGTGTGTGTGTGTGTGTGTGTGTGTGTGTGACATTTTCTTTATTCATTTATCTTGCCATATAGGCTGACTCCATAACTTGGCTGCTGTGAATAGTGGTGCAGTCTAAAGGAATGATCATGTGTCTCTGTGTTTATACCAGTTTGAACTGCCTTGGCTGCATGTCCAGTGTGGGATGGCAGGGCGCAATGCAGTTCAATTTTTTGTATGTGTGTTCTTGTGTGCTCCATACTGATCTCCATGTTGGTTACACTAGTTCACATTCCCACAGGCACTGTATAAATATTCCTTTTCACCCCACATCCTCATCGCCATTGGTTGTCATTTAGCAGATTTTTAAAAGCCTGGGTCCTACTCCAGACTAATTAAATCAGGATCTCAGGTGAGAAGGGACAAGCATCTCAGAGCTCCCACAGTGGCTCCTGGGCACAACTCCGGTTGACAAGCTCTGCTGTAAAGCTGAGAGGGCCGCTCGGTTATTATGTTCGCTTCCTCCAAGTTTTCCTAAGAGACACTTCCATCAAAGACAGCTGACACACATTTCTAAAGGCTTAGACACAGAATGATTTTACTCTAGCTTTAATTCCACGGTGCTACCTTGTGTGCACCTAGTCACACAAGGAGAGAGATTCCTGGTGTAACAGACTTGAACAAAAGCTCTGGGAGCACAATACTGCTGTTATTAGTAGATGTGGTCTCTTGAAGGCCAGCTGTCACTATGCTTGCTGGCCCTGAAGTGTTTTGTTTACGTCACCTGACATTATCTAAGCTGGTTACTGATATTCTGAATTTTATCTTTCCTTTCATAGCTAGCATGGCAAATGAAAGTCGAGACTAGGAAAGAATGGTTTTGGAGAAGGAATTATTTATTTTTTTCCTCAAGGTATTCAATACCTACTAATGTTTTCAGTGGGTGAAGAGTTCTCGTATGTGGTAGTCTTAAATGTTATTGCTTTTTTATTTGTTTTTTTTTTTTTTACTCTTTGAGACTCTCATGCATTAGTACTGTATTTACATAAATTCCATCCTCCCCTGTTCCTGCTTCCTCTCAAATGGCCTCTTCTTCTACAACTATGATCGCTACATTTTTCATTTCTTCTATGTACACTTGTTTCTGGCTGACCACTTGAGACTGTATGCTCTCTCTGTCACATCAGCCATTGAAAGTCTACAGTTCTTCATCTGGAGTTGGGACCTTGCAAACGGTTCCCCCGCCTCCACTGGCGTGTTTGGCAAGTGTGGTCATTATGCAGGTCTTGGTTAAGCAACCATTTATTGTATGGGAGTAAGGTCCCTGTCATGTCTTAGAAGACCCTAGCCATCCGTGAGCACCCTGGTCTGACGTGCACTTCTGCCCCCTCTCCTGGCATGTTTCCCAAGATGGAGAATTAGTTCCCTGCAGGAATGAGGAGTGTGGCTCTGTGCACCTGCTTGCAACGGGCAAATGTTTTATTGAGAACTTTCGGATGTGTGTTAATCAGGTATTTGTGTCTGGCCCCCTCTTTTCCTCCTTCCCTTCTTCCCTCCATCCTTCCTTCTCTCTGGGTGGCTTGTGGGTTTGGTTTTGGTGTTTTTACCATTGGTATTAAAATAACATTGGCTTTGTAGAAGAAGTTTGGAACGGTTCATTTTCTTTCTTTCTTTCTTTCTTTCTTTCTTTCTTTCTTTCTTTCTTTCTTTCTTTCTTCCTGGATAACTTGAATACTCTAATTCTGCTGTGCATCTGTCTCCACCAGACTCGTCAGACTCGTCCGTTCTCATTGACTGTGGGGTGACTGGGGGCCTCAAGGGGTGCAGAGTAGATGACACGCAGCATTCACCTAACATGGTGCTGTAGGGAGCTACGCACGGTGGGGGAAAGCCGGCGGTGGCAGCTTGTGGCCTGCAATTCACCTGTGGTGCTGGGGGCGTCGTCGTGGAAATAGGGACCTTGACGTGAGGGAAGGGAGAAATAGCACTGTGGTAGCTCAAGGAAAGGTATCTGGTGAACACACAGAGCCAAGGAGAGCACTCAATGCGTGCTGTGGCCTCCAGCTAGAAATACACAAGTCAGGGGTGACCAGGGAGCCTGCATAGACCCGGGACTTTGTCAGGCTTCACGGTAAGATTAAAAAAAAAAAAAAAAAAGCCGTCAGAATAAGATGTGTAAAGGCGACTCTTGCCGCTTTGTTGAAGAATTGGGGAAATGGTGAGAGCAAAGGACTAGCTTGGGGCGGGGGTGAAAAGAGGGACCAGTCACAGGATGAGGACACTGCTGGAAGCAAGAGGTCACACAGGGCCTGTGGTAGTAATCTGGACCCAAGTCCTCGGGGATGCCTGACTGTGCAGCCTACAGGGTCCCATGCTAGATTTGTGGGTTGAGAGAAAGGAGTTAGGGCTGACTCCCGCCTAGGCTTCTTTCTAACTGAAGTCACTATGGGATGCTTCTGGTAAGAAGCTGATTTGGGGGCTTATGCCCTTAATTGCAGTACTTGGGAGGCAGAGGCAGGCAGATCTCTGTGAGTTCAAGGCCAGCCTGGTCTACAAAGCGAGTCCAGGACAGCTAGGGCTGTTAAAGAAAAGTAACAAAAAACAAACAAACAAACAAACAAACAAAAAGAGAAAAAACAAGAAAAAAAGAAAAAAAAAAAAAAAAAAAAAAAAAAAAAAAAAAAAAAAAAAAAAAAAAAAAAAAAAAAAAAAAAAACAAACCCCAAAACCAAAAAAAAAAAAAAAACCAAAAACCAAAAACCAAAACAGCAGCAGCAGCAGCAACAACAACAACGAAAAACCCCAAACCAAACCAAAAAAGCTGATTTTGCAGTTTTCCTTTTTTGTTACGCATAAGCAACATAATTTAGCATATTTAAGATATATACCACATGTTGTGTTTATGCTTCTTTATATGTGCATAGCAACAATATCTTTATGTGTTCTTAGCTCTGAGATTTCACACTTGATTTCAGAGCTAAGCATGTTTTGTTTTGTTTTGTTTTGACAGCAATGCTGGGGTTGGAGCTCAGGGCCTTAAAGGTGCTGGCAAGTGCTCTGCCTTTGAGGCTCCTCCCCAGCCCAGCCTCCTCCCCCGCCCAGCCTCCTCCCCAGCCCAGCCTCCTCCCCCGCCCAGCCTCCTCCCCAGCCCAGCCTCCTCCCCAGCCCAGCCTCCTCCCCAGCCCAGCCTCCTCCCCCGCCCAGCCTCCTCCCCAGCCCAGCCTCCTCCCCAGCCCAGCCTCCTCCCCAGCCCAGCCTCCTCCCCAGCCCAGCCTCCTCCCCCGCCCAGCCTCCTCCCCAGCCCAGCCTCCTCCCCAGCCCAGCACTAAGAAATTTAAATGAACCGCTAGTTCAGAAACAACATCAATCCTTTCGAGTCCAAATTGTATGAAGTGCAGCAAGTAGATTATTAGGTCATTTTACTTTCATCTCTTATATTAAAATATTCCTGTTTAATGAACATTTAACTACTTGGTAAATTTTGCTAATCAAATTGTCAGACTCTGTTAAATGGCTTGTCAAAATGTTTATTTAGCAGTTATTCCTGTCTGCTTAACATCGTGGGTTCCTTTAACCCTCTAATCGGTTTTTATTTTTCCTGATAATTGTATTAAGTGACAGTATATGGCAAGTAATTATTTTTTTAAAAAAAATATGAAAATAAGCTCATTGTATAAAATAAGTGAAATGTAAGAAGCTTAAGGAAAGAAAAAAATATAGCAAAACTACCAACCACGACTTAACCATTTTGATAAAACTGTTCTGTTTTAATGGACTTTATTCCTTATTTTTAGAACTGAGCACAAAGATTTCTGATCTCCTCCCCACCATTAGCCTCACACAGACACAAGAGAACATTCAGCATGTGCCGAGACCTGGGCTGGAGATACACTGATCCAGGGAGGGAAGGGGCCACCTAGACACCAGGGCCTTTGTCAGGAGCTCAGGTTCACAGCCTGACTATGATAAAAAGTCATCAGAATAAGATATGTAAAGGAGGTTCTTGTTGCTTTGATGAAAGACATGGGTTGATGGTGAGAGCAGGGGGACTGGGTTGTGGGTGTTGTGGAAATAGGGACCAGCCACAGGGTGGGACAACGGGTGAAGGCTGGAGGCAGGGGGCCTCCCTGTCACAGGGTGGGACAACGAGTGAAGGCTGGAGGCAGGGCCTCCCTGTCACAGGGTGGGACAACGGGTGAAGGCTGGAGGCAGGGCCTCCCTGTCACAGGGTGGGACAATGGGTGAAGGCTGGAGGCAGGGGGCCTCCCTGTCACAGGGTGGGAAGTCAGTGAAGGCTGGAGGCAGGGGGCCTCCCTGTCACAGGGTGGGAAGTCAGTGAAGACTGGAGGCAGGGCCTCCCTGTCACAGGGTGGGAAGTCAGTGAAGGCTGGAGGCAGGGGGTCTCCCTGTCACAGGGTGGGAAGTCAGTGAAGGCTGGAGGCAGGGCCTCCCTGTCACAGGGTGGGAAGTCAGTGAAGGCTGGAGGCAGGGCCTCCCTATCTGTTATTGCTATCCCTGCTGGAGTGAGCCCGCATCAGTACACCACTATCCACCAAAGTCCACACCCTGCTGGAATTCACTATTACCACTGTGTGCTCTGCAGCTTGGACAAACTCACTAGGGTGCTGCACACCATCAGAGTGTGAAATAAGGTAGTTTAGTACCCCAAGAATCCTCTGTGCTCCATGAGGTCAGCCTCCCTCCGACCCTGCTGGTGACTGCTGGTCTTCTCATAGGGTCCGTTCCTTCCAGTGCCATCAGTATGTCCTTGTATGGCAAGGTTTCCTCTGCAAACGGAAACCAAAAGCCAGGAAGATATGGAAATATGTGTTAAAAGATGCTAAAAATGGGCACTGGGATGACTCAGTAAAGGGCTTCCTGTGCAAGCTCGAGGACCCAAGTTTGCATCCCCAGCACCCACGGAAAAGCTGTGCATGGTAACGTGCATCTGCAACAGGCAGGTCCTTTAGTGACCAGCTTAGGCCAGTCAATGAGCCCAAGATCCAGGGAGACGCTTTGTCTAAAAACATAACATGGAGAGCAATTGAGGAAGACAGCTGATGCCCACCTCTGATCTCCACCACATACACACATGAATGCATACTCAAGTGCATACACACACACACACACATATGCACACACAAATGCACACTGTAGTGTACATACACTTTCATACATACATATACACACGTGCACGCACACTAAAAATCACAAAATTACCCTACCTGGAGGGAAAGTCCCATGCTTAGAGCCGTGCATACAGTGTGTAAACCTTGTTCAAACTTGCTTCTTGCACACAGTGGTGTGGATTCAAGTTTCTGCGTGTTCCTATGGCTTGACGGCCCATTCCCTGCTAACCCCACATAGTTGTCCATCATCCATATGTATCACAAGTTATTATTCACCAAATCAAGGGCAGCCGTTGGACTTCCAAGTCTGCGTAACTGTAAGCACAACTTCCTGAAGTGTCTGCACAGGCATTTGTGTTAGATGCTCTGGATAAGCACTAGGGGCCCTGTTGCTAGACGCTCTGACGTAGGTCTTCCTCCTGTGTAAGGAACTGCGAAAACTTGGATGCTAACCCCCACCCACACCCCCTTTCTGTTGCTCTGATAAGATATCTTGACAAAAGCAGCCAGAGAGAGAAAGGGTTATTTTTGGCTTACAGCCCCTGCGGAGGCAATATACTGCATGTCACCAGAGAAGCCATGTTGTCAGGAGCACAAGGCCGGAGCCTTGCGTTGCACCTGCAGTTCTGGAGCAGGATGAGAAGATGAACGAAAGTCAAGGTTGCGGCTGACCTGTTGCCCCTTCCTGCAGAGCGCCTGGGATACTACTTCCCATAGGACTTGGTGTTGTCCGTCTTCCTGTTTGGCCGCTGTCACGGGTGTGGTGGCTGTAGTGTTTCGCCTTGACTTCCGGGAGGCTGTATACTTGGAACACTCTCTCACGTGCTAATTGGCCATCCACATTCCTTTTGGTGCAATATCTCAATATCTCAAGCCTTCTTTTTTTTTTTTTTTTTTTTTTTTTTCTTTAACTTGTCTTTTGGAAGCAAATAGTCTTAATGGTATAATTTATCTCTTATTTCATTTCTATGCTGTTTTATATCAATAGCTGAGATTTAGGATAACATTAATGGCAGTGTCTTTGTGTCTCTCTCCCTACCCCTGTTGAACATCACGGTAGAATTTTACCTGGTTAAATGTATATATATCTTTTTCAAGGCTGCTAATGTAATGACTGAGTCATTATCTATTAGAAACTTCTCTTTTCCACATTTAAAATTATGAACGTTATTCCCATTAAAATGATTGTACAAGAGAAGTTTTCCTGACACCTAAGACCCTATCTCAAAAAAGAACTTTTTCTGGTGTTATATTATTTTCCTTGATGAAATAAATCTATTTGTAGGAAAAAAAAAAAAATATATATATATGCCTAATTATATTGAGCAAGCAAGAAGATTACAATGGAACTTAGTTTTTGTGTATATTCATTGTGTAGGTACTGGTTTAGATAAGGATATTTTTAGATACAGGCCTATGATACGCTTTGAGCATATCATATTTCTGTTATACTCCTCCCAGATTGTTTTCTGCTGCTGGGCTGAAGCACTCGGACCAAAGCAACCTGGGGAAGGAGTGTTCTGGGTTGTAGTCCACGGCTGAGGAAAGTCACTATAGGGATCCAAGGCAGAAGCCGTGGGGGACACTAGGGTTCACATTCAGTCGCCTGCTGCATAGAGCCCAGGTGGCCCTGCCCACACTGGCCTGGCCCTGCCCACACTGGCCTGGCCCTGCCCACACTGGCCTGGCCCTGCCCACACTGGCCTCAACTTTGCTACCTCGGTCAAGAAAATGCCCTGCAGACACACACTCAGGCCCGTGTGAGGGAGGCAGCTCTTCAACTGAGGTTCCTTCTTTCCGTGTGTGCCAAGTGGCCAACCAGGATGAGCCATCGCACCTCTTTGCTCTGCCATTCCTCACCCTTCCTCATAGTGTTCCTTGTTCCCCTAGACGCTTTTGTTCTATAGTTAGGTCACATATGCATACATGGCATCATGTAAACACGCGTGCAGGAATCCTTGTGTTTAGGTTGGTTCAATAGTTTAGGCATCGTGAATCGTGCTACAGTTTACATTGATGTCTAAGTAGCTCTGTGATGTCCTGACTTGGAGTCATTCAAGGAAATACCCAGCAATAATCTAGATATGTCATATGTTAGATCTATCTTTAGAGGTCCGATAAACTGCCATCCTGATTTTCATAGTAGGTAAACTAGTTTACATGCTCCCCAAAGTGTGTAAGTGTTCCCATTTGTCCACATTCTCACAAGCATTTATAGTGATTTTCTTTTTCGTTTGTTGCAAGACAGGGTTTCTCTGTGTAGCCTTGGCTGTCCTGGACTCACTTTGTAGACCAGGCTGGCCTTGAACTCACAGAGATCCGCACCTGCCTCTGCTTCACTGAGTGTATAGTAATTTTCTTAATAACTGTCATTGTGACTGGAAAACCAGGAAATTTCAGTGTGGTTGTAATTTGAATTTCTCTGATGTCTATGAAGGTTGGATTTTTTTCATGCATTTATTGGCCATTTGTACTTTATTGATTGATAGCTTTCTGGTCATTTCATTAGCCTATTTGTCGATCGAGATGTTTGATTTCTTATTAGATTTTAATTTCTTTGCATGTTCTAGATATTAATCTCCTGACTAGTCAATAAGGACTTTCCCCCATTCTTTAGACGGTCTCTTCACTCAGTTTTCCCCTTCGATGCGCAGGTGCTTTTTAACTTTGTGGCATTCCGTCTGTTCAATGTTGGCATCGTTCCCCGAGAGGCTAGGGCCTGTTCAGGAAGTCCTTGCCTGTGCCTTTGACTTGAAATGATTTCCCTTTATCAGTTTGAGTCTCAGGTCTTACTTACCTTAAGGTCTCTAATCCATTTCAAGTTAATTTTGTACAGGGTGAGAGAGAAAGGATCTAGTTTCATTCTTCAGTGCAATGATGTTGAACGTTTTTAGCACCATTTTGTGACCAGGCAGTCTGTCTTCCAGTACGTGTTCTGTAATCTGCCAAAAGTCAGGTGGCTGGGGTTGCATAGGTTGCTGTCTGGGCCTTCTGCTCTGTTATATTGTTCTGCTCTGTTATATTGATCTGCATTGTCTTTTGTGGCAATACCATGCCATTTTTGTTACTATAGCTCCACTTCTGAAATCAAGTATGGTTATGGTTTTTATAAGGATCGCCTTGGCTATCCAAGGCCTTTTGTGCTTCCATGTGAATGCCAAGAATATTTTCTGGTTGTTTTTTGTTTTGTTTTGTTTTTTTGTAAAGACTGACATTTAATTTTTCATGGGGATTACATTGAATATGTAGATTGATTTGGGGAGTTCATTTTCAAAATATTAATTTTTGCAATTCATGAGCATGAAAAGGTGTTGAATCTTCCAAATGTTCTCTTCAGCGTTTCTTCAGTTATTTAAAAGTTTCGTTGTTAGAGGTCTTCCGCTTCCTTGGTTCGGTTTGTTTCAAGGTGGTTTGTCGTTGTCATCGTCATTGTCGTCGTCATCATCATCATCATCACATGGTAATTCAAATGAGATTGTTTCTCTGATTTTTTTCCTTTAAACAACAACAACAACAAGAGCGTGAGTATTGTGCCTTTATGTATGACTGGTTCCTACAGAGGCCGGAAGAGGGCGTTAGAACCTCTGGAACTGAGGTTACAAATGGTTGTGATCTGCTGTGTGGGTGCTGGGAATTTAACTCAGGTCCTCTGGGAGAGCGGGTAGTGCTCTTCACCACTGAGCCATCTCTCCAGCCCTTCTCTGACTTCTTTCTCGACAATATTATTACTGGTGTGTGGGAAGGGTGCTGATTTCTTTTCAGTGTTAATTGTGTACCGTGCCACTTTTCTGAAAG
Organism: Acomys russatus; assembly: GCF_903995435.1. Taxonomy (NCBI): domain Eukaryota; kingdom Metazoa; phylum Chordata; class Mammalia; order Rodentia; family Muridae; genus Acomys; species Acomys russatus. The sequence continues at coordinate 35,414,036 of NC_067155.1, read as the reverse complement.
TGTTTATCTAATCTAAGGATCTTCCCATGACATCCTTAGAGATTCTTAAGTATAGGGTCCTACCATCTGTAAATAAGGGTACTCTGATGTCTTTTTTGTTTTCTGTTGCTGTGATGAAACAGCACGATCAAGGCAACTGATAGAAGAAAGACTTATTGAGGCTTACAGCTCCAGAGGGTAAGAGTCCATGACGTCAAGGAAGCAGGGCAGCAAGCTGCAGGCATGGCAGCGGGAACAGGCTTGAGACAGAGACAGTAAACTGCAGAGAGAGCAGAGCGAGATTTCACCTTTCAAGGCTCACTCACAGTGACACACTTCCTCTAGCAAGGCCACATCTCCCAAGCTTTTCCAAACAGCACCACTAACTGGGGACCCAAGAAACTCAAATGCCTGAGAGTATGAGGGACATCTCCTTCAACCCATCACATTTTCCTCTACCCTCCCTTTTTATTTCCTTCCCTTGCCTTACTGCTGTGAGACTTCAAGTACTATGTTGAGTAAGAGTGGAGAAAGTAGGCAGCCTCATCTTGTTCCTGATTTGACTGGAAGTGATCTGTGATTGTAATTTAATGTAATATTGGCTTCAGGTTTATCCTAGGCAGCCTTTATGACGTTGAGATATGTTTCTTCTCTTCCTAGTTTCTTTGGGGCATTGCTCATAAAGGGAGCTTGGGTTTCGTCAAGAGCCTTTTCTGCAGCTGTTGAGATGATGTCATTTCTGTCCTTAAGTCCATGATGTGATGTATTACATTTATTGATTTGCATATGTCGAACTGCCCACTCATCTCTCATAACAGCAACTTGATCATAATGATCTTTCTTTGATGTGCTCCTCAACTTGCAAATCTTTTATTGCAAATTTTTGTGTCTATGCTAATCAGAGAGGTTGGCTTATAATTCTTTTTAGAGATTGTTATGTCTTTTTTCCAGTTTTGGTATCCAGATAATACTGGTTTTGTACAGTAAATCTGGTAGCATCCCTTCCCTTTCTGGTTTATGGGATAGTTTTGTGTAAGTTGTACTGTAAAGGGCTGGTTGAATTCAGTAATGAATCCATCTGGCCTCTTTCTGCAGCTGAGATTTTTTTTTAACGTCTGCTTCACTCTCAGTGTGTGCTGTAGTTCTGTTTAAGATGTTTATCTCCTCTTGGTTTAATTTTGGTAGGTCACATGCATCTATAAATGTATCCATTTCTTTTAGATTTTCCAATTTACTGAGAGAGGAGTTTTTAACGTTTGTCCTCATGATTTTATGGAGTTCAGTTATATTGGTTTTAATCTCTGCCTTTTCAGCTCTAATTTGATTAATTTGTGTCTTCTCTCTCACTCTCTTGGTTAGTTTAGCCAAGAGTTTGTCAATGCTGTTTTTTCTTTCAAAGAGCCCATTTTTGTTTCATTATTTCTTTGCCTTTTTTTTTAAAATCATTTCCATTTTATTAATTTCTATCTTTATTTTAATTCTCATCATCTACTGACTTGGGATTTAGCTTGTTTTTCCAAAGCCCTAAGGTACATATTACACTGTGATCTGAGTTCTTAATGTAGGTACTTGTAGCCATTAAACATTCTCTTTGAAGTATATCCCATGGATTTGCTGTGTGGTTTTCACTTTCATTAGAGCCTAAGAATTTAAAATATTCTTGATTTCTGTCACGCCCCATTCATCAGCAGCAGTGTGTTGTTCAATTTCCCCAAATTTGTTATCTTACTGAGTTTTAGGTTTTTTTGTTTGTTTTGTTTTTGTTTTGTTTTTTGAGATAGTACTTCTCTGTATAGCCTTGGCTGTCCTGGACTCACTCTGTAGACCAGGCTGGCCGCAAGCTCACAGAGATCCACCTGCCTCTGCTTCCCCAGGTGCTGGAATTACATGTGTACCACCATACCCATCCTGGTTTTTAGTTTTATTTATTGTGGTCAGATAGGATGCAGGTAGTTATTTTAGTTTCTTATTTTTTTTAAGAGTGGCTTTGGGGCTGGAGAGATGGTTCAGTAGTTAAGAGCACTGTCTGTTCTTCCAATGGACCCCAGTTCAATTACCAGCATCCACATGGCAGCTCACAACTGTCTGTAGCTCTAGTTCTAAGTCATCTGACACCTTCGCACCAATGCACATGAATGCTATTGTATAATCTGTTTTAGAAAAAGTTCTAAGGGCTTTTGTGAATAATGTGCATTCTGCGTTGTTTGGATCAGGTGGTCGACAGATGTCTATCAGCTCCATTTTGTTTATGATATCTGTTAACACTGATATTTTCTTATTTATATTTTGTTGCAGTGACCTATTGGTGAGTCAGATAATGAAGTAACCAAATATTAGTGTGTTGAGGTTAACCTTTACATTCAGCAGTACTTGCTTTAAGATATCTAGTATATCAATGTTCTGTGAATATGTATTTAGAATATTAATATCCTCTTGATATTAATTAGCCATTAATATCCTCTTGATTAGTATGATTTAAGTCTATTTTTTTTTTTTCAGATATAGAGTAGCCTCACTTACTTGTTTTCTAGTTTGATCTGTTTGGAATAGCTTTTTCCATTTTTTCACCTAAGGTCGTAGGTCTTCGATGTGAGGTGGGTTTCTAGGTAGCAACAAATAGAAGCATCCTGTTTTGTTTTGTTTTAACCTAGTTTCTTAGTCTATTTCTTTTGATTATGGAACCTAGAGATTCTAAGCCATCAGTTACTTCTTTTTGATAGCTGTGATTTTTTATTTTATGTGATAGCTGTTTATTTCCCCCCCAAGACTCTAGCTGACCACGCCTACGTATCGCCCACCATCTTGGAAGTCCTACTTTACATTGCTTCCTTATAATATAGCTCCCTTCCTTATGGCTCCGTTACTCCAAAGAGGCACCATGGCCAAAACAAGCCTTATAAAAGAGATCATTTCATTGGAGGCTTGCTTGCAGTTTTAGATCATTAGTCCAGAATCAATATAGGGGAAGCAGGCAAGCATGGTACTGGAAGCTGTAGGTAAGAGCTTTACATCCTGAGCCCCATGCAGCAGGGGGAGAGGGGAGGGGGAGGGGGAGGGGGAGGGAGAAGAGGAGGAGGAGGAACAGAGAGACAGAGGGAAAGGGGGAGAGAGAGGTTGACGGACTGGATGGGTCTGCAGTGGCTTTTGAAACCTCAAAGCCCACGGCCAGTGACACACTTCCTCCAACAAGGCCACACATCGTAATCCTTCTCAAACAGTCCCATTCTTTCCTGGTGACTAAACATTCAAATATGACGCTGTGTGGGCCATTCTCATTCTGACTGCTACAATATACAAGAAATGACATGGCTGGTTGGGAAATTAAAATATCTTGAGAATCTATGCATATTATGAATATGCTTTCTAATAATAAAAATGTGAAGAAGTTGACAAAGACTGAGCTCATTTTTTGTGTGAGGTATTTTTTTTTGTAAAAAAAATTGTATTTAGTTTTTAAAACTTCACTAATAAAAATGTTTCAAATTTTTAAAGAGTACAGAGGCATTACAAAATTTCTATAAATTTGCAATCAGCAGAAGGATCTTCTAAAGGTCTAAACAACACATATATATGTGTGTGTGAATATATATATATGTATATATATATATGTTTGTGATCTTATGTATATATATATATACACACACACATAACCTTGGTCTAGTTCCTTTTTTATTAAATTAATTTATTTGTTCACTTTACCTCCCAGTCACACCATTCTTCCTCCTTTCCAGCCTCCCCTTCTCCTCAGAAAAAGGGAACCCCCATACCAACCCACTCCAGCACATCAAGTCCATTAGCAGTAAGCACATCTTCTTCCACCGAAGCCAGACAAGGCAGCCCAGCTACGGGAAAGGGATGCAGAAGATCTAGTCCATGTCAGAGGCAGCCTCCACTCTACTTACTAGGGGAACCACATGAAGAGCAAGCTGCCCATCAGATACTTATGTATCCAGGGCCTAGGTACAGTCCATGTCTGCTCTTTGGTTGGTGCCTCCATCTCTGTAAGCCCCCATGGGATTATGTTTGTTGACGCTGTTGGTCTTCTTGTAGAGTTTGTGTCCCCTCTAGGTCCTTCTGTCCTTCCCACCACTCTTCCACAAGACTCCCCAAGCTCCACTTAATGTTTGCCTGTGGGTCTTAGCATCTCCTTTGATCTGCTATTGGGTAGAGCCTCTCAGAGGGCTGTTATGGTAGGCTACTGTCTGCCAGCTTAGCAAAGTATAATTAATACTGTCAGCGTTTGGCTCGCTCCTATAGGGTAGGTCTCAAGTTGTGCCCGTCATTGGTTGGCCATTCCCTCAATCTCTGCTTCAACTTTATCCCTGCACTTCTTGTAGGCAGAGTAAATTTGGGTCAGAGATTTTACAGGTGTGTTGGTGTCCCCATCCCTCCACTGGAAGTCCTGCCTGGCTGTAGGAGGTGGCCACTTCAGTCTCCATGTCCTTAGCTGCTAGAAGTCTCGGTCTCACTACCATATCCTCCCAGGAGCCTACCCTGTTGCAGGTCCCCAGGTTGTCCAAGGGATGCCTGTCCCCACTCAGTTTCCCTTCTCTCTTTCTCTCAGCCCTCTCACCTCCCACCCTGATGTCCCCACATACAGACACCATGCTATCCCCTTACGTCATCCACTTTTAACGTCTATTCTATTTCCCCTTCTGAGTGTGATTCAAGCATGTGAGGTAGTTTTTACTTCTTTTAAAGGTCTTGACTCATTCTCCCAACGACCCTGTGAATTGGGACTTGTTTTATGCAGAGAAACTAAAGCCTAGAAAGATGCCAACCCTTTCATTGACAACCCAAAGGTCCGAGTAAAGAGTTCTGGTGTATAGAGGGATGACCTTTTTAGATGGCAGTGATTCCCAAATTGATTTGTAAGGTTGACACAGTTGTCAGCAGAAATCCCATAAGGGAAAACATCAATCTAAAATCATTTAACATATTCTGGGAGGTGTTTCTAAGTTTTACAGAAATAGATGACGTCATAACAGACATGAAGCAATGGAGGTTGAGGCACTTATGGCCAATGGATGAAGCTGCTGCACATGACCGGAAAGCAGTGCTTATTAGTGTATTAGAAACAGGGAGCAGACAGACAAGTCGGGTTATCATGTTTCAAAACAAACCCCTTTGACTCACTGATTTACTGTGGATATTTTTAGACCAAAATCTCCAGTAAGATTCTTTCTTTTTCAGTGCTTTCTGTAGGAGGTTGACAGCACATCTCAGCGTCTTGGAATGGAATGTGCTGTATGATCTTAGGCCTTAGGTATGGTTTTATGTGTTACTTTATGTGGTTAATGAGACAAGGAAAATATGTGATCCAAACACTTACAGATAATATTAAACATCAGTTGATTTAACTGGGTAAACGTTCATGTGGCTTAGAGAGAGGTTTACATTTCTCTGTGATAGGGGGGCAGGTGGTCGGGGCGTCACGGCCGAGGATGGATGCAGCTCAAGTGGTCCTGCTGTCCCTAGACTCCTCCTCCTGTCCCTGGCGGAGGTGTCCACCAGCTGCTATGCATTTCAGCATGCAGGAGGAAGGAGAGAAGATGAAAACAGAAAGAAGAAGTGATATGTGCTTGCTGTCTTTCTAGCAGGCTCTGCAAGATGCCACATGGTACTCTTGCTTCAGTTTACTGCCTAGAGCTTGAGCCCATGGATTAAATGCACAGTATTTTGTGCCCAGTGAAAAAATCAGGACTCGTCCTATTACTGAAGAGAAAGGAGAGGCTACTGGGCTATGGGCAATTTCTGCTTCACAGTTCATACCTATATGTGCACACACAGAGAAATTTAAGTGTAATAAAAGCAAATAACACATTTCCAATAATAGTCTGGAAAATAATCCCTTTAAGGCCCTCTTACCGTCTAATGTCAAACTTTTGTAATGAAGTGTTGTCGGGCCTAGAAGGTGCCTTTGCCTCTACTGTTCCCTTGGCATCACTCTGCGTATTCTGGAGGGCGGGGTGGGCAGCTGAGAGGAGAAAGTGGGCTGGACTTGGCGGGAAGGAGATAGACCCCGAGGTGTGGTAACTCCTCCTCCTGCTGTGGACCGACCTTGAGAACCCGATCATGGCTGCTGTGGCTGGGCCTATCTCACCTTGTGTGCCCATCCTGAATAAAGGTTTCCTGAGAGGAAGGAGCTCCGCGTGTTAGGGCGGGAAGGAAACCCAATCTTTTCCCGTTGTCTAAATTGAATTGGGAAAGTGAGACACTTCTGATCAGCAGGACTCTAAAGGCAAAAATTGCTTCCTTCGGCATCACTTAGCACAGGAGCAGGTGCGCGAGGCCCCTGGTAGATGTTCCGGCCCTGTGATGTGATAATGTTAGGGCTAAAACTGCGTGGAACTCATAATTTCAAATTCTACTTATATCTTCATGAACAATTTCACTTAAGAAGAGGCACTGCAGATGCATGCGCTATAATTTATGCTGAGAGCTGTGTTCTTGATAAAAAAAAAAAAAAAAAAACTCTTGTCCTCTATAATCTAATGTCCTTTAAGATGCACAGAGATGTCTTCAAAATTTAAGTCTGAAAAAAAAAAAATAAAGATAACCAAAGGATAATTTTAAAGGCAAGTTTTTCTTAGTACATTTTCTTGTGTTTTGCAGTACTGATAATCTAACCTTAAAAATATAAGTAGATTAATTTTAACCAACTTTTAAAGGTTGGAATTCATAGAGAAGAAACATAGATGAAACTTCACACACACAGACGCACACGGACACACACACAGACACATACACACACAGACACATACACACATGGACACACACGGACACACACACACAGACACACACAGACACACACACACACACGAACACACACACACACTCAAGTAGAAGCTATCCATGGTGCACCGTCCTGCTTGTAATTACTTATTTTAGAATTTTGAATGTATTTGCCACAGGCTAATAAATGAAAGCACAATAAGTGATTTTTAAGTATTTTACTTTAAAAGGCTGCTTTATGTTTCAAGACATAATTGTGAAATCTATTATGAAAACATTCTCTTGATGTCCAATGAAGTATTTTTAGAGCCTCCATGACCTCTTGGGGAACTGATTTCCCAATTTGCTAACAGTGTCTTCACCAAGTGTTCTGAACTATATTAGCTAGGGTATAATAGCCCTTTGGATGAGTTATTACGGGTCTGCTTAAGTGATAATTTGGAAAAGTTCATGAAAACCTTGCACAACGAACTCTGGTTATTGGCTGAAAATTAACCATTTGAAAGCTCTCCCGGTATTAGACATTTTAAAGAAATAATATGGAATCACTCAAAGGAAAGCACCTGCTGTCATAAGAATCCATCCACTGCAGTAGACTGCGTTATCCACAATCTGGGGGCATGAAAGACCACTTACTTCAGGAGCTGCGGAGGCCATGCTGCATCACACCAGCCACTGAGTCCTCTGATGCTGCCAACCAGCGGCCGTTCTTCTCAGAGAGTGCCGGGTGTAGCGGGCATTCGCCCTTGATCGTGTCTCCTCAGAGGTTAGAAGTAGAAGACACACGCTTGATCTTTCTCCATGGCTGCTGGTGTCATCTACAAGTTAGCACTATGCCATTTATAAATATAAGTGTGTGGCAGTCCTTTTTCATTCCGAGTCTTTTCTGGAAGATACTCCTAAGCTTCCCGGACAAGTGGCTGCACTCCCTTTGGAAGGCGGAGGGCACATCTTTGCAGTCGACAGGAATTGACAGCTCTAAAGTGCATGCACATGCTTGCTAGGTACGGTTCTCTTCTGTCTTGTGGAGATCTAGGGCCTCCATCCCTCCTCATGCAGAGCTCATGCCCTGTGCTTACTTTGGCCTCTGTGCGCTGCTGCGCACCAGCTCCTCCCGCACTGCTTTTCTGTGAGCTCTGGTTTGTAGCAGACAGACTCACATCGCAGTCCCTCGGGGGAGTCGGGGAGTTGCTAATACTTCTTCCCCTGGGGCTGCTGATCCTGCGTACCTGCCTACCTGCAGGAACTCAACTGCATCTGTTTCATTGAGAGATGGACCATGATAGTTCAGTGAGTAACGCATGTATGGCCTATGTTGACTTGTGAGTTCAGAGTCTGTCATGTTGGAAGCATGGCTACTTCCATCTTGAGTGTATGGACTGCAAGCCGCTCTTGCTGATACCCAGCACTCTGAGGAGAAGGCTCTTGGGTTTTCTGTTCTTTGTGGTCTGTCAGCCCTGGGTCTTATGGCCACCAAACATTCCTTTTTCTAGCACATTGAGACAGACCTCTCTGATCTTTTCTTCTGGGTCATTGCCTAGCACCTGACACGCCAATTGAAATTGCTGTTTCCAGAAACAAATGTCTTGTTACTATGCAATCTTTAACCAATTAACTATTTTCCTCAGTCCAGTAGCAATTTGTTTGCTTGTTTTTATGCCCTTTGTCTTTTTGTGCAGAAGCCTACCAGGGGTAGGGAAAGAGCCACATTAACTTGATTTCAGGCCCTTATCACAATATAGTTTATCTCTCAAACTGCCTCAGTAAGTTATTTGTGTTTACACATACACATTTATATTATATTATATTTATTATATTATTTCTGCTTTTTTCCCCATAAGTGTATAAATTGAAAGTATGCCTAGTGCTAGACCAAGGCAGAATGTACATTCCTCAAGGGTAGAAAGCTTATTTTGCCAACTAAAAAAAATTTCAGTCTGGACTCCTTTACTCAATAATGATACTTCACTTTTCTTTTTTTCTTTTTTTTCTTTTGGAAGGAAATCACAGTAACTGTGATAGCTGCACCCTGCACTGCCTGTTGTTCCGCAGGCACCGTTGTAAGTGACTAACATACATCACCTAAGCTAGCTGACAGGTGCCCTCCCAGCCCTGTGCCACTGTTACAGCTTCCCCACAGAACAAAACACCCTGAGATACAAAGGATATCATTGTTACTATCACAGGGCCAGTGATGCTCTAGTTGGGATTTTATTTTGCTTTTGTTAGACCTGGGAGCACGTGTTAAAGTCCATGTGAAAGATGAGAAATTTTGACTTTTCTACAACCAGAGGTTACTGTTAATTACTAACAGGAAAGCCATGTGTGTGGTAGAATTCTGTGTTATTATAAATTCACACAGAGCCTTCCAAAGGCTGACTTATAGGCATACACTAATTTTATAAAATCGTTACATGTAAGGCAAAAAAGCATCCAACAGAACAGTAGCACCAACGGTCGCCTCCAGACCCGGCTTTGTGGTTGATTTGATTTGTGTAAATGACCATCTGTTTGATAAGTCTTTCTCATTTAGCACGCTGTTCTACATTTGGGGGAGGGAGGGGAAGGTTGTTTACAGTTGCACCAATTAGATAAAAAAGTACTGTCTATAGGGTTTTTTTTTTCCCTAGGTGAGATAAACTGGTGATTCTAGACACAGGGTCCCAAAGTCTCCTCTGTAGCTGGTGAGATGGCTGAGCAGGCAAAGGTGCTTGCTTCCAAGCCTCATGGCCTGAGTTTGACCTCCAGGATCTGCAGAGTGGAAACCTGATTCCCACAAGCTGTCCTTTGGCTTCCACACGTGGGCTGTAGCACACGCATGCCCACGTACATGCACAGACAGATATACCCGAGGTCCGCCAACAGAAAGAAAAGCATCTTCTCTGGGGCAGTTTTTGTGGGCCCCCCCCCCCCTCTGCTTTGTGACTGTCTTTTGGCACAGTGATTTTTCCAAGGGACACATTTTCAGCATCTCAACCAGCATCCAGGGTTTTACCTAGTGTGCTCTCACCCAGCCTCTGGGACAATCTCATCTCATGATGTTGGTTTATCTCAAGCTATCTGCTACCTGCCTAGGGAAGACTTCTCCCGTGTGCTTCTCTGTCTTGCCCCCTTCCGGTGGTTGTCGTATTAGTGCAAGGTTAATAATGTGTTGTGTGTAGCTTTTCCACGTACAGCTGTTTTACCCTTGCTGTGTTCTGTGGTACAGGTTGTACCCTGATTCCTGTTATTAGAAAAGGAATCAGATTCTAGGAAGGTATTTTACAAGCTTGAAAGATTCAGTATGGGTCTCCCGCCTTCTATCAGTTGTAGCTGAAGCACACAGCCACATTTGGATGCTGCAGTGCTGATGTATTTGACTCAGCTCCTTTATTTTCCGTTTGAGACAGGGCCCATCTCTGTACCCCAGGCTGCCCTCAGATCTGTGATTCTCCTGCCGCTGCCTCCCTTGAGTCAATGACCCCAATGGTAGTTTGGCCCTGGAGATAACAGCTTCTTCTCTTTTCTTAGTTAGAGCCCCCCCCCCGCAAAAAAAAAGCCTAGCCTAATCCTGTCACCTCAGTTGTTGCAGACACTTTGATCCTTCATCTTATCTGCCAGCATTTTTAAGAATTATAGTGTTTGGGTGGCACCTCTTTAAGTTTGTCCTGTGACTCTCTTGTTTGCTGTATCTGTGAATGGATGGCTTTCCTGTCACTGCTATAGTAAATTGCCACCAATGTAGTGGCTGGAGACACTGCTTGGTTACTGGTTCGCAGCTCTGGTGCCACAGGTCGCGATGTGGTGGGCTTGATCGGCTGTCCCCTCAGATTCACACCAGGTCCAATTCAAGGTGTTGAGTGTGGTTTGTTCTTACCAAGGCCAGGGGTGAGCCATTCTAACCAGCTCAATTCCATTCCCATGGTTGTGGGATGGAGCCTCTGCCTGCTGCCTCCTGCCTCCTGGGTGGGGCTGGTCTCCGCTTCTCTATGCTGTCTGCCTTCTGACATCCATATGGCCCTCTCCTGCAACAGCAGCTTGAGTCCCCCCCGAGGGGACCTTTGTCTTCCACTCTATCACATTTTGGTGCTTTAGGAGCTCATGCGATTACATTGGACTTGTCCGCACAATCCGGAATAATCTCCCAGCTTCACTAGCAAAGCCCCCATTGTGTAGTAAAGTAGCCGATCCATGAGTTTTGGGGATTAAGGGCATCTTCTGAGAGCTGGTCTACCTCCCACCATGAGTGTGCTCCAATACACACCAATCTGCATGTGGGCCACTGCAGCCCACACTCACGCAATGGAGATGGAGCCCTGACGTGCGGCTCTGTGGACTCTCCTTGGGAATTTGCAATACACAATTGCGGTTGGCATTTGTGGACTTAAGACAGTAGGATTAATGAAGGTGGGAAATGGAGAGGGCCTCTTAGAGGAGGATGTACCCTTGTGGGTCCTCAAAACTACTTTGGATAGGATAAGAGTTAGGGAAGGCAAGGCAAAGCTTGATGAACTTGAACAAATGTGGTGTCTAATCAGACCCGGTGCTTTGCTGTGCGGCAGAGAGACTCTGTGGACCGGGGAAGAAGTAGGACACAGCATCACAGTTTTGCCAGGTCCCTGGGATTTAGATAGGATTTTTCTAAAACGAGAAACTCTGTCTTCTGGTGAGAGAGTAGCATGGGCAGATAAGTGGTTCATGGGGGGTTAATTTAGTGGTGATATCTGAGAGGGTGTGGAGGCAGAGGAGGTGGCGGTGGGGTGGTAAGTGAGGGGCTAGGTCTGGACCATCTTCATCAGCACACGGCCTTCTTCCTTAGTCATCTTCAACGCAGACTAAGATGTCTGTCTTTTCCACCCTTAAGCACTTAGTACCCACTTCGTTAGGTCTTTCATAAGCAGCCCTGCCTTTTGGTCTTGCACTAGATCTCGTGACTCTCAGGCTACAACGTCAACAAGAGCAGGCCAGCTGCCGTGTCAAGCAGGCTTTCGTTGCTTTTCCAGTAGGTTTCAGGGCTTGTTCAGTAGGGGAAGGGTTACCTTTTCTGTCTGAGCCCAGAGAACTGAAGTTTGAAAAATCTGGAATTAAATTTTATTAAGATTATATAGCACATTAGTGACACAAGTAGAAGTAAGTTCTGGTCTTTCTCTTCCTGTTCTCTGTCCCTGGGTCTGCTCCGGGCTTGACAGGAGGCAAGGAGTCAGGGCATGGGGTGTGGGTGTGAGGCGTGTATGCAGAGGCCAGAGAGTATCGCCGGGCAGTTCCTCGGTTGCTGTCCAACTTAATCTCTGAGATGGTCTCTTACTGAACCTGCGTCTGGCCAGTTCTGCTGCACTGCCTGTACAGTAAGCCCCAGGGACACGCCTGTCTTTGTTTCATTAGCTTTGGGATTGTAGGCGTGCACCTTCACGTTGATATGTTTTCGTAGATATTAGACATCAGAAGGTCCATATGCTTGTGTAGTGTAGTGTGCACGTTACCAACTAAGCCCTTAGACTGTTCTTAGAAATTATATGAGAGAATCTTACATGTACAGCCTACAGATACACACACACACACACACACACACACACACACACACACATATATTTTAAGGCAATGACCTATGTATGTGGTATAAGCTAAACCCATACAATACTTATACACAGGAACCATCTTGATTGGTGCTCTAAGGCCTTGTTCAGAGGCCACCTGGTAGGGATATTCTGAGATGCCCCATAGATCAGTGTGGGATGGTTGGGGACACCTAGGCTGACCTTTGGGAGACTTCTTAATTTCCCTCTTCTTTAACAGAGCCAGGAGTGAGAGAAGAGGTGGGGGAAAGGGTACAACGATAAAGCTGTAATCTCAGCCCTTAGTCACTATTAAAGTCTGGGCTTTGGGGTCCACGGTGCCCTTTCCAAAGCATGGCTTTGCTTTGTGACGATTTCCATATTGATCCTCTGTAGTGGGGTGAGATTCACATGTGCTCTCATCGATGAGGGCGACCAGCCCTTTTCTATGGAGATCTGATTAGTTTAAGTTCAGAGCGGCCTTGTGGACACAGCTTCGGTAAAGGTTACGGGCACTCTTTGGCTCTGAAATTGCATTTCAAAGTAAGAGGTCCCTAAGGGCTGGTTTGACTTATTTAATTACACTGAGCAGGACTTGGTAACAGTTTTATAAAATCCCTCTTCAAGCCACAGTTGTAATTTAATACAAAGTGGTAAATTGGTAAACCTTTAACATTTGTGTCATGAGACAAGTGATGTAGATCAGGATTAAATAAAGGGAAAACTTTGGGTATCATGTTTGGATTAGAAACGACAAAAAAAAAAAGTCATGCAGTTTTGATCAAAACTCAGAGTGAAATCTGGCAAATGGTGTATACACACAGTTGACCTGAATGATCTAATTGCTAAAGAGTCGGCAAGCAAAGCTTATTTCTTCCCATCTGAGGGTTTTAACTGTCTTATGTATGCATCGATGAGTGCTAGAAAACGACAGTGAGGAGCTGTAGCCGATGCTGGCGGAGCCTCCAGTCAGGGAGCCCCAACAGTCATGGCCCAGAAAGTGCACAAAGATGTGCTAAGGCACTGCAGGCCGTCGCTAACTGCTGCACTGGTGGCTGGAAGTGGCCCTTCTGCTAATCTGCCTACCTGGGGGTGGCTGACAATCCTTCTGGGCTCAGCCTGTGGCCCAGAAGACTCCTGGAGAGGTATTTGTACCTCTTTCTCTGCAGGATGCAAAGTGTGCATCTGCCTGCACCCCGCGGAGGGACGTATCACGGCATTGTGTCCTCTCCTTTAGGAAATGCACATCTTTTCTGCCAGTTGAAGACCACCGGGATTCCTTTTACGTGTAGTCCACCTACAGATAAGATTAATCCATTTACTCTTCCCTTTGTACCGTAAATGTTTATTGACCAAGTGCTAGGAACCAGGGACTATGTCAGGTGTGGGCATTAACTGCTTCAGACGTGGTACCCAATGTGTGTAGCTATGGAGTAAGTAGAAATGACGTGAGGATGGAATGAGAACCCCCATAAGTATTTCACAGGACATCAGGACGTATGATGTTACTGGCAACTCAGACAGCCAGGAAGCTCTGTGGGCGGAGCCCCATAGGCTCTGTACCGGTCTCTAGGAAGATGGTAGACACAGTCACCTGAAGGAAATGTGCCTCTCACTGTGGCCAGCTGAAAAAGGAAAACCTGAAAAAGAATCCAAATTGTGACTGGTGTTGGCTGTAGGTTGTGAAGAGGACACTGAACAGACATTTGGCCTGAGGAGAGAAAAAAAAAAGAATGAATGGTATCATTTTCTATATATTTAAAGGGGGAATACTAGGTATTTAGCCACTGAAGCATTTGGCCTTGTAGCAGGAAGAAGCATCAGTTTTCTTTCATTAAGTGAGTCTCAAAGCAGTAAACTATGACCCTGACCCTGACCCTGACCCTGAGTCCCTTACGGGACTCAAACTGGCACGGACCTTGACCAGTACAGCAAAGTCAAAATACAATGAGAGTTCGTTTTTTACTTTTGTAGAATAATTTGTTTTTTATTGATTGTATATGTATATGTGCATATATATGTATGTATGGCCATTGTGTGTGGTGGTTGAAAGGACACCTTGTAGGAGTCAGTTTCTTCCTTCTACCACGCGCTTTCCAGGGATGGAACTCAGATTGTTAGGTGTGGTGGCAAACTCCTTTATCCACGGAGCCATCTCACGAGCCCTTGAAGTGAGATTTGTAAAAGTTTGCTCTTTAGTTCTTTTCTTTGTTCTTTTTCTCTCCTTTGGGATCCAATCAGGACCAGTGTCTGCCTGGCACCCATTGGAAGTTATACTCCGAGCTCTAATACAGTCTTATGTAATCAGGATGAAGAATTTTAATGTAAGCATATTCTAATATCACTGTTTCAAGCAATCTCTGGCTGTGCCTTACCCCTGTGCCAGAAGTGTCATTTTGATCATGACTGTGACACTATGACCCCTGCTCCCTGCTGATGATGTTGAGTCTGGATTCTGGTTCCTGTCCCACACTTCCATCCCAGAGATTAGCGCTCTACAGTGCCCATCCTGTGCCATGTCACCACGTCAGCTGCACTGACAATGTTGATTGACTCATTCATTGAAAAAGCAGCTCCTGAGGAGACGGCAATTACAGGAAGAGCTGCCTGGAGGGAGCAGGCTAAGTGGATATATGGGAGGAGACCTTTCCAGAAAGCAGCAGCAGCAGCATTAATTGCTTGAGACATGAGAGGTGAGGTCAGGGACACCAGATTGTGTGGGGCCCTTCCAGAGCATTAGCTGATGTGATAGCGAACCACGAGAGGATTCTGAGTCAGTGCAGAAATGACAAGATCCTACTTATATCTTAACAAAGTGACTCTGGTTGCCGTGTTGAGAACATCGTGATGGGATGAAGGATGGAAACGGGGCGATCAATTAGGAGGCAATTTAAATGATACATTTATAAACAAGTGACATCGAGATGATTGGATCAGGCGGTCACAAGGGAGATAGCTGGAACTATAGGATTTGGGGGTGCCTTTTAAGGGTTGTGGTAGTGGGATTTATGGACAGATGAAGTCGAGGGAGACAGGAAGAGCCTGTGTGGGCGTGTACACTCATTGCCTGTATGGGAGTATGGAGAGATGACTTAGCAGTTAAGAGCAAATATGGATCTTCCAAAGGACCTGGGTCCAGAACCTCCTGTAACTCAGGCTACAGGAGGAGATTCAATGCTTCTGGTGCACATACACACACAGAAAGAAAGGATACAGAGACTAGAGTCCAATAGAGTCCAAGGGAACGCTGTAGTTTTGACTTGGGGACTTTATTTCCATATGCTGAGATGAGGAAACAGAGTAGCCGGTTGAGGGTGCTTGCTGGGAACCGAGCTTCCAGCTTGTCTCTTTGGGGACCTCTGCTAGAAAATGGATGAGGCCTTTGTGTGTGTACAAGATAGAGGTTGCCGTGTAGCGGTCTGCATTTAGAGAACGCACAAAGTGTAGTGTCTGCAGTCTCCTAGGAGGGGTAAGCCCACACCCATGGATGAAATCACCAAGGGAGTGAGCCAAGACAAGAAAAGGAATCTCTCGAGTGAACTCTGGGTGATGGGCACAATGCGCAGCGTTTCTGAATCACCAAGGGGAGGCGGGAGGTGGGTGTCCTGGAGCAGGGAGGAAATGGAGGGTGCTTGTGCGGGCTTGCTGTGAGCGGCACATGATGGGCCTTTGTCAGAGGCCCGTGCTCGGCCACTCGTGCCCTGTGATGATGCCTTGAAAACCTAGCTAGAGTGGATCCCAGAGTGAGCGGAAAGACTGAGTAGAGCCGGAAGAAGACAGGTTTTGAGAGCGGCGCCTGGAGTCCAGCAGGAGAGTGTCTGTGGGCCAGAGGGGAGAGCAGCAGACAGGGAGAGGCTAGTGGCAGAGAGGGTTCCTCACAGAGGCTTTGCACTTTCAGGAGCAGCAGGCTTTCCTGCCGCAGGAGGAGGGAGCACAATGGAATAGTGAGGAAGGGAGAGCTTGTCTGGGGCTCTTCTGGGAAGCAGGAGCAAGGCCATCTTGAGGAAGAGAGGGCCGCCAAGTGTGATTTGAGGGAAGGGGCATGGAGTAGTCTTCAGGGCAGCAGAGGGACCAGCTTGTGACTGCCAGGCAGCAAGAAGGACAAGTCCGAGGTGTGGGAGCCCTGAATGTGGGGTGCAGACCAGTCGGTGGGGCCTGTTTTCCAACAGACAGTAGCTTCCTGGGAGCAGAAATAGTACCCTTCCCAACACACACACACACACACACACATACACACACACACACACACACACACACACACGCACACGGGGGGGGGGGGATTATCAGAATGTAAGCCAAAATGGTCAGCTCTCAGCTCTAAGTGGGTTCAGGGCACTAGGAGGGCATTCCTGGAACAGCAGGCCAGCTGCCTGCTCTCTGTGTAAGCAGGCAGACATTGCATAGTTCCTTCCGTTGAAGCTGGGGTGGTGCCTAAGTGAGCATGCGCACCACTTGGGTGGGGTGGTGGTGGTGGTGCTGCTGCTGCTGCTGCTGTTCCAAGTCTCCCTTGTCTAGTCTTAGGGGTCTGATGGCCGATGACTCACTCTCTAGCAGTTGGAAAGCTTGTCTGGCTGCTGAGAGTGCAGCCCTGGACCCAGGAGTGTCTGTTCTTGCCAAACCCTGGAAAATGTGCTGTGACTGCCCCATTTTACACTTCCTGACCACAGAGGCCTCTGCCAGGCATTAGGTCAAGCCCTTGTTCTCTTAGGTGGATCTGTGTTTGTAGTGAAGGGATGATTTTGGACAGGTAACTTCAACTTGGAAGCCATATTTAGAGTTGATCTTTAATGGCTTCTCCCAAGGGGCCTGCTATTTCCTGTCTCAGTTGCTCAGTAAAATATTTCTTCTGCTGGTATTTTCTAACTCCCTATTAATGGACTGGCTTTTTTTTTTTTTTTATCCGTCATTGAAAATAATTTGTATTATGTCATTTTGTCACCTAAGTACAACATCTTACTAAAGACTAATTGGATGAACATAGATCGTAATAGCGCTTAACTCAAGTCATTCGCACTTTAGCCTGAATAGGATTTGCCTCATGTTTGGGGATTTACCATAGATTTTAATCATGGAGCCTATTCTACCGCAAACTAGAAGCCCTGTGTAGCCTGGAGGTTTTATGTCTTTGCTGTTTTAGTGGTGCTGAGAATGGGACCCAGGGCCTTGGTCTTGCTAGGCAGGCACACTGCCACTGAGCTACATGCTAAGCCTGAAGGATAGAAAAAATTACCACCATTTCTAACCCCTGTGGTTTCATATAGCTTCCGTGTGATCCTTATATTTAGATGGAAGTTTGACCAGTTCCACCCTTTCCTTGTATGTGATTTTCACATATGGTAACATGAGGGTGCGCTCTCTCTCTCTCTCTCTCTCTCTCTCTCTCTCTCTCTCTCTCTCTCTCTCTCTCTCTCTGTGTGTGTGTGTGTGTGTGTGTGTGTGTGTGTGTGTGTGTGCTTATACATATCTTCATATTTTTCTGGGTGGAATTTCATTTCTAACAGTTATGCCTTTCCTCCATCACTCTGCTTGGGAACGCTGGATGAAACGGTTGCTTTCATTTCTCTTTTCTGCCGTCATGATTGTTTCCTGCGGTCCCATTTATTGTTGTCAAGTTTTCCTTCGTGCCATCAATCTGCCTCATTTGTGCACCAGTTCTGTTTCTTAGTCCTTTTTTTTTTTTTTTTTTTTTCTACTGCACAGAGCCGTGTATGGTCTTTTATGCGGTCGGTTCTTATTCCTAATGCATATGCAGACCGCTAGAGTGTGCATTTTTGAAGCTGCTCTATGCTTTGCAGATAGAATTTCCTGTTGTTCTGAAGACGTTTGTCATTTGGGCAACCAGAAAAATCTGTCTCCAGGGACCCTTCTCTGTTTACCTTTCGTAATGTTCAGATGGTAGGTTGTCACGGAACTTGCAGCAAACCCATGTTCAGTCTCAGTTCTGCGAGGATACAAGTTCGTGCAGAGGTGTGCTTCTCCGGTGGATGGCCCACCTGGGGCGCTGCCAGTGCTTGGTGGTTACAGTGACTCCACGTCTACAGACAGTCATGGTTTCCTTACACTACGTTTGGTGGCACATCCTGTTAGTGTGTCCATGTAGCCAGTACAGCCTAAGTTCACGTACTGTTGTCAATAACGGGATGGCGGAACAAGAGCCAGTAAGGGAAACACATGGAAGAGCTAACTGCTGTGGAGAAGCGAAGCCAGTGTAAAGGTGACTTTGAAGGCGTGGGGAGGAGTCGGTGGGCAGCTTAGGAAATGCAGCAGCAGTCTAGCCGCTCTGAGCCTGGAGTGGCTTGGGGAGGTTGGGGACAGCCGCAAGGTCAGGGCTGCTGTGTCTGAGTCCCGTGGGGTTGAGTGAGAAGAAGAACTGGGCTTATGAAGAAGGGATGAGGGTTACCCAGGAGCCTTCTAGGTCACAGAAGAGGGTGGGTGTCCTGTTAGATAGAGGAGCTCATGGAGGACTTGGGGGAGGGTAGCGCCATAAACATTTAGATTTAAAAAAAATCATTTCAGACACTGATAGAGGTTAGCAGATTCATTTAACTGTCTGTGGGCAATAAGAACGGCCTGAGCTGCAGGGACCACTCTGGACAGGTAAGAAATGGTGGGACTTGGTTTAGAGCAGGCAAGACTTGGGGACAGAGTCAGTCTGAAGTTGGAGGGAGCAGAACTAACTAAAGGTGTGTGATCCGAGCAGCGGCGTGAACGTGGTGTGACTTAGCAGGAAGTGGACATCTCAGGCAAAGAATTACAGCTTCTTCTTAATGGCTTCTGCTTGTCTCCCTCCCTTCTCTTCTTTTGGGGGCCATGACAGGTACAGGGGCTGAAAGGAGCCAACAAGGATGGGGTGGAGAGCTAGGGAGGCTGCCGTATAACAGATACACTGGTTACATGTAGGGGACTGAGCAAAGAAGTCATTGTTTTGAGAATAAAAGGAGCTAGGTCTATCAGGGACAAATACAGGAAGGCTAAATCCAAGAAGAGAAGATTAAGAAGTAATATTGGGTATTCCACTGGAGGGTTCATGATTCTGAAGCTCTGTGTGTGTGTGTGTGTGTGTGTGTGTGTGTGTGTGTGTGTGTGTGTTGATATAAAACACACATACGGAAAAAATGAAAAGAAGAAAAACCGAAATGAAAGCCTATGACCTGATGATCACTTATCAGCGATGAACACACCAGGTGGCCCAGATCCTGGCTGGTAAATTCCCTCTGCGACAAAAAGGGAAGCCAGTGCTCCTTGAAGCCGTTGCTAGTGGGTGGTGCGTTGGCAGAACTGCCTCTCAGCATGGCTCCAGTTGCAGGGCACAGTGGCATGGGATTTGTGGAAATTTGTTATAGCTGCAAATAGGAAACTAATACAAATTATTTTGGGGCCATTCACATTTTCTGGATGTTTTGAATCAGGAGAAGGGTCTGTAACTAGCTGTAAGTGATGATCTTTACAACACTGCTATACAAGGGGAAAAACAATCAGTCTGGCCTGATTTCACTGCATGGAGGCCTGTGTAGGTCCCCCCATTATGTCAGCTAAAGGTAGCAGAAGCTTATATGTATACACTTAACAACTAACCGTATACTTTTAGCAATTGCTTCTTTCAGTTTATCATGGGGCAAAATTAGGTGTTTCTTATGCGAGAATACTTTCTATCGATCCTTCACAGATGCTTGCCACCTGTGTTGGTTAGTTTTTATTGCCAACTTGACACAATTTAGACAGGCCAAGGAGGAAGGAACCTCAGCTGAGGGACTGCTTAGATACGACTGGCCAGAGGCCATGTCTGTGAGAGACTGACCCGGCTGATTGATGGAGAAGAACCCAGGCCACTCTCTGCAGCCCCGCCCCTGAGGAGGACCACTGAGTGAGCAGCAAGCAGCATTCCTGCATGGGTTCTGCTTTGAGCTCTTGCATAAGTTCCTGCCTGACTCAGGGATGGAGTGTGGCCTGGAAGTGTAAGCCGAGGAAACCCTTTCCTCCCCATGTTGCTCTTGGTCAGAATGTGTTATAACCGCCACAGAAGGGAACATTTTTTTTTCACTGTCTTATTGCCTAAAGGAGAGCAAACCTTTAAGCTTTCGATATTACTGAAGGAAAATTTACATCATTGGCTTACAGAAGATACTGATGACTAGTGGGAAAGGTTTACTTAAAAAAAAAAGTTAGAAGGGATAAAGAGAATCGTGTTGTATACAGAGAAATTATGTGAACAGAATCAACAATAGGAAGAAAATGATTTCTGTTATTTGTGATGTTAAGATAGAGATGCTTTCAAAAGATGGGCATGCAAAGTAAACCATGTATCTCAAATTTATCTTCAGTATCAAGCCACAATATGTGAATGAATAAGATGGCTAAAGTCACACATCATCTCTCTCATGAGGCCCTCTGAGGGAATCTTTGAAATTATGCCTGTGGCTGATTCGTATGATGGCGTGTTTGTTGAGAACTGGTAATTCACCTCATTGTATCTCTGTATAAAAACAGAGTAGAGCACCCTCCAGAAAGTATTCTTAGACTGTGTTTCATAATGAAAATTCCTTATTGTATTGTTGATCATCTCTGATGAATTTTCATTGACTTGAAATAATGTGAGTGATGTTTATAATTGTGTTTTCAAGCATTTTACAAAAATAACTGCTTCATGTTCCAGCAAATGATTCATTCATTTGGTCTGAGCTTTGACTGATGTGGCCTATACCCCGAGTATCAGCTCTATTCCCCACTGTCAGAGGGATGCACTGACTTGCTGTGTGGAGTTTTTCGGCTGAGGCTAAAGGCCAACCATTGCATCAGTCTCCATTTGAGGTTGAGTCATCCCAAGCCTCCTTGGGCCTGATCTTAACCAATGCCTTATATTACTGCTTTACTAAGAAACCTCTGTTTACTTTCAGCTCATGGATATTTTGACTTTTTAAGGACACTGAGAAGGGTGATGGAAGTTTAGGCATGCATGCGCTTGCATGGGTGCACAGGTGTGTGCAGATGCGTGTGCACACGTATGGAGGCTAGTGCTCAACTGTGGGTGTCAGTCCTCAGGAGACGCTGTCCATCTCGGCTGTCTGAGACAGGGTCCTTCATGGAAAGCTTAGAATTTGCTCAGGAGGCTAGCCTGGCTGGCCAGCAAGCCCAAGGATTGATTATAAACACAGGCCAACACACCCAAGGCTTTGTTTACATCAAGCCTGGGCATTGAACTCAGGTCCTTATGTTTCTGTGGCACTTTACTGACTGGGTTGTAGCAGCCCCAAGAATCTGGGTTTTGTTGTTGTTGTTTTAATATATAACACACACCTAGGATGCCTAATGAGGATGAATTCACTGTTTTTCTTTAACTTAGAAAGAGCAAAGCATGTGATCTTGGGACATTTGAGCAGTTGGCATCTCCTTTGGCTTGTTCACTGAGACCTATGTTCCCAAAGCCATATCTAGCTAGGAAGTAACTCAGCTGCTTAGAACATATTTGGGTAGAGTCATTGTCTTTGCGCCCCTAAGATCGCCTGTCTCAGATGGCAACCTTAATGTTTCACATTTGGCATCCCCCGTGCTGTTTTCTCCGTCGCTGCTATAGAAAAGCAAATATTTCTGTTGTTGATTTTCGGTTCCTCCCACTTACACAGTAGCAATTTGTACCAGTCACATGGGCAAATTTATTCTTGCCAAAGGGCATTTTTAGATGGTCTGGTGGTATATAACCAAGCACTGTAAAACACTGGGGATTGCCATGTGAGATATACAGGTTAGACATTTTTGTTAAATTTTTATTTACTTTTGTTTGGTGTGTGTGTGTGTGTGTGTGTGTGTGTGTGTGTGTGTGTGTGTGTGTGTGTACACACTTATGTGTACCTTGTGCATGCTTGGCTCCCATGGAGGCCAGAGGGCATCGGATCCTCTGGAACTCAAGGTATAGGCAGTTATGAGCCACCGCGCAGGTGCTAAGGATTGACCCATGGTCCCTCTGCGAGAGCATTGAGTCATCTGCCCTGAGGTTGGACAGGCTTGATCTGAAGACGATTGGATTAGAGACGCTCTGCCAGGACAGTCCATGCAAATGCTCCAAGACACAAACTTAGAACAGGAAGAAAAGTGCGCCTGGGCCTGGATGCTGCACATGAGAGCGCTGACCCGAGTGTGCAGCTCCCAGCTGGGAGTCTGTGGCGCCCCCAGCGAAGATCTCGAGAAGTTGAGCGTGCCTTTGTCTTACACCTGGCTCATTTATTTGTGCTAGTGCAGCACATCCAGTAACACCCCATTTATCTGGTCGTTTCCCAGAATCCAATGGAATTTTCCAGGTAACTGATCATAAATTAGTTTTCCAAGTAACTGAATCTCACCTCTTCAAGGACTGAATTCTTTCCAGTGTGGCCATTTTGGTGGAAACTCTGAGCAAGTATGTACTTCCTCCCTTCTTGCTTTCTTGTGGTTCTGTCACCAGAGACTAGCTAGCTAACGGTAGCCTGGCGTCTTTTCCGATGCTTCCGGGCGACTGTTTTTATCTGGGCGCCATTTATAGTCACTTGCTTATTTGTTAGGCTTCCCTTCCACTTGCCTAGACTGGCAGCTGTCTTTACATCCAGTGGCTCTTTTATCTCTATAAGAGGTTTTTGTGTCTTACTCTCCATGGCTCCTTGGGAATTGTGGGTGATGCGGAACCAGAGCCTAGGAGGGCCCCAGCGAAGGAAGTGTGTTCTTGCTTTTTTTTTTTTTTTTAATGTTGGGCACTCACATGACCACAGACTGTATTCTGAAAGGCCGTTACCAGAACGTCACTGACCCCGGGATGCCCCAGTGCCTTCACCTGCTCATCACAGGTTAACAACCCACACTCTAAGAATTCTGGGAACCAGCCGAGTTTACACCAGCAGTGAGTCTCTTGGCTCCACGTAGGTTTTTTGTTTGTTTGTTTGGTTTGTTTGTGTCTCCCCATAGCTGTATGTTAACATTGCTAGCAGTCTGGTGAGTGTAACAGACTGTTGTCGGTTTGTTTGTTTGTTTGTTTGTTTGCCGTGCAGGGCTTGAGCCTAGGCTCTCACATGTGCTAGGCGAGGCCTGTGAGGCTGAGCTGCATCCCCAGCTGTGTATTTGATCTTGATGGATTTTTCTGGAAGTTTCTGTTCTGGGCTTTATTATCCGTTGGCCTTATTGCTTCTGGTAATTTTGCTGTCTTTGTCTTGTATCTCCTTTACAGCACTTGCCAGTGTTTCTCCTGGATCCGTTGCATTGACCCTCTTATTCTCACCTGTTTTCTTTTCTGTCACTTATTTCTTTAGATGCTCATTCCTCCGCCATCCCATAGTGCTTATTTAGCTGAGGCTGCTTAGGAATCTTTCCCTCAGCTTCCTTCATTGCCCGTTAATGTTTTCTAGAAGTATTTTTCTTTTGTTGTGCTAAGGAAATATCACGGATATCTCCCCAACCGCCCCCCCCCCCTTGGAAGATTTTAAAGTGCACAGGACTGTTGAGTGCAGCTGCAGCCAAAGCAGCAGGTGCCTGGGGTGCTCACCTGGTGCAGCTGAGCCAGCGCTCCTCTCGCTTATCTGATCCCTGCACCCAGACACCGCCTGCACTTTTCGTTTCTGTTCTGTGAGCTTGACCATGGTTGATCCTCCTCTTGGCAGTGCTTCCTCTGCGGCTGGGTTAGCTCTCTGAGTCCATCTCTCCTCATCACAGGTGTCTCCAGCATTTTATCTGCTGCTAGATGGCCCCGTGGCAAAGAGGCCCTGAGTTCAATTCCCAGCAACCACGTGGTGGCTCACAGCCATCTCTAATGTGATCTGACGCCCTCTTCTGGCCTGCAGGTGGAGCACTGTATACACAGCACACACCATATTCTCTTTGTCCTCTCTGACAGTGGGCACTCTTGTTGTGGCAGATGCAGCGGTGAACGTGGCTGTGGTGATGTCTCTTTCATGCTCTGGTTCAGTTCCTTCAAGTCATAGCCAAGAACAGGGAATCTGGGCTATGTAGTCATCTGACTGTTAATGTTGAGGACCCCCCTCCAGCTTTCCATAATGGCTGCCCGTTTTACACTGCCAACAAAGTGTCCAGAGGGACTTTTCTCCATATGTACCAGCACTTGGTGTTGTTAGCTTTGTCGACGCCAGCCGTCTTGACAAACATATGGTGGTATCTTACCTCTACTTTGGCCCATATGCCTCCCTTGCTGTATTGCTTTTGGCCTCTGCCTTTCATGTTGCATACCCTTGGTTGCCCAAGGGTCAGCAATTGTAGCTTTGTGGACTCATTGTGGATGTCAATAATACGCTTTGAAAAAAGATGATCCAAGGCCAGAGAGATGGCTTAGCAGAGACAGGTGCTTTCTGTGAAGTCTGATGATCTGAGTTTGATCCCAGACACCCCATTGTGAAGGGGAGAACTGACCCCTGAAGTCTGAGTTGTCCCCTGACTTGCACCTTGGCATGTACCTGTGTTTGCTCTCTCTTATATACACACAAACACATGCGTGCCCATGTATGCACACATGTGCTCACACGCGCGTGCATGCACAGTGCATACACATAGGTAAATATATCTTTTTAAATTTTTTTAAAAAATAGTTTTAAAAAGATGAGCACCTTGCTTCAGTGGCTCGCTCCTCCTGCCGTCTGTACTCAGGATATGCCTGCAATTCCAGGTCACCCAGCAGAGCTAAAATGCTGTTCTTATGACGCAAGACTTCCCTGCTAAGAATATGCGAGCCCCGGTGTGAACTGTCACGGAGGCTTCGCCACTTCTAACAGCTCATTGACTGCTTCCGTGTTAAACATGGGCATCATCTCTTTACACTGTTTGGTTTGGGGGGTTTGAAGGGGAGCTGGGCAGAGCCCTCGCCCTTTGTGAGCAGCAAGGATTCTACTTTCCGGAGCATAGTTGGTTCTTCTCCAGACTTCACCGTGACTTAGGGGCTAAATTTGGTTTATGTTAGAAGGAAAAAGACAGCATTGCTTCCCTTCTGGTAGGACCGTGTGCTACTCTCTGATGGAGAACTCCTAAGAGATTCTTCATTAATGGTCCTTAATTAGGTTGGATAATGGGTCATGCTCTTCATTCCTATAAACTTACTTGTAGAAAAACCACTTCATAGAAAAATAATTGAAATGCTTTAAGCCGGTGGAATAGTGTCAACGGGCGGCACACAGCGAGATCTGCTTGCTTAGAAAGAGCAACGCAGAGCGCTCTAAAGAACATGGTTCTGACGGGCTGAGGGTCTTGGCTGGTAAGAAGAAATGCAGCTCAGGTGAGTAAAGTGCAGCACTTTATCCCAGAACTATCAAGGCTCACGAAAGAGAGTGTGTGCATTAATTTCCATTAGAGCAGTTGTGTTAAGTGCAGGTAGTTCCTTATTACATCAAGACAATGGAAAACTGTGGTAGGTATAAATAGGCTCTTTGATTTGTTGGCTTAATTTTAAAGTAACTTGTATGTTATTCTAATTAGTTCCTTCTGTGTTGAATGTTGCATTCATAAATTTATGGCTTGCACACTTAATTGTAGCATTTAATTACCTTGTACCTTATGGTAGGTGTGTGTGTGTGTGTGGATGGAGGGCAGATGTAGTTCCTCATAAAGACTCAGGTACCCTGCTGGCTAGTGGTGTGGCCTTGTGCAGGTATTTCCTCATCTCTAGTGACGCCTTAGCTCTTCTCCATTTATGATATTCCCTTATTGTAGGACCAACTATGCCTATCTAGGTCTTTATTTCAAAGTAAGAAAAAAATCTATGTACCTTAGATATGCATATATTCACATATATGCATGGTAAGAAAATTAGACATTATCATGAAAAATGAAAGTTTGCCTCTGCTGTTACTTAAAGCAGACTGAAGGAAACCAAAGTCCTCAGTGACAGATCTAGCAGTTGCCCCAAACATACATGTGTGAATGGGCGTACCTATCAATTATCAGGCCAGGAACGTTCCTCAGTGCACACTTTTCCTTACGTCTTAGGCTCCAAGTCGTGTGACATGCCCTGAAAATACTTACTTTTAATCAATGTCTAGTAGCTGTAACTTGTAAATTAATTAGGAATTTAAGTTTTAATTCTTTATCTTTAAAATTAATTCTTAATGTTTCTCTCTGCATGTTTGAGTTGGCAGAGTAATTGAAAACAAAATCTGTGAGTAGGAAAATATCCAGAAGTCAATAAAATGCATCTCTAGCAGGGTTCGTATCAGATAGTGAGGCTGAGGGTTTTGGTTTTTTTGTTGTTGTTTTGATTTTTGTTTTTCTGGTTTTTTTCTTTTTTCTTTTTTTCTTTATTACTTTTTTTTTTTGATTATTTCATATTTTAATAATTGACATTTCACTGGGGGAAATCCACTTTAACAGAAAGTACTGTGCTGTTTTGAAGGAACTATTAATCCATACTTACTTAATTGAATTATAAAATCATATTCTTTATTGACTATTAAATTACACCTCATTAAAATATTTTATTGTTATTTTTCTCAGTCTCCTTATTTTTTTAATTGAAGTGTAATTTACATATAATAAAACACACAGATTTTAACTATATCCCTTAATGAGTTTTTACCCACTGCTTTAAAATCCGAGCAGTCTAATCATCTCACCATAAAACTGCTGCAGTCCCTTTGGAGT
Organism: Acomys russatus; assembly: GCF_903995435.1. NCBI lineage: Eukaryota > Metazoa > Chordata > Mammalia > Rodentia > Muridae > Acomys > Acomys russatus. The sequence goes on along the minus strand of NC_067155.1, from coordinate 35,387,193 downwards.
CAGTCCCTCTGTTCCGCCCTGGCAGTCGCTGGTTTTACTCCCTCTGTTTGGAGTGCCCTGTAAATGAAACGACAGCTCTCGGAAGCGTGTAAACCCGTGTTGCTGTCTCTGTGTCCTCAGTGTTGATTTTAACACACCCGTCTCGTGCCTTTGTCTTAATGTTTAAGCAGCTGGTTCACTGTTCCAGAGTAGGGAGAGAACAGGGCCTGAGGCATGTGTCCCTGGGGCTCCCCACTCTGGATCTGGGGTTCTAGCATGCTACTTCCAGGGGCTCCTGACTGACAGAAAGAGGGAAGAGATGGACATGAGGGTGAAGTTCACTAGAAGTTCTTGTTTCTTGTGTGTGTGTGTGTGTGTGTGTGTGTGTGTGTGTGTGTGCTTCCCACTTCAGCGTCATGTAATGCTGGTCAAATTTGTTACCTCCTCCCTAAATAAAATCTTCTTGCCTCGATGCTGAGGGAGCAACCACACTGAACAAGTCCCTACAACTTGCTGATGCTGAGGCCTAGAGGTAGGAGGACCTTGGGGATGATAGATTTGCCATAGATTTGTCTAGTCTTCTGCTTCAAGGGTGACCATGTTGTTGCCAGCAGCCAGGCATCTGGTTGGGGTGACCATGCCTAGATCCGCGTTGTCATTGGCTTTTTGTGTGGTATCGTGGGTATGGCTGATACGGAGTCTCTCTGTGTAGAGTTCGCCTGCGGAGCCTGTGCAGAGGGGACAGGGCAGTTTCTGGCTGGTCTGGGGGACCATTGCCACCACAGCAGTGACTGAGCCTCCTTTCTGGTCCTAGTCTCTGATTTGGACAGATGGGGTGAACACCGTATGTCAGCATGGCTGATTGTTTACCCTGCCAGCTATGGAACACCATGCTTCTTGGGGTCGGCTGTGCCTGCGGCCTATGGCACTGCCCATCACTGTAAGACTCTGCCCTGTGGTAGTCTCCTGTGGATCCTTTACTCTTAAGAGAAAATCCTGGGACAGAGCCTGTGTCTCCATTGGTAGAGATCTTGCTAGGATTCAGGAAGCCTGGGGTCATGCCACATAAACCTGATATGGTGGTGTACCCCTGTAATCCTTGTGCTGTGGGTGGGGAGTATATGCAGACAGGAAAATAAAGGGGCTGGGGTCTCTCCCCCACTTATGTGATAAGTTTGAGGCCATCTGGGCTATAAGATACCATGCTTCAAAAAAAAAAAAAAGCTTTAAAATCAAATTAAACAGACTGTATTAATAAGTTCCCTTATGCTAATTTCAAGGAAGGTTTAGAAATACTTTTGCACTTCCCATAATACGATGACATAAGTAAATATTATCTTGACTCCCGAGCCTCCTCCTGCTGCCCTGACAGCTGGTGTGTCGCTCTTCCCAATCCCAGTCAAGCAGATCTGTTACTACCCAGAAGGGATGGTTGAATGATCTGGGCTTTGCTGTGGGGGTCTCCAATTATTACTCCCGACCCCACCCAGAGGGCCACAGACATGGTGGAAAGGCAGAGGGTTCCACTCATGTTAGAGCAAGAGAACTTCTGGGTAGGGTTTTATGGGCCACTAAGGTTGTGTCAGCTCCTTTATGTCAACTTGATCCAAGCTAGAGTCACACAGGGTGTAGGCAGAGTCACCCTCAGTTGAGACAACGTCTCCATAAGATTTGCCTGTAGGCAAGTCTGTGTACCATTTTCTTACTTAGTGATTGGTGTGGGGTTGTCCTGCCCACTGTGGGTGGTGCTATCCCTGACCACGTAGTCCTGGGTGTACAAGAAAGCAGACCGAGCAAGCGGCGAGGAGCCTGCTAGTCAGCATCACTCCCCCGTGGCCTTCGCATCAGCACCTGCCTCCAGGTCCCTGCCCTGACTCACTTTGATGACATGAAGCTATAAGCCAAATAAACCCCTTCCTCCCCAGGGTCCTTTAGGTCACCGTATTTGGTCGTGGTAATAGAAACCATAATTAAGACAGAGCGCAAAAAGAAAGGCACACAAAATAAAGCGCATTTAGACTACAGCTGGAGTTGGTAGCTTAGGCACAGGAGACTTAAGGGAGGTTTTGGATACTGTTTGCTGGATTCTCTTTCCTACTCTTGTCCCTCTCTTTAACCAGTATCTCCTGCCCTCAGCTTCCTCAGCCCTGCCTGCCAGTGACTAGCTTGGCTTTCCTCAGCACTTCCTCCACCACTGTGGGTTTTTTGTTTGTTTGTTTGTTTTTTGGTCTTTCAACACAGGGTTTCTCTGTGTAGCCTTGGCTTTCCTGGACTCAATTTGTAGACCAGGCTGGCCTCAAACTCGACAGAGATCTTCCTGCTTCTGCCTCCCCGAGTGCTGGGATTACAGGCGTGCGCCACCATACCCGGCTTCCTCTACCACTATGAAGACAAGAAAAAATCCTGGTGGGAATTTACTAGTAGTGTCCCATGACAACCTGCGGCACCCTCTTAATTGTGCTCATTAAAGATCAGAAGTTGCCTGGGAATACTTTATCCACTTGATGTTTATGCTTTAACAGTATGTCAAAGACGGCGTATCCATGAATATGCCCCCATATGGCTTTAGACAACTACTTGAAGCACGGACATGCAGGTTGGTTGCTAGAGTGCTTAGCTAGTATTCACAAAGTCTCAGGTTCCATCCCCAGTATGACATAAACCAGACTTGGTGGCATATCCTTATAATGGGACAGGATGGTCAGTAGTCCTTGGCTACTTGGTGAATTTGAGATCGTCCTGTAATACATAAAATCTTGTCTCAGAAACAAATTAATAATGATGATGATGATGATGATAATAATAATAATAATAAACTGTGTGGAACTTCAGTGGAAAAATGAAGGAAGGTCAGTCAATGGAATCTTGCCCTTTTTCCCCTCTGGGTAGTGTAAAAGAAGAGTGAGTTTGAGTCTGAAGGAGTTTCAGGCGGGGTCAATGGCATTTGTACCATCTTCAGAGCATCCTCCAGGCAAGATGTTCCCTCTGTAAGACTCTAGGCAGAAGTCGGTGGAGGCTGACGTACTGGCGGCACTCACTGCAGGCAAGGCCGTGTCTCACCGTCCTCAGACCCCGCCATAATTCACTGTATGCAATAGGTGCCATAATTCACTGTATGCAATAGGTGCTCAGTGCGTGGATGTAGAATGAGGGAGGGAAGAAGGTGGCCATTGCTGTGGCAATCACGCACCCGTGGGAGCCGGTGAGATTAGGAAGAGCTGCTGCATATATTTCACGACTCACCAAGTCGGAGCACACAAGATCCGAAAAGGTGGATGACAGGCGCCCATTCTTGGGTGATGAATGGCACTGAAATTTGCCCTCAGCATGGGGGCTGAGAGTGGCAGAATGGGAAGACACATTTCTTGTTTCCCGGGGCCTTTGCTGCTCAGCTGTAGTCACATGCCACAAGTCCCCTCCCCTTTCAGATTTAAGCAAGATATTGAAGAGTTACATGGAACATCTCATGTTAAAATTCTTATTTATGATGCTTCAAGATACCAAAAAAAAAAAAAAAAAAAAAAATGTACGTACAAACAGGTTTGGTCAGAAAACAAGAAGAGGTCCTGGACCCAAGGAACCTTCCTCTAAGATGGGGCCAGAGAAGTTTAAGAGCTTGGTGAGAGCAGTGGGTCTGAGTCTGATGAGGCATTCGGGGCCTCTGAGCAGCGGTGATGGATGTCTGCTGTGGTGTGTGCTGTGCAGAGGCCAGGAAGCTCAAATGTGTGGGGAACCTCAGAATGCAGGAGCAGTGCACACGACATCGTGTGCCTGGCTCCCAGCTGCCATCACACACACACACACACACACACACACACACACACACACACACACACAGAGAGAGAGAGAGAGAGAGAGAGAGAGAGAGAGAGAGAGAGAGAGAGATTGAACTGGCTATCTTCAAACTCTGGAAAGAGAGAGGTCGAGCTCATACTTTCATATTTTCTTGAGACAGAGTCTTATATAGCCCAGCCTAGCATTGAACTCACTATGTGTAACCTAGGAGGACACTGAGCTTCCGATCCCCCTGCCTCAGCCTGGTGAGGGCTGGGATCACTAGCAGGTATCATCACACTTGATACCTGTGGCACTAGGGATGGGACCCAGGGATCCCTGCCTGCTAGGCAAAGGCACTACCAACCGAGCTGGTGACCCAGCCCGACGTGACTACTATTTCTGTTCTTGAAAACCGCCGTGCTTGCATCTATAATAAAATCCTTTGAAAGGGGCACTGGAAAGTTTGCAAAGAGTTTAACAGAAACTGTAAGAAGTCACTGTTTTTAGATCTCCTATGTGATAGCACAGACGTCGTCTCGTCTCTCAGGCGGAAGTTATGACAGCGGAGCCCATCCCAGGAGGGTTTGTTTTTTCTGGAGGGAAGCCCACTTACAACCCCAGTGCTAATTCCTGTCACGCTAACTACCAAAGAACAGATTTTAGAGTCTCCAAACGTTTGACGAAATTGTTTCCATTTAACTGGATTTTGGTTTTTTTTGTTGTTGTTGTTGTTGTTGTTTTGTTTTTTTGTTTTTTTTTTGTTTTTTTTTTTGTTTTTGGCAAGGAAAAAAAAAGTATATCCTATGGAATAAAGCATTGGGTTTGTAGAATATGTTTTTTTTTTTTTCAAATGTTACTTGTTGAAAGCTTGTACTCAATCATAAGTGGCTCCAGCTCTGTTTCGCAGACTTGGAAGCTGCCTAGGAGGACAAACACAAGCCATTTCCTGGGTTCCATGCTACACGCCCACATGCCACATGCTCATTGACCGTCTGCGTGCTTGCCTGCCTTTATGCCTCTTCTAAGTGTTGCCTCTGCCCAGCATACTGCGTCCATCTCTAACTTCTTCTCCCTCTAATTTCCTTCTTTGTCGTTCTTCCCTCAACACGTTGTATATGTCATTGATATAACACTTACCAGCATTTTCTCTGTGTGTCATGTATAAGCGTGCATACCATCTTGTGTCTATTCACATATGCACAGGTATGTGCAAGGCGGAGGCCAGAGTCATGCATCTCCTTAGGGCACTCCCCACTGTATATTTTGAGACAGAATCTCTCAATGAACCTAGAGCTCAGCAATTTGGGTAGGTTGGCAGGTCATCTATCTCCAGGGTACCCCCTGTCCTTTTTTCCCCCAGTTCTGGGGTCACAGATGCACACTGCTGCACCCAACTTTTGTGTGAGTCCTTGGGGGTCCACACTCAGTCCTCACGCTTGTATGACAAGCACTTAATTAACTGAGCCATCTCAACATCTCCCATCAGTATTTTTTGATGTTTACTTTTCCACAAAACTGAACTTCCTAAAGTCCATGCCATTAGTCCACATTTAGGAATATGTTTAATATATGAGAGCTTTTCCACAAATGGCTGTTAAATTTGGTTAAATTCATCTAATAAGATGGGCATCACCCAGTGTATGACTTAGGCAAATAAAGAATTAACCCAAGGTGTTATTAAAAGATCATTAAGCTTAATAGCATTAAAAATAAACATCCTTACATATTGTCATCACATAATTAGAAAAAGCATGATAGTGTCTTTGATAAAAGGCTAGCTACACTGTTTAGCCTTTGTAAACTACTTAATAATTATTTTCCAAGACAGGGTTTCTCTGTGTAGCTTTGGCTTTGTAGACAGGCTGGCTTCAAACTCATAGCGGTCCACCTGCCTCTGCCTCCCTGAGTGCTGGAATTAAAGGTGTGTACCACTGCACCCAGCTTAATTAATTAAATGTTAACACTTTTATTGTACTTTAAGATATTTTGTACTCTTAAATATTTAATTTAAAAATGAAATGTTGGGGGCTGCAAAGAAGGCTGAGCGGTTAAACACTTGCAACTCTGGCAGAGCACCCAAGTTGGGTTCCCAGCTCTGCTTGCACAACTCCAACTCCAGGGAATGTAATACTCTCTTCTGGCCTCCGAGGCACTTGCATACAGGTGACAAGCGTGCACATGCACACACACACACACACACACACACACTAAATTCTTAAATATTAAAAATAAAATAAACACATTTTAACATTGAGCAAGATGCCAAGACATAAGCCCAACTTGTAAGCATTTTTGGTTCTATTGGCAAAATGTTGCTCATTGTGCCAAAGTCTGGCATTGCAGAGTTGTGGGAACTTGGGGCAAAACACAGATCTCAGGGCTAAGGATCATGATGGCTTAGGATGTTACAACTTAGAACACAGTCGTTCTCCCGAGAAGTGATGTTGTGAAGGTCACACAGTGACTCTGAAAGCTCCATCTCAATGACTGCTCAGTAAAGAGTTGGACTGTGGTCCTTTGCTTCATGCAGGCTGCTCCTGTTAGCACTGCCTCTCCTGTTGGCTCCAAACAGAGCCTACACCTCTCAGAGAGACAGCCTGAATTGTGGTTGAATAGGAGACTCTGCACGCTCGACTGGTTCCCCTGCTGGAATTTGGTAAGCCAGCATCAGAGGTGCTTACACATTTGTATTTTCATTAGTTACAAATACTTAACAAGGGACTAGGAAGTTGGTTCCATCATCGTGCCCCTTACCACACAGTAGTGAGGACCAGAGTTTAGGTAAAGCCAGCTGGGAGTGGCAGGTGACTGTAATCCCAGTAGAGAGGCAGAGACAGTGGATCCCCGGGGCAAGGTGGGTATCTAGACTAGTCAGACTTATTGAGGTCCAGGCTCAGTGAGGGACTATCCTTCAATGAATAAAGCAGAGCGATTGAGAAAGAAATCCAATGTCAACCTCAGGCCTCTGCAAGCACACACACATATGCACCTGTTCCCAGGTACATACAAACATGCATACTGACATGTATGTATAACACACACACACACACACACACACACACACACACACACACACACATATTAAAGTAAAAGAGACCTGAGTTTATGGAAATACCTTAAAGTAGGTCTTGCCTGTACTTTAAGTCCTTAAGAAGCTGTGAGGTAGTTTGGTTCTTTTTTTCCCCTTGGGTTACTCGAAAGTCCTTCAGAAGTGACATGAGGTCTGAAAGGGACCGCTTTTCAAGCTTAGTAGAGAAATGAGAGAAAAATATCAAAGCCAGACTTGTGAGGAGGCCAGCCTAAATTGATTTACTCCACTTCAGAAGCTTCCCAAAAAGAGGCCAGCAAACAGGAGGCCAGCAGGACCTTGCTGATGGCCTCCTGTTTTCCCCCTGCCACGGCCAGGTATCGAGCAAAGGTTACCTTCACTGCAAGGTCACCACCGCCAGTGGCTCTCACCATACCTGGAGAAGCTGAGGAGTGATTCCTCTGTGTGTCCCCAAGTTGCTTCCCAGGTGTCACCAAGCCCACTGTGCTAATGTACAGTATTGTAACGTTAGAAACAGACGACATAATGTCCCTGCCTACAGCAAACAAAACCAAGCCCCGCCTGCTGTAGGAGAAGTTCTTCCATTCTCCTGGCTGTGAACACGACATTACTCCTCTGCAGTGAGAAGAGAGAAAGCAAGGCACCAGGCCTGCCCCCAGCAGCAGCCACTCCTGCCATCATAGACATGGGGACTTGCTGTCTTGTAATCTGCGTTTAGATGGTGACATCCTTCTAGCGGCCACTTTTTGTAGTGGGTAGCGAAGGCATCAGTGTTCCTCAGAGGCAGGCCAAGGAGGATTAAAATGCGTGTTTGTTTACTTCTGACCTGCAGCATGCTGTTTGGCAGCAGAACCCTGGGTTTGTGTTGGGCCACGTTTGAGGCAGTGGACAGCAGGTACCTGGACTTCACTCGCAGGGTGTCCTGTGTCCGAGGATGATCTGAGAACATTAGCTTCTAAACTACTCTAAAAGCGTCACTTTCTGGTCACCTTCTAATAAACTCTACAACAGCGTTTCTGTTTTTATCGTGAAGACACGCTTTGCTTTTGAGAGATGATCGTTTCTTTACTTATAGATTATTATTAGTAGCCATCTACGCTGCTGTTTAGCTCATCTAATTCATCCCCAACCATAACAAGTGGATAGTTTTCATATTTGAATTATTTTCCTCATAAATTGTGTTATCCTTGGCCAAAGGCTTTTTTCTTTGGTAAATGCTTTTGACTATCTGGCCTTTATAGCATCAATTTCATCTTTAAATGCCTGCGGAGACACGCTTGACTGCTTATAAATTTTCTAGGATAGTTCTGTAAGAAATCCTTCACTTTCCAAAGACCATATGTATCCATCCTGGCTCCCAACAGTTTATAACTGCCAAAATAATTTAAAAGGCATTTCCCCCGTGCAACTTAGTTTAGCGAAGAAATATTTTGTCTGACTAAATATAGTGGGAAGTGAGGGTACACTCAAGGCAGTGTGGGGGTGAGCTCTAGCACCCTTCAAAGCAGTGTGGGGTGGACAGAGTCTGGCCATGTAGCTTGGTCATGATGGTGCTTAAACAGAGGGCGTGGCCTGTCACTGGGTGTTCCATGTCCTTGGTTGGAAAATGCGCTGTTGGTCTGCTGGTGTTCCCTGGGCGGCTACTCCTGGACTATAGCTGTGGCCTCTGGAAGTTCAGCACAAGCACTGGCATCTCATCTGGCTTTCTGTTTCTCTGTGTATCTCGTCAGACTCGAGGACTGCAGCCTGAAGAATTCAAAGAATCTAGGTGACACTGTAGCAGTTGGCCTATCACCTCAGTGACAGAAAACAAGTCAGTCTCATGCTTAAGGCTCAAATGCATGGGGTGTGTGGGTTGGGCAGAGGGTCTCTGCTCTTTGAAGTCGCTCAGGGCTAAGGATAATAGAGCAGCCTGCTTCTCGGATGCTGATGCTCTAACTCTCAGGTAGCTGTGTCTCCTTAGCTTGTAAAAGCCTGAACTGCATGCTCTACTCACACTGAGGAGCAGGGGCATGTGGTCCCGTCTGGGCTCTGCTGCTATATAAAAAAATAAAACCCCAACATTTGATTTTACCAAAGACGACCAGGAGGCAGATGCAGAGGTGAAAGCCTGCTAGCTCAGAGAGGCAGAGAAGGCGCCCAGCTGACCTTCCTACTTAGGAAAAAACCAAAATTCCTTTTATTTCTCCATGCTGTCTTAAGTACCCTTCTCTTTCAATGTCCCTCCTTTCTGTTTAGTCCCTGTCAGCTGGATTCTTGCTCTGCCTCTTGACCTAGGGTTGACTTTATTTAGCTCTTGATTTAAAGGTGTATGCTAGGGCTGAGCTAGAAACAGGTTTTTACAGTTCACAATCTAGGGGTTCACAATGGGATCAAATACTCTGCAACAGGGCTTAGCTCCAAGAACCGGTGTATATAGAGCACAGATGCTGAAGATACAGGGAGGCAGGTCCCAGAGGCTTGCTGGCTTGCCAGCCTAGCCTAAACAGTGAGCTCCAGGTTCAGAGAGACAGACAGAGAGACACAGAGACACACAGGGAGCGACATAGACACAGAGACGGAGACAGACAGAGAGACGGGGGAGAGAGAGGGAGGAGAGAAAGCTGCCATCAGCCTCTGGTCCCTACACAAGTACAAGTGTGACAAACACACTTACACGCACATATACATAGATACATACATACATATATATATATACATTAACAGGAAGTAGGGAAGTGCTCCAGGATTGATCGGTGCACTAACAAAACAGTCTGCCAAACAAACATTTCACCCCGTGTTACATGGCCTAATGTTAGTGACAAACTTTAGCCAAGATGATAGTGAAAATTTAAGGAAAGCAAAGTGGGGATGTGAGATCCATTGCAACACAGGGTGGGCAGCAGTGTCCTGCATAGTTGCCCATGTCCCAAAGGTCACCAGTCTTCTTCATCTTAAGGGCATCACTCACATATGACTTATTTTTTGTGTGTTTCCCCCACCTGTGTGGATTTCTTTAGGACAGAGGTCATGGCTGTGTACCACGTACCCTGCATGGAGTTTGTAGCTGTAATGGGGCTACTGAGTTATGGATGGACACCAGCTGACGGCCTTCTCTCCTGGTGCCCATGTGCCTGTCTGTGGTCCTCTTTGCAGGGCTCAGCGCTTCACAAGGCTGAAGCTAGGTACTGGGGATGGGTGCTGGCAGCTGCTGCTGAAGCAAGATGGCGTGTCTGAGGCTGCTTATGGGTTGGGGGCAGCTAGAAGAGATCGTAAAGTATCATCAGTAAGGTCAGGAGTAAGGAGAAGGGACTTGTATCTGGTCCACAGCTTTCTGAACAAACTACTCGCATTGCATGTATAGAATGCAGATTACCTGAATGACTCCAATACCGTCACTTAATGATGCAATAACTCATTCATACTCTTCCTTAATTAAAAATATTTTATACATATGGATGTTTTGTCCATATATGTAACTGTAAACCACATGTGTGCTTGAGGCCCAAAGAGGGTGCTAGATCCCGTGGAGCTGGAGTGATAAAAGGTTGCTAGCCATCTTGTGGGCGCTGAAAATTTAACGCAGGTCCTTTGGAAGAGCAGTCAGCGTTCTTATCCCTTAAGCCAACTCTCAGATCCCTTATTCATATCCTTACCTGCACATTCCTGTCATCACGGAGTTTCTGAACATACATAAATGACTTCACTTTGCATGTACACATGTGTTTGTACATGTGTGTGGCAGTACATAGGGGCCTGCGATCAGTCTTGGCTGTGTTCTTCCATTACTCTCCATCTTGTTTTTTGTTTTGTTTTCTTTTGTTTTTGAGATAGCCTCTCCGAACCTGGATCTTCAGCCAGGCTGGTTGGCCAGCAAGCCTCCGGGATCTTCCTGTTGCTGCCTCCCCAGCGGTTACAGATGTGCGTGGCCGTGTCTAGCTTTTATGTAGGTCCTGCAGATCAAACTCAGTTTCTTGTGTTTGCGTGGGAAAACCTTTACCAAGTGAGCCATGCCCCCAGCTGTTATTATTTAACAGCTGTGGTGTGGTTCTCACAGTTGAGGCATTTCGGTGATACTCATAGAGATTCTGGTTCAGTAAGTTCAGTAAGTTTGAATTACTAACTGGTTTTCTGGGGGCAGACTGTACTCCTGATGTGGGGACCACACTTTGACAAGCAAGGGTATGGATGAAAGGACATAGAAACAGTAAGCAGTAATTGTTTTTTGGTCTCCAGGAAGCTGCTCCATCACCTGCAGGGGCCAGTGGCTCAGCCCCTGGAATCCTCTTGTTGCTGTAAGGCCAATCCCCAAAGAGATGGACTGGTATACTGGTGCTGTTTGTAAGGTCTGCTCTGTCCGGATGTCTTTTACAATATCATACTTTGTGAACCATGGAGACTTGTTATACGTTCAGTATGGACACAGTGCTATACAAGATGGTGGAAGAGACACCCGACAGGCCAGGGAAGCAGGTATGAAGGAAGCATTTCAAGAGGAAGAGTGGCTGGGTTGCTCACGGTGGGCTCTGTCTGTCTGCACAGGAGGATGTGGCTGTTCTTCATGGCAGAACTATGCATCCTGGACTCCAGATTGCAATAATGTTAGGGCATCTCAAGAAATGCTTATCTCTTCTGTGATTCCAGGTTTATAAAGTGGAGAGCAGAAAATCATTCATTTTGCTCCAGCATATCAGACTGTCCCACACAGGACTCCTATTAAGCCTGGAATGTCTCAACACTTAGAACCTGGACCACAAATGCTATTCCTGGCTTGTTTAACCATTTTTTCCCATTTTTATCTGAGCTCCTTTAAAGGTAGTATTCGCCCCAAATCAGCCAGAAGAAACCTTAAGAGAACGATGCCCCATTACCCCTAAGGGGGATTGGGTAGGTTTTTGTTTACTCTCTTGGGCTGCAGATGATTATTTTCATCAGGAGCTGATTATAAGTTATTATTGGTCTCATATAGAGAGAAAACAAGGTTGGACTCAGGGGCGTCTCTCTTTTCCTTTATCTTTCTTTTGTAGGTTTGGAGATAGGGGTTGAAAAGAAAAACGGGGTAATACAGAAGTATATAGGGCTGATAGAACAAAAAGTAGATTATTGACTCTACTCCTCAAATTAAGGCCTTAACTGTTACTCACAAATAAGGTTTTTTAAGTTCATTAGTATAGAATTTTGTATATTAATGGAAAATAAGTTTAATTTTGATACATTGGTATAGAATTCAAATTTAAGATTATTCTTCACACACATTATATATATACTGTAATGTGAGGTTTTTTTCCCATACAACTCAGTTATAATACAAGGTTTACTTCCAATACCTTAAAAGTGGTATTGCAGGCTGTTTAGATAATTGAGTAATACAAGCTAATTGTTAGTTGATCAAATCATGGTCATGTCAATTACTAGTCGTTTTTTATCCCAAGAATCTATAGCCTAGGTTTAACAGATAGATACTATTCTATAGTTATATAAGGCAAAATAGTTAGATAAGGTCTTCAAAAGCCTCAGAGACCTACAGGATATGGCATTTAAAGATGTTTTTATTATTCTAAAGAGTCTTTGACAACAAGACAGATTAACTCCTGGCAACACCCAGCCTGCCTCAAAGAAGAAGATGAGCATCAAAGAACCTCCTTATGGAGATGGCTTCAAATATGGCAAACCAGCCACTGGGCAAAATATCCTCATTTTGGCCACAGATAGAATTCTGCCTAAAAATGGGCAAGCTTGGATGCAGGCAGAGTCGACGGCCAAACTCTGACAAGACAGGGTAATTAAATCCTCAATAGTTCCTGCCTCACAAATGTGCCTGTCAGATATATTGGGCCAGAAGGCTGAAGATGATGCTCCAATGTGTGACTGTTCAGGCAGCAAAAACTGTCTCTGTCATTTTTTCATTTTGGAAGCTGCTAACCTGCACTTCCGGTTCACTCAGATAATTAAGTTTTATTCTTTTTCAAGTCTCTGATGGGACTGAAGACCAGATAGTTTAGTTTTACATTTAAGCTTAGTTGTTTAGGGGGTTAAGATTTTTTCAGGTCTAGATAGATGTTCTAAGTTGATAGAGATGAGATATGACAGATATTGATTTTCATTCAGAATTTTGGACTCACCAAGATAGGAAAAATGTTTTCTTCAAGTTTGCCCAATACAAATAGCCAAATCACTATGAATGTAACATTTATATAATTTCTGATTGTTTCGTGGTTCTTCCTGCTGTATGTAGTTTATTTTATTTATGTGCAATGATATAATGTATATGTAAAAAGACAAATATAATAAAATTAAAAATTAAAAAAACTTTTTAAAAAAGTCATTCAGTTTTCCTGCATGTTAAACTCATGCTCTCAACAAATCGATGCTCTCATAATGTCAATGTCAGAAACATGCGTGCACTCATCTCCCTACACTGCTCAGGTTTAAGCAGATGGGGTAGGGGAAGAAAATCAGAGAGTTGGCAGTGTAGCTGGTGGACAGTGGCCAGCATTAGCAGCTCAGGCACGTGGCTCTCTCTAAGCACCTCAGAAAGCCTTTATCATGGGTCACCCCTAATCTCTTAAAATTGTGCTTAGTACTGGGTCTAGAAATTACTGTTGGATACAAAATAATAATTTGAAGTGAGGTTTTATTCCCATGTCAGGGATCACACTCAAAGCAAACCACATGCCCCAGCAAACATTTCCCAAAAGCTACATCCCCAGATGGCAATGCTCTCATAACCAGCAATTTAACATTAAACATTATAGTTTAATAGTCATAATTATTATAATTGACTTGGATAAAATATGAATCCATTGTATAGGTCAGAGCAAATTATTAGGTAAATATTTTGCGTTTGGCGCAGAGACTCCCATGTAGTCCTGGTTGGGCTGGAGCTCACCATGTAGACTAGGCTGGCCTCAAACTCACGGAAATCCTCCTGCCTCTGCTCCTGAGTGCTGAGATTTAAAAAAAAAAGGCTTGTACCATCACACCTGAAGAAATTTATTTTTGATAGAAATTGAGCTATTTAAAATTCTCTGGAGACAAAGACTATATCCAGCTGATATTTTGGTCTCTGGCTGGTGAAGTGAAACTGTGTATGCAGTCTGTTACTATGGTTAAAATGACCCAGACCTGCTGCAATTAAATAGTACCTCTCTCTCTCTCTCTCTCTCTCTCTCTCTCTCTCTCTCTCTCTCTCTCTCTCTCTCTCTCTCTCTCTCTGTATGTATGTATGTATGTATAAAATTTCCCCAATAGATTCCATACAGATTATGTTTATATTTTTGGCATTTAAAAGTATGGCTGTGTTAAGGGCTTTGCCCTAAGAGTGGTATTACTGGGGAGCTGTGGATTTTGCAGGTTCTTGCAGCCTGTCCAAACCAAGGCTCTTCCTGTCTTTGCCTCCCTAGTTCTGGGATTATAAGTTCCCCTGCCCACCAAACTCACTCTACTTTTTTTTGGTACATCTCATGGACAAAATCCAGGTCCTCAGGCTTGTGCAGCAACCACTTAACTAGCCAAGCCCCGAATATACCTTCTCTTGATTCCAATGTACAAATGGAAAAGTAAATACAAGAATCTGCTCCCCAATTCTACAAAAAAAAAAAAAAAAAAAAAAAGAAAGAAAGAAAGAAAAAAAGAAAAACAAACAAACAAAAAACCCCATAGTATGAGACTGTGCACTGTAAATTCCCCATAGTGAAGCCCTGTGCGTTAGCACTTAAATGGATCAGTTGACCAGATCAAGGCTCTGTATGTCTGTAGAAATCTGACATAGAATGAAATTGATACATGGCTTCTCGTAAGAGATGACTTACCCATCTGTCATTGCGGTTACCGACCGTACGTTCAGAAGGAACTCATATGCAATGGCTAACTCCATGTAACTTATTTTTAACATGTTCTACCAGTATACTACTGACGGAGGTAGAGCTGAACCCAGGTCTGTCTTGCCCGAAGCCGCCGTGCCGGAGTTTAAAATGTTCATAGATCGTTCCCAAAAGGAGAGAAGAGAAAGTGTTGCTAAGATATGGCTGCTTTCTTTTATTTTATTTTAGTGTCACTATAAGCAGTCTACACTGATAAATAAATTCACGGTTTCCTTTTAATACAGTCATAGGAACGAAGAGGCTACGTCTGAGGGCGTTTGTGTTTTTAAGGACTGTTGAAATGAGCTTCCAAGCTGCTCTTCAGAAATGCTTGCCACCTTAGCGACTTTATTCTTAGGCTACATTTCATTCCTCCCTGTTTTTCTCTTCAAAATAAATTACCGTTTTCCATAAAAGAAATTCTACCTGCTCCCATCTGCCTTGGATAGTGGCAGTGTTCTAATGATGGTTAGACATCAGCTGATGACGGAGGTGTGTTCTGAGAAACGCACTGCTGGGTGATGTCAATGTGATGGGAACAGCCTAGTGTTCTTATGCAAGCTTAGAGAGTGCAGGTCTGTCTCAGCCGTGGTCTCTAGCTGATGTCAGATGGTAGACCTGGTGTGCAGTTGGCTGCTCCGCCATGACGGTGGGATATCCTGCCTTGTGATAAATGTTTAAAGTTTTTATTTTATTGATATCTCTGTGTGTGTGTGTGAGTGTGTGTGTGCATGTGTGCATGCTTGTAACATGTGTAATGTATGTGAGCGAAGGCACACAAATGTTAGGTGTTCTTGTTTTCACTTCCTGTATCGTCATCAAGAGCCCCACTACTGCATCCAGCTTTTGTGTGAGTGCTGGGAACTTGAACTCAGGTCGTTTATGCAGCCTGAGCCTTTTACGGTTAAAAAAAAAAAAAAAGCCAAAAGCATGGGGTAGTGAATACAAAACCCAGTAAAAATGGTTTATCGTTATCACATGTGGCCACCTGCCCTTGTTGTATGGGCTGTGCCTTTCCCTGTGTGGCAGGTCCGTACAATACGTGCTACAAATCACCACAAGTTCACGTACATGGGGACTGAGATGTGCTCTGGTGTTCTCACACCTCACTGTGTGATGGGAGGATCCGGGCTTCATCATCTCATGGGAGCACCATGTCTGTCGTTAACAGGAGCACCGCTGCAGGACTTATCAGCATGACCTAGGGCTTCGCGTGAGATCGGAATCCAATGGTTAGCATCTTGTTTGCCCATGTGCACGTGGACATTAATGTGATCGTCTCGTGGAGAAACATCTCTCCTTTACCCCAAATATCACCTTGTATAGTTTTAACCAGGGGTGTGTGCTAAAATGGAGCAGTAGGTGGAGCAGTGGCAGGCCTTATTCTTGGGGTGTCCCATTTGTCACCGGTGGGTTTGTGAGCTGCCTTGCCTTCGATGTCTCCAAGCAAGTGGCATTCTCCATAGGGCCTGCTCTTTATGACTTCTGTCACTTCCTTGGTAGAAGGACAGTGTATTTCTAAAGTGTAAGAATCATAGAGCTTGGAGGCCGGCTCCTCTCGCTAGCTGTCTTTCATGCGTGTGTGCCTTTGATAGAATCTGGAATTTACTGGCCTCACTCTGAAGGCCATGAAATGTGCACTTTCTGAGCTCTCATCTTCTGTGAGGATATATTCTCTTTTGGGAGGCACTACACAGTTGGCTCGGTGCTGTCATTTTCCTTCCACACAATTCTTTACGTGCGTAAACAGTAGAAACTAGCATTGAAATGGTAATATTTTATCAATTATTTGATGTGCATAAAGTTCCTTCTGAGCTGCCATTTAAAAGTATTTAAAATAATAATAGGGTGTTCTAAATATCCCTTGTGCTAAGGAAAGCACCAGAACATTCCCTTCAGAGCAGGGGTTTTATGCCTTTCTGTATTCGGTGTGAAATAGGACACAGATGTGCTCTGAATCACAGAGGCCACGGGGCTGAATTTACTATGTTTACACGCTGTGTTCAGAGGTCCCTGAGCTCGACGCTTTGCTTTTGTTTTTACTGTTTAGTTTAGACTTGAGCTAGAATACTCTAAATAAGTGAAAATTATCACAGGGATATTTTAAGTTGGCCCTGGACAGCAGTACCATTGCAGACCTTTCCGTAAGTGGCTCTCTTAATGTACAGAAAGGCTCTTTTTCTTTGCCATTTTACTCTTACTATAGACCAACTAATTCATAAAGCAGGGGTCTGAATTATGACTTGGCTTTCTTATGCATAAGCTACGTTGTCCAAAATGTACCTAGAAAGGTTGAGGGAGGGACTCACCCCTGTTTTTTCTATATGTAACACTAAAAGCAAAGTAAGGTAGCTTTGTTTCCAATCTCTTTAAACCTGTAGTAACATGTATGTAGCTTTGTAACTTCTGTAGACTTTTTAGCCTGGTGACCTTGACTCTGGTATAGTCAGTTTGGATGTGTAGCTGTGTGTATAGATACACAGTCATGTGCATGCATACATAAGGATCTATATGTGTGATAGCTCAAGTGTACATTTATGCATGCATACCATATATACATATGCATAAATGAGAAAGCATGAATCACAAAAGATTTCTTAAAGAGGCTGCAATGGTATCTGTTGTTTGCTGAGTTCTTTTGAAACCCAAAGAGACTTTTATTATAGTAGTAAGCTGTAAATCTAATCTACAAAATCATTTTTACACCACTATGGCTATATACCTTCCATCCCGTGTACAGCCTCCTATAACTGTAAACCTGTGCCCTACAGAAACACCATGCTGGGGTGCCACTGGTTTTCTGCCCTCCAAAGGTAGAGAGTTGCTGAACCTCCGGAGTGGGGTTTGGCACCGCCCCTCGGGTCATACTTTCATTGCTACACTGTAAGAAGCTTTTGCTATCTGCCTTCTGGAGCTCTTTTAATGTTTCTGCAAACACACGGCGTTCCAGTGCAATCATTGTAGCTTTTATATTGCAGTTATTTGCATTTTATTCCATTTTCTAAATGTAGTGTTCTGATGAATTAATGTACTAAAAATCAATATACTTTGGCAGGAATAAGAATTATGGGTATTGCACATGTTGTCAGGGGTTCAATCAGAGTACTTTTGGCAGCTGCTTGGCCAAAGCCTATTTGTCATGCTCCCTCTCACCCTTGGCTTCGCCCCATGATGGTTGTCACTCACTGCTTGCGTTGGGAGTTTTCAGCGGAGCAATTCTTCACCTGTGTCAGCTCTTCTGCACCCCTAGTGTTTGGTGGCTATGGAGTTAAAAAAAAAAAAAAGAACTTCTAGAACGCGAAAGACAAGCTAGGGAATCTCTGAGCCCTTGGCAGATGTCTTCAGACGTTCGTGGGTAGTCATTAAAAATCGGAAATGCTTTGTGTGGTGCCGATAGTCGTTACTATGACAAGTGACGTTTCAAGAAAGAGAATGCATTTAAAGAACACTTGTCGTATTTCCTTCTATTTTTATGTCTTGGTATTTCCAGAAAATGTTTTACTCTATTGAAGGCAAGAGACATATAGGCGTAAGGTTTTTTTTTTTTGTTTGTTTTTTGTTTTGTTTTGTTTGTTTGTTTGTTTGGTATTGCTCTTAGAGCCTTGATTATTGAGTTAGCTTAAATCTTTTCTCATTCTTGGTTGTTAAAGGAAAATTCAAATATATCCCATAACAGTGTTGAGGGAGCCCAACTGTCTTTTCATAATTTTCTGAACACTGTAAGAGAAAGAACAGTCTAGTTAATGACCCCAAATCTACTTTTTAAAGTCCTTCAAACTAAGGTTTAGAAAATTCATGATGTTTCCTTTCTGATCTTTCATAGTTTGCATATAGTAGCCATTGCTCGCCTGCAGTAGGTCTTTTTCAAGAATTACAACCCAGACAAAAGCTTTTTAAAATCCGAGAGCACATCTGTGTTTATAATGCAATATTTATTAATATGGGTCATATTACGTTAATATATCTGTACCTGATGGGTATGTGAATTATTTAAAGTGAGCATCTGGGTACTATTTTATGGTATTTGAAATAAAATGAATTTTTAATACTCATATGTAATACGGGGCTCCAAGATGATCGTGGTTTTCAGCTCCAAGTGGGAAATAAGCAGCAATGTTTGTCCCAGGTCAGGGAAACCTGAAGTCAGGCACAGCCTTTAAACTAGGCTAATTATGTATGCATTCTCATACCATGGTGTTAATGATTTTTGAGTCAGTTTTGACCTTGCTTGCATGCCTCTTCAGGTGCCACCACCCCGCAATTAAAACTGTTCAAAAATAAAATGGCAACATCCATTTGGCTGACCTCAACCTCCCCTGCAACCCCCTAAATTTAGAAGCTATTTATACAACAGACAACTTTTCAATTTTTTTAATTGAAATTTTTTCTTAAAGGAATTACTTAGACATACAAACTCCAAGTCATAAATTATTGAGCTTTTAAAGATTCTTTTAGGGTGGTTCAGAAAGACAATTTATTTCAGTTATGTCATTGCTTTGATCAGATTCACCCCTCACATCCTCCGTCTTCTCCGTTTATTCCTCCCGTTGTCTCTTTCCTCTTCCCACTCTCCAGTCTCTCCTCCCCCTTCCCCCGTGTGTGTGTGTGTGTGTGTGTGTGTGTGTACACATGTGTGCACACACACTAAATAATATCTGTATATAATCTGGGAACCACAAATGAAAAAAAAAACATAATATTTGCCTTCCCATCCATTATTTCTTCAGGCAATTTTGTTTTTCCTCTATGGCACAATAAGACTTCTTTGTGTATTGATCCCACATGTTCTTTCTCCATTCCTGTGTTGATGGATATCAGTGTGAGAAAATCAAGTACAGGTAGCAAGGACTACATGTTTCACTGAGGCGCAGCACCCAAGCGGGACATGGCATCCTGCTGGGCTCGACGGTTTCAGGCAGTGGAGGTCCGAGTGCTTGGTGGAAGTTTTGAGTACGCCTGCTCTCTCAGTTGCACCAATCTCCAGTGGCTGGTCGACTTCCACCCACCTCATATGGGCTGCCGTTGTCTGGAGAAAAGGCAGAATTTGCTAATGTGGTGTTTCATTTTATATAATTTTCCCTTTACTGGTCCACACTGGACAAGCTCCTCCTCTTGATTTGATTGTGAGTTGGTCTGGCCATGGAGCAGGATCTCGCTTTATTCGCGGCTGTGAATCACATCGAACCATTTATCTCAGCTGTCATGCAATTTGCTAATTAGGTCATTTCTTGGGGTAAAGGAAATGAAAAGGCTTTGAAATAATCATTGCCTTCTCAGAACAAAGCAGCAGCAGTCAAATGCTCTCATCTCATCCTATTCAGGTGGCTCATGAACCCAGACGCGGGAGGTTGGCTCCGCCCGGTGCAGTCATCACGGTCCTCGCTTTATCTGGAGACTGTAGGGCAGCTCCTAAGGCTGAAGTAGGTTCCCTAAGAGGTGATGAGGTACAGCGTTCTAGCTTACGATGTCTTGTTAAGATCTGTGTGTGTGCACACGTAGTTTTAGGTGCACACACTTGTATGTTTGCGTCTGAGGTCCGCAGTCCACATCAGACGTCTTCCTCTGTCACTCTCCAACTTTTTTTTTTTTTTTCAAGACAGGGAACTCACCAATTTCTGCTAGACCAGATGACCTGTGACAACAGTTTACATGGGTTGGAGGGATGTGAACTGGGGTTCTCACACTTGCCCATCAAGCAGTAGCTCCAGGGCTTCGGCTCTTTTAAAATCACCAAACTAAAAGCATTTGGAAAACAGAAAATAAACAGTAGGGAAATTTGTAAGTATTCCATAAAAGGTACTATCATATAGATGCACGTTTATTTGATGCGTTTCCTTTGTGACCTTTCACAGATGTAGTTCATGTTTCATACTGCATAACAGAAGCAGGCTTCCTGAGTGTGTCGTTGGAGAAAGTAAGGTTTCCCAGGCTTTGCCTGTGTTGCGTGGTGTTCACAGAAGTGGCTAAAATCTACTGGTGAGAGTTAGATTTGCTGATTATCCGACCCCCAAGCCCCCCAAAAGAAGAAGCTCCAGGCTAAAGAAGATAGAGCTGATGCTCTGTCCTCTTCCCTGCCGGGTACAAAATAATACAAGAAAGAAGCAGGCTTTCAAAGGTAGAAAGGAAGAAACCAAACTGGGATGGGATTTCAGGAAGAGAAGTCCGGTGCTATTGTGGGGCGTCTCTTGCTACCTTACCCGACAAAGGCATTTCGTGACCTCTGACCTGGAAGCTGAGACAACCTAGTGAGGCTAGCCCCCGCTGCCCTGGATCAAATAGGAACTACCTAACCAACAGGGATCAACTGATATCTCTGTATCATTCTGCCTAAATCAGAGTAGCTCACCTTCTCAGGAGTTCATGGGGCTCTTGCTAAGATGGGGCGGGCACCAGACTACAGACACTTAAGACAATCATATTCTCACAGTGGGATCCCTGACCACAGTGGAGTTAGAACCACAGTGGAGTTAGACTAGGACTCCATAGTGGAAGAACAGTGAGAGAATCTTCTTAGGAAACTACGTGCTCTTACATTACACAAGGGCCAGAGATCTGGACATAGAGGGGGAAAGGCATAGAAATAAATGTAAACAAAAGCATGCCTATTGAAAGATGCAGGCGTACGTCAGTTTTGAGCGTGGATTTTGTGGCGTCAAGTCCTCATGTTAAAAGTGAAGAGACCGCCACGTGTCTCAAAACTTATGAGAGGGTTGGGGACATAGCTTAGTTGGTGGAGTCCTTCCTCCTATTCCCGAAGCCAGGGATTCTGATCCCAGCACTGCTTAAGCCGCGCCTGACTGCACATGCCAGCAATGCTAATACTCCTGAGGTGGGAGCTGGAGGAGGTGGGATTCAAGGTCACCCTGGCTAAGTCTCAAACACAGTTATGAAAGAAATGATGGCGAAAAGGAGCTGTGGAATGTAGCTCCATCGTAGTGGAGTTATAGGCAGGGTTCCGTCCTCAGCACTGTCCCCTCTGCCCTTAAAAAAAAAAAAAAAAAAAAATGTAGTGTTGAGGTGGCGGAGCAAATTAAGCCCAAAGCAAACTAGAAAGAATAAAGAGCGGAAGACAGGAAAACAATAGAGAAAAATCAGTGAAGCAAAAATCTGGTTCTTTGAAAATATAATCAGTTGACAAACCTCTAGCAAAATTGAGAAGGAAAAAAAAGGGGGGAGGGGAAAACAGGCTCTGTTAATGTAAAGAATGTAATGAGACAATACTACAGACCCTGAAGCTATCGAGAGAATAATCTAGAAGACTTTCACACTCGCAAATCTGCCAAATAAGAAGTAATAAAATCGGTTTGCTAAAATTAAATACACAGGGAGGACTTGCCACAAGCCGGGGAATCTGAGTAAGAGCATGGATCGTGCCTATGTCAAATTCTGGTCACCATGGTGGTAGAGCTAGGCAGAGTTATGCAGCTAGGGTAACCGAGTAAAGGGTACTCTGGACCTCCTTTTATTCCTTGCAGGCAGATACGTGAAGATGCAATTATTGAAATAAAGACCTAAATGACAAAGGAAAGCACACAAGGTATTGCTTCAGGGCCTGAGCCTGTGTTATCTTTCATGCATTTGAGCCTCCGTGCTGTTCTGAGGATTGCATTGCTAGGGGTTTTATGCAATTATATATAATCAACATTTCAAATTAATTAAAATGCATTTCTATATGAACAGTCAGCCCCTCTCAATTGTCAGGTTATGCACCCTTTTATTCAACCAACTGTGGCTTGAAATTATATAGGGACAAGACATCAGTATCGGGCATAAGCCATTTTTGTTTGTTTGATTATTTGTTTGGTCTCCTTATTTTTCTCTAACGTTTATAGTTTAGCAACTATTTACATGAAATTTAGATTGCTTTTGATATCACAGTTAATAAAAATATTTAAAATAAGAAGGTGAGTTACGCTAATTATATCCTATGCCAGTTTTTAATGGTGGATTTGTTATTTCTGGATTGGATATCTAAGTAAGAATGGGCTCCGGGACCAATTCCCCATCAGTCTCTCTCTTCCTCCCTCCCTCCCTCCATTCTTACATTGAAATTACATACATATACGAGTAAAGAGAAATATATAATATATAAAGAAAAGCATGTTTTCTATTTCCTTTATTGCCAAAGATTAAAGGTAAAGATTTTTTTCTTTCTCTCTCTCTCTCTTTCTTTCTTTCTTTTTTTCTTTCTGGTTTCTAAGGTTCTTGTTTCTTTCATGTGGTTTGAAAGTTCCATGAAGTATTGATACTTGAAGTCACTATAGTGTCATGAACTAGACATGTCCTACTGGGTGGGACTGAATTGAAATGGGCAATATGGCCGCCACAGCAGAAATTATCCATTTTATAGAAATGGGAATATCCCTGTCTCAAAAAAAAAAAAGAAATGGGAATTTCGTATGCCATTTTTTTTCATATCATCACAGGAACTGCTTAGGTAAAATGGAGGGGTCTCTGTGTTGGAGGATGCTGAAGTTGGCTGTTGGATCAAAAGGATTTTTAGAAAGTACAGGAGGTCTCTGTTGCTCAAAGTTGAGGCATGCTCTCTTTATTTCTGTCTCTCATATTTTATTCTTCCTGAGTTTTGGCTTTTTCAGTACATTCTGCCTACAGTGGGATCAATGGTGATCTCCAGTGTCTTAGTGAGTGTCAGTAAGAAGGGGGAAGCTGGGCACTATTGCTGTGATGGTGTGGGAAAAATGACCCCAAGCAACTTGGGAAGGAAAGTTTTTTTTTTTTCACTCACAGTTCCATGTAATAGTTCATCATCAAAAGCAGTGAGGACAAGTAGTCAAGTAGGGCAGGAAGCTGGGGGCAGGAGCTGATGCAGAGGCCGTGGAGGGGTGCTGCTTACTGGCTTGCTCATCATGACTTGCTCAGCTTGCTTTCTTATAGAACTCAGGACCACCAGTCCAAGGATGGCACCACCCTCAATAGGCTGGGCTCTCGTCTATCAATCACTAATTAAGAAAATGCCCTTCAGTCTGATCTTATGGAGGCATTTTTCTCAATTGAAGTTCCCTCCTTTCAGATAACTCTAGCTCATGTCAAGTTGACATGAAAGAAGCCAGCGTGGAGACCCTCTCTGTTCCATGCCTTGGGCAAAGGACAGTAACTGGGTCTAAATGAGCTCTGTGGACCCAGCTGGATAATGTTGCTTGGTAGAGCAGAGAAAGGAATGGGGCATTTATGTGCCATGCTTGGCCAGCTTCCAGTCTGCCTGTAGCTTTCCCACAGTTAAATCATGAAGGTGTCCATGATTTTTAAGGTATACTTGTGATAGCTTTTGATTGCAGTAGAATTTCCCCCTACATAATGATTATTAAGAAATATAAGAGATTATCAAAAATTACTCAAGGTAGGCCTGATGTCTCCTGCCTGGAATCCCAGCACCCAGGAGGATGCTGGGAGTTTGAGACCAGGCCTTGGCTACAAATTGTTATTGTCTCAAACAACCAAGCAAACAAAAGGCCCCAAACAATACGAGAAGAAACATTTAAATAAATAGTAACTTTTATGTGCTGTAAGTATGTATCTTACTAAATAAAAAATGTACTCTGATCCAAATTCATTCATTTTTTTCCCTACTCTATTCAAGGTCACATCACTAAGACTGTTTGAAAGAAGTCTTTTGACAATGCGGGTTAGAAGGTATAAGCTGAGTGTTTTAACATTTCCAGTTGTTTACAGAAATATATATATATATATATATATATATATATATATATATATATATATATATATATATATATATTAACTTAAAGCATGAAAGCAGAGGGAAAATCGAAAACAGGCATACTCCTGTTGAAAGCACTTTCCTCGGAGCTGTTTGTAACTCAGATGGTGAGCCTAACTATGACAAATATTTGTATTATTGTAAAAGCAATACATACGCCTGGAAACACAATCCCAGTGTAGACGAGTGACCCTCACAAGGGTTTTAGAATTGAGTAGCTTGCCAAAACGCTGTCTGGCTTTATAGCTCACCGCCACAGGAAGCTTCCGTGTGAACAAAGGCACAATCTCTGTAACATAGTAGCTGCGAGCGTTGTCCACTCTGTTACCCTTCGTGGTTTTCTGTGAAGATCCACAGGGAGCAGGCTTAGTTCCATCTCCAGGCAAAAGACTTTTATTCTCCAAGAATTTTCACGTCTCCCCCCCCGCCTCGTCCCTAACTCCCACTTTATGTCATATAATGAAAAACAGAAAAGTGTGTTTTAAGTTTTGATTTAGCATCAGGACATTTGGGAGTCCAGCCCTATGCCCAGATGTACTCATCCATCCAGACTCCTCCTGCCCCATGCTTGAGTGGCCTGCAGTTGCTTTTACCTGGCCACTGCCGCTCTCCAGTGCCTGCCTGCTCAGCTCACTGCACGTCAGCTCAGAATTCCTAAGGAGTTTCTGATCACAAACATTTGAACTTCACAGTACAAACGAAGGCAACACTGCTTTTTTTTTTTTTTTTTTTTTTCCTCCGCTCTTTAAATAAACACCCAAACAAAACCAAGTGCAAGTGAGCTTTGTACCATCAACCAGTGGATGCTTCCCTAGGGCCTGCTGGGGGTTATGTTTTGTTAACCCCTCTCTCCCCAGCTCCGGGCACACCTCTCTGCACTCAATAGATGTTTCCAGCTGATTGATGCAGAAGGAACTTAAAAAGTCCCGAGCTCTCAGAACTCGGAAGACCTGGGGACAACTGGTATCGGCAGAAGAGAGAGATGGACGGCCCCGGGAGACCAGGGAGGACTTGCACAGTAGCCTGCCGTGGCCGGGCTTTGAAGTCTGCTGTTTTATCTTCAAAAACTCATTCAGGAGCTGAGTTCGCCTTCATATTAGGAATGTTTGTTTTATCACAAAAATTATTTTAAATGGTATTCATCATAACATAATACGTGTCTTCGGAATGTGGGGAAGGCCTCCAGCTAGCAGATCCCTGGGGGGTCTTGCTTTGCTTTTGAGAAACACAAGTGTCCAACTAATTACATTCTGTGGAAGCCGCATCTATATGTGGCTGACATCCAAACAAGCGCATTCCCCTGCCACCTCTCTTCTCTGTATCTCCTCTGTCCATCCCTCCTTCTTCTTGCAGTCACTTTTTTCTTTCTTCTTCCCCAGTTTTTTGTCTTCTTCTCTTTTCCATTTATTAGAGCAGGGCCTGTGTGCTCTGAGCATGCACCCTACCACCTAGCTAGAATTCACTTAAAATTTTTTTTCTTTTAAAGCAACTCTACTTTAAAAATTTTTTTTTTCTTTTAAAGCAACTCTACCCTTCCTGTTTCCCTGGGCTGTGTGTATGGGAGTGTAGTTCCTTGGCCTGCTTTTTCTTGTTATACTTTGCATCCAGTGTGTTTGGAAAAACTCTCAATAGTGTCTGGAGGGGTGTCCTGACTTGTGTCACTGTTTACCCACGGCTCCCACAGCTTAACTGGTTGTATGCGTTAGCCTGTAAAATGATGCTCTGGCATCAGGCCTGGTCCCCGGAAGCATTCCTCCTCCATCCCTACCCGAGCTCTCATCTGTGCATGGCCCATACACTGTTCTCCCTTTCTACCCTGTGTGACCTCCCCGCTGCCAATCCTACCATCCTGAGCTGCTGTGGCTTCAGGGTGTGGCATTTCTTTCTCCTCTCTTCCAGACTAGATGGCCCTCCCTTCAGATAGTGGCTAGCTTCTGTGGTTTCCCCCACGGGTTTTCATCCCAGCTCACGTTTTCAGTGAGGTCTTCTCTATTCCCCTTAGCCAAACGTGCACTCACCAGCCCCTGCCCCGATGCGACATCCTTTCTGGATTTGGTTCTTCTCTTCACACAGACCTAACATGTTTCATGTGTTCAACATGGCTCCCTGCCCTCATCCATTGCTGTATCTGTAAGTATGGTGAGAGGTGCTAGCCGTTGTAGCATGTAACACACACATCCAGCGACCTTTGTTCATCCCGTGTCAGAAATTCCACCCCCCCCATGTCTGTCTGCCGTGTTGCACAGGATGGAGCCTTGTAGAGACAAGAGTCTTTCTATCCTAGGGTCTCTTACTCCTCCGTGCTGTTAGCCTGTGAGTACAGTGAACATGGCTGTCGGTGGGAATGGTGCAGGGGTAGTTTTAGGGTGATAATGCTAACCAAGGCATTTGGTTCTTAGTTTCCTATGTGGCAATTGCTCCCCATTTGAATTCAGCGACTTAGCTCACTTCCTCCCTGTGTGAGTTTTACTTGGCTCTCATATCCGCTCCCTGAAGCTTCAGGAGGCACTATCAGATGCCACACTACACAAGGCCCGTGTTCCTGTCCACAGTATATTGTCTCCAACAAGCAAGCCGAGTCAGTCTCTCTGGTTATGGATTATTTATAGGGTTGCAAGTTATGAATATTTTATACTCCTCTCAAAGTCTTCTTTTTTAAACCCGTATTTCCTTCATTTTCTTGTTATAAAGTGGTCTAGATTAACAAACACAGTAGTGAGGGGAAATATGGTTTATCTACAACGAACATCTCAGGTCTGTGCTGTCGCCATCCTGAAGGTCTGTGCCTGTGCTCTAGCTAGGACAAAGTGGAACGCCTTGTGCCCACCATGTGCCACGTAGAGCCAGCATTCGCCTGCAAAATCCACTGGGCTGTTGGGGAACCTGTGTAGCTGGTACCTTTGTGAAAAGTCATTCCAAGTGCAGTCAGACTCTGTTGTCAGCCATTCAGAACGTACTTCGTACCTGCCAAAAATAACCCTCTGACCCACTTTGAACCCCTAACTTAAAAAGACAGATTTTAACCCCCCCCTTTTC
Source organism: Acomys russatus (assembly GCF_903995435.1). Taxonomy (NCBI): domain Eukaryota; kingdom Metazoa; phylum Chordata; class Mammalia; order Rodentia; family Muridae; genus Acomys; species Acomys russatus. The sequence goes on along the minus strand of NC_067155.1, from coordinate 35,359,775 downwards.
TACTCATCACAGAAAATGCTCAGACATATCATCTTTAAATGTAAAAAAATGAGTGTCAAAATTCAGTCCCGGCCAAGTCGGTGACTGGCTAACCCACGTTAGCATTGGGGAAAATGTAAAAGCTAGAAGGAGACGCAGAAGCCAAGACGCAGGCAAATCAGGAGGAGCCTGGGGCCAGTGCAGGCAGCCAGAGCTTCTGTGGGCAGAGGGGAGGTCACCTGCAGCCCAAGGAGGACAGCCAGTGGCAAGTGGAGGGTCCGCGGACAGCTTTCTGAGAGCAGCTTTTAAAAGTTTTCCTAAGGTGTGCACAGCATGAAATTTCTCGTGGCTGCCATTTTTTTTCCCAGTCTGTAGTTCGGTTTCCAGTCTGTAGTTCGGTTGTAATAAGGATCTCACAGCTAGCCCCACCTCTGTTTGCTACAGTCTGGAATCTTGCTTCCAGGTGAACTGTCGTTCAAGCTGGGGTGCGTTGGTATCCTCAGTTGTACAGACCTTATAAAGCTCTCCTCATGAAAACATGTAGAGGGATGGGCTGTGACTCAGTCGATAGCCAGTTTGCCTAGCGTGCATGAAGACTCGGGTCCCATACCCAGCGCCACATTAACAAGACCTGTTGATACACTCCTGTTACCTGGCATCCAGGTGGGAGAGGCAGAGGGTGAGGGGTTGAAGGTCATCCTCAGCTACGGAAGCAACAATGACTGAGTGGAAACATTTTGGAAGAAAACGCTCCAGTGCTACAGGAATAGGCTGTGAGCTGCCAGAGAGGAAGGAGGCGCTGCTGTGAAAGATGTCTGTGACCAAAGGAAAGAGGGGGAACCCGTGCAAGAGACCCCAGAACCAAAACACTAGACTGCTTCAGTGTTCTGCCATGGAACTGGGACTGACAGGAGGCCCAATGAACATACATAAAGGTGGACATGGGCCAGGGCTAGGTATTTCAAGTAAACTGAAAGTGTACTTCTAAACCCACAGAAGAAACCTGGTGCATAGATAAAAAATAGAAACAGGGGAAAACACACACACACACACACACACACGCGCGCGCGCGCGCGCACACGGGGGGGGGGGGGTGTCTAGAAAGTCCAATATTGCAGTTATAGGAATTATTCTCAGACAGTCTGAAAAAATAAGATGTAATGTAATTTATTTTAAAAGACATTGAAAATTGAAAGGTTGAAAATGAAGGGACTAGATGCCTGCCGGGTGGTGCACGAGTTTAACTTTCAGCACCCAGGAGACAGAGCAGGTGGAGCTCTGTGAGTTTGAGGCTGGCTGGCCTAATCTACACAGTGTGTGCCAGGACAGCTGGAGCAACATAGCAGTACCTTGTCTCAGAAAGAAAGAAAAGAAAAGAAAGAGGAAAATAAAGTATACAACAGGGACTTCGATACATTATAATAGACAAAAGAAATATAAGATATTCATGAAGGAATATCAAGGTAAACGCGTGTGGCCAGTAGAAAAACATAGGTGCCAATGAGAACACACCTCAGGACTGTGCGGGCCAAGGCAGGAGAGTGATGGACTCCAGAGGGTTCTAGGTGTCGTTGAGAGACCTTGTCTCAAAACAAACCAACAAAAAGAAAATAGAGAGTATCTATAGTATGGACAGAAACTACAGCATCAACAATGGTAGAATTCCGTGGATACGGTCAGGGGCCTCTGAAGATTTCCTAACACTGTAGCTCCTCAGCTCACGTAATCAGAGGTGAGGAGAAGATGAGCCCCGTGACTTAATAAGCTTGAACGGCTCCAGGTTTCCAAAACCTGCATATTTGACAAACAAAATGTTTATGTTTGGAGCTCATACAGGATGATAATCAAAATTATATGCATGCCAGCGAGGGAGGCTCGGTACTTTCCCAGAGGTGAAATTGAAACCAACCGGAGGATTCTTTCAATACAGTACAACCTGAAAATTACTAATATGACAGTCCCATCAGCTCTCACAGTTGCAAATTAAGTAACGCTCAATAACCCTTTGGGTAAAAAAAAAAAGATAAAACGAAATTACAGACTTTTTAGAATGAAATCAAATGAAAATATATGTTACAACCAGGGGTATGATTCAATCAGTGCTCAAAGCTGGGGGTGGGGTGGGGTTGGGGGGTGGCTGATGTTCTGTACACACTTGTGGTAAACAAACGATTAAGGTGTGAAGCAAAGTGTACGAATAGCAAGGGAGGGACCCCACCAGAAAGAAAGGAAAACAAGGAGATAGAGAAGATAGGTTGGTATACAAGCGATGATGGCAGGAAAGGACGAAACAGGAAAGAGAAGATAGGCTATCATAACCATGTGGTGCAGTACTGAGGACATGGTTCTAGGACAGTGACTCTCAACCTTCCTAACCCTGCAGCCCTTTAACACAGCTCCTCAGGCCGTGCTGACCCCACCAACCATAAAATGATTTTCATCACTACTTCCTAACTGTGTTTTTGCTGCTGTTATGAATCATGATGCAAGCCCCGGTGTTTCCCAATGGTCTTGGTCCACCCCTGTGAAAGAGCTGTCGAATGCCCAAATGGTTCAGGACCCCACAGGTTTAGAAACACCGCTTTAGACTCGGATCGGCCCAAACGACTTAAAGACAGCTGGAACGAACGTAAGCTGATCGATGTTGATGGACATGAAATTAAGAAACTCACTAAAACTAGACGTAAATAAATATGCCGAAACTATTATCAGAAGAAATAAAATGATTAGATCTTCACATTCAAACAGAAACAGAGATAGAAGTAAAAGATTTCCCTAATCAGAGACCCCAGGGACAGTCTATATAGGTGAGTCTACTAAACTCTTAAGAAAAACTCAGTTCTTACCAGTTGTCAGTTATTCCATATAGAAAACAGGAAAGTGTCCTGTTTGTTCAATAAGCCCACTGAGACCTTGGTCAGAAAATCTGCTACTGTAATACTGCCCAGTAGAAGACTGACAGAAACCTGGCTGTCGGAAGCAGGCCTACAAAAGCAAAACCCAGCACCTGTTTGGGATTCAGAAGAGCTGCATACCTGATGAACTAGAACAGAAAATCTTCTTTAGAGGTCACATGCCGAGAAGCTTATAAAAAAAATAAGACTTAATGGAGGAATCTTAGGTACGTCACTTCTGCGATTGGCGGCCAGCGAGTCTACTGGGTACCAGCTCCCATTTACTCTGGTGGACAGTGCATGCAAACATTGCACCTCAGCTACCAGACGAGAGGGCTAGAGAAGCAGGGGTGGAGGATGAGTGTTAAGCTCACACCCTGTAGTTCTTACAGTCTTGAGCACAGGGCATTGTTACTGCTGTCACACACACACACAGAGACACACACACACACACACATACACACACACTTTTTCTGGGATTGTAGATTCGTCTGAGTACGGCCTATAAGTTGTTTTTTAATTGTTAATTTTTTTTATCATTTAATTAAGTCCCTCACCTCATTTATTGACTTATTTCATAGCCTTATTTCTTAAGTATCTCAGCTACCATGGTGAACAGCAGATGTCTGCTGAACGGCACCATTGTAATTTATAATCTACATTTAGTGACACAAAGGGTGGCCTCTGGCTAGCTAACTGATGGGAATTGTCCCCACACTGGTGTCATCTTTGCTACTATCTGTAATGGATAATGTTGGTCATTAGATCCCTTCAAACACCCTACAAATTCCAGCAAGGCTTGCTTCTGCATTTGTGCATATTTCTATTTTATGGGGTTAATAAATAGAAAATATTTTCCCAAAGGAATTATAATCCAGTTGATTTAGTGTCTTTTTCCACTGTACAAATAAACATTTATTTTGAGTTTATGCTATTACTGGATATTTACTGTGGCATATGTTTTTTTCCTAGCACCATATTACCATCAGTGGTTCTCTGGACCTTAGTATTCATATCTGAAAAATTAATGAGTCTATATTTTAGACATACACTCACTTAAAATTTATAACTTGCTTAGTTTTTAAATGCATTTAGATTTAGTAGAAAAGTTGGGCTATAAAAACAATCAGGTGAGAAACAGGAAAATGGGGAAGAAACAAAGGGCGTGTAGCTGCTTGAGCCATGCCCAGAGCCTACTCCGTTCGCCACGCTGCGTGTTTTTAATGGCTGCCTCCTTAAGCGGCTGACTGGAAAGGGAGCCCAAGCCACACATGGCCAGGATGGAGAATCATTGGGTGGAGCCACTTCTGGGAACCATAACTGTGTAGGGGCCAAGAAGATATTTTTCTAGAGAAAAGTGCTGAAGAGGGCTCTACAATTTCATGAACATTGGCCCCCTTAAGGTGGCCCTGATGAGCCTGTCCTTTGCCCATGCTGACTAGTTTATCCGATGGGCTAGACGTTTCCATAGTTACAGTTCCTGGTTTGCTGTGCCTGGTGGTGAGGCCAACAAGTCTGTGTCCATGCTTCCTTATATCTGGTATCCTTTCTGGTAAGACCAGGGTGACTGTTCCAGGAGCTCTTCCTCTGCCATCACGAGCTGGGCTGCACCCTCGCTTCCTCAGTGGCTTTTTGTTTTCCACTCACTGAAGGAGATTTTTCTCTGCATCATCATCAAGTAAAACTGGCTAACTTTGGAAGAGGACTTGGTCCGTAGACTTGCTTGAGGCCGTTCCTGGTGACAAGTAGTTTCGGCTGTGCTGTTTCAGCAGGCAGTGTGTCTACCTGGTGCAGCTCCTGGGTGACAGCACAGAGGCACTACTGCTTCCTGGAGTCTCTGCCTGTCTCTGTCTTCCTTCATCTCCCTCCTTGGGACCATGCTGTTATTAGCCTCTCTTCCTTACAGTCCTGTCAGAAGCAGCAGCTCCCTCATTTGAGAGAATGGCACAAGAAACCTCTGCTTCTCCCTCCTCCCCTCCACCCCCACCTCTCACCCCCACCCCCACCCCCGGCATCCCTGGCTGTTTGGTTCCTCGGGAGGGCACCCTCCCGCGATTTTTTAAGTGTCACACAATGGATGGATTAATTTTTTTTCCCAGCCACTTTCCACCTCTTGGCAGATGACAAGGTTTCCCAAGGAATCCATTGCTCTCCCCAGAACACGTCTAATTCTGTCTTGTCTGTAGAGACTTCTTGTTTTCTAACGATAGGTTAATCTATAACAATGCGATCATTAACTTGTGTCACAGTCACAGATGGCAGTGGCCCGGCCATGTCCCACAGCAGCACAGAGCAAGGCATGGAGAGCCTGTGCAATTTGCCGCGCTGATGGCTCCCCGAAGGCACTTCAAGCTTTGCTCCACAAAGTACTCCGTTTTAACACAAATTAATGTTCTTTATTTTGCTCAGTGATTTTTGTCAATATATAAGTGCTCGGAATTCATTACAGTCACAGCCACGTGCTTACTTTCCATGCGTGCGTCTTTAATCTGGCATGATTTATGTGTTTACTGTCTGTAGCAGGGATTTTTCTGTCAGAATATGTGCTAAGTTATTTGTAGGTACAATTCTCACATTTGTTTCATGTTCTCACAGAGTATATTAATATTTTGTGTTTTCTCCAGCTATATTGACTTGGTAAAAATTAAGATCTTCCGATTGTGAAGTCTAGGTTTGTTTCCTGTTACTTAATTTGCAGTTGCTTATCAAAGTTGATGATCCACTTAATTGTGATACTGTAGTGTGAAATATAAACATGTAAGGTATCTTGAATATTTAAAGTTAACAACATAGAATTTTAGCCTTGATGGTGTTGTTTATTGTATATCAGCTTTGCGGGTAAGGAAGTAAATTTTTGGATTTTTAGGTCTTTAATTGTGTGTGTGTGTGTGTATGTGTGTGCGTGTGTGTGTGTGTGTATGTTGGAGGTAGTGGTCAGAGGACAACTTGCTGGAATTAGTTCTCTCTTTCCACCATATAGGTGCCAGGGGCTGAACTCAGGCCATAGAGTGCCTTACCTGCTGAGCCACCTTGCTGGTCCTTGGCTTTTGTTTTATTAAAGAGTTCATAGCACAACTTCTAAGAATTAGTCGCTGGTCTAAATGTTGTTTTAAATAATAAACTGAGAATTACGACGCACTCGTTGAGTACAGCATTCTTTTATACATATTTATTTCTTTTATCTTGTGTCGGTGAGTGCTTTCCTGCACATGTGAATGCATGGATATGCTCCACATGCACGTCTGGTGCCCTCAGAGGTCAGAAGGGTGTGTTAGGACCTTCTGCAACTGGTGCCATGGACAGCAGTGAGTCACCATGTGGGTCCCAGGAGCCAAACCCGGGACTGCTGGAAGAGAATCAAGTGCTCTTATCTGCTTAGCCGTGTCTCCAGCCCCTAAGGATATCACATGGCATGAAAAGGAAGAAAAGTGTTAGCCTGAGTCATAAGGGTTTTCTTTTTCTCTCCCTTCCTTCCTGCCTTCCTTCCTTCCTTTGTTTTTTTAAGACAGTTTCTATGTGTAGCCGTGGCTGTCCTGGACTCACTTTGTAGACCAGGCATAAGGTCTTAGTACTAAGTTAAATTTGCTGTTTTAAAAGCTATTTGGTGTTTTGCCTAGCCTTAGAAAAGCAGTCAGTTATTGTCTTTTTCTCATCCTGTTATTCTGTGGGGTGTGTGTGTGTGTGTGTGTGTGTGTGTGTGTAAATGAGAGATCATTGTCAAATAAATTCCTCAATCATTCTCTTTTTTGAGACAGGGTTTTCAAGGTGTCTTGTGGAGCCTGGAGCTCACTGGTGGGCTAGACTGGCCAGCCACTGGGCTGGTTCCGGGGATCCTCCTGGCTCTAGTTTACCAGCATTAAGATCATAGCTGTGCTGCCTCCCCGCTTAACCTCCCCCACCCATGGGTGCCTCTGGAGATCTGCATGCACTGCAAGCACTCTACCAACCCAACCATCTCCCCTCTCTCATTGCTGTCTCGAAGTTCAGTGAAGTTTGCTTGGGAAACACCGAAGCAGGTAGGGTGAACCAGCTCTCTACCGCTGGTGCCTGGCCGTCACTGGAGCCTGGGCTTAAAACCTTGTCCTCTGAGCAGCGAGGAAGGAGTGGCTGGTGCCACCAACAGCACGAGACACCCACTGTATCCAAAGCGCTGTGACTGATTGCACAGATAACTTGGGTCCCGATTAAAGTAACTCACATTCTTTTATTTATTTTATTTTTTTATTTTTATATTGCTTTCCCAGACCTTGAATTAGCTTAATGGCATTTTAAGAATTTGGGTGAAGTAAGGTATTTTGAATGAATGACAATCCTACCCCGCTCAACACACACACACACACATACACACACACACACACACACACACACACACACAGAGAGAGAGAGAGAGAGAGAGAGAGAGAGAGAGAGAGAGAGAGACAGACAGACAGACAGACAGACAGACAGACAGACAGACAGACAGACCCAGAAAGAGAGATCTCAGAAGAGGTGGGGGTGGTGTCTGTTTGGGCTTGGTTTGGACAGTATGCTGGGCTGGAGAGATTTATTTATTTTTCCTATGACCAGCTGTGTGCACAGACAGTAGGAGATGGCAGGATTCTCAGAAAGAGCACAGGTCTAAGGAGGCAAACATGTAAGTGTGCCCACCGACGCGCACGTGCTACAGGAGCTCTGTGACTGGTAGCCTGCAGTGCCCTTGCATTATTTTGCTCTGGTGGAGACTGGCATGTTTATTGGTGTCTATCAATGCCTGTAATATGACAGGCATGGAACAAGAGTCAGAGCCTAACACGAACCATACAGTCTGGTCATTGCTGTCATAGAACTTTCGCTTAGTGGGAGACTTTAGACAAGTGTGTCCACTAAGCAAGCGAGTGATGAAAACTACTGGCTGCCATGGAAAGATGGTGCCCTTAAGAAGGGGGTCAGGGTATGGGAGCTGAAGGGTAGCTAGGAGCTTCAAGTTAGGGGTCAGGAGTAGGGGACATTGTACCAACTAGGCAATGGGAGCATCCTCTGTGACCACACAGAGGGGACAGCCTGAGAACTTGAAAACACAGCCCAAGCCGAATCCGTATCCGTGGGGCCTGTTGTGGCAGAGTCTCTGATCTGGCTTTGGGGGAATCTGCTATGCTATAGTCCAATGGACCACTTGGAAGAATTTCTCTGACCGCAGAGTGCACAGTGGGCTGAGATGTTGGAGAAGCCGCGGAAGCTGAGACCATGGTGCAGGCAGGACTGAGAGTCAGCCAGGAACCAACCTAGGGTAGCTGTGGGCTGGGCAGGCGGGAGGATACAGATACTAGCCGGCCCAAACACAGATGGGGAGGCAGGAATGGAGCTGGCAGAAGGACCTTCCCTGCCAGGCCACTCTGGTGGTGGCGTGCCCTGTTTATAGAAAAATAGGACCCAGGAAGGCAGGTGCTAGGGATCCCGTGTCACTGAGCTGGGACAGCAGAAGCAGCTGCCCACGTGATCGCACAGCCTCTGAGGGCACTGCATGGAACCCCTGAGTCATGGCCAGTCTTCTCAGCCACACCTGGCACCTGCTCAGTGGCCACTTCCTCCAGGCAGGCCTTTGAATACTGAGCCCAATAATCAAATGATCTCTTCCTGGGGAGTAGAATGAACCATCCTGATTAGCTGAGGGCCAGAGCTCAGCCAGGGCTGCTGTGGCCAAGGAGCCCGGTGATGATTTCCACTCTTTCTTTTCTGTGGCATGCTGAGAATCAACCAGCAACCCTACTGTTCTTCCATTTTTTTCCCCATCTTATTTTTCCAGTGCTCATTAACAAAAGAGAGAAGGGGGGGGGGAATAAAAAAGGAATGAAACAGAATACAATTAAGCAGAACCTAAACACCATGTTTGTCATCTCCTCCCATGGATTCATCGGTTTCTACCTGCATTTATTGAATATTTACAAAGGGCAGGGCTGGGTCTTCTGAGTTGCCCCTGGAGCTGCTGTTTTCATTTTGGCTTGAAGATGGGAATCCCTGGGGGAGTCTGATAGTGTAGATAGGCATGGCTTCCAAAGCTCGGGGTCGGCTCTCCATCCACAGTGGATCCTAGGCACCTCGGGTCTGAGCATGGCCCGTGAATCGCCGTTTCCACTGCAGCTAACGGAGACCAGAACCCTGGTTTCCATTAAGTGTGCTCGTCAGCCAGTTTGCTGCCGAGAGGAGGTGCTGAGGAAGGAAGCATTCCACACTGTTCCCCCTTAGTGCTGCTGTGCTCCATGCCGCGCTCAACCAGCGCTTCCTCCGTTGTTTCATGCAGCCGACCCGGGTATGTGAAGGAATAGATGCCACACAGAACTGCTTGGCTCGTGAGAACCAGCAAGCAGTATTCCACTGACAGTCTCAAAACAGGGCTGAGGATATGAGCTAATCATCGGGTAGTTCCTCCTTCACAAACAGGAGGACCCAAGTTTGGTCCTCTGGGCCCATGTACAGATCAGGTGTGGTAGAGAGGGCTGGCAGTGCTGAGGGAGCGGGGACAGGTGGATCTCTGGGGCACGCTGGCCAGCCAACCCAGGCCACGTAAGTTCCAGGCCAGTGGGAGACCCACTCCCCAAAAATGTGGAGGGTAGAACCTAACTGAGACACTGAGGTTGACCTGGGTCGTCGCCACTGCACAGATACACGTGCACCCGCACGTATAAATGTAAGCACGTATGCACGTACGTACATACATGAAAGACAACACATAACAGTACCATGAATTGCTCACACTGAGGGCCTGTTCCCTGAGCTGGGGCTGTCACAAGTGAGCGACTGTCCCATCAAGTGCAGGATGGCTACTTTCTGAGCAGCTCTGGCCAGTGTTGCCAGGTTGTTTGAATCGCTGCCTTACGTTCATGGCAAACCCTCAGAATCTGCTCTTTTGCTTTGCAGAAGGCAGATTCTTAACTCTGACTCGACACATCTGCCTTAGCTCAGGGTGCCATGACAAAACACCATAGACTAGGGGGCTTACACAACAGACGTTGATTTCCCGTAGTTCTGAGATCTGCAGGTTACATGATCAAGACCGGCAGAGTCTGGTTCTGCCTCTTCTTGTCCTGAAGCTTCCAGCCTTCTTTCCAGCCCTCTTATGATTTTTTTTCTTCATGGATGCATGAGAGAGGAGAGAGTACACAGCTCTCCAGGGTCTCTTAAAAGGTTCCTAAACCCACTCCCTTTCACTGGCTCATCAAGCCCCAATTATTGTCTGAAGGCCCATCTCTTAATGCTACTATATTGTGGATAAGATTTGCAACAGATGAATTTGGGGGGAGTGTCACATGCAAGTCTTCAATATCTCACCTCATTTATTTATCTGAAGGAATATGGATATGTGTGTGCATGCAGATGCGTACACACACACACACACACACACACACCAGTGGTTTCAGCTGTATTTCTATTGTTCTTCGAGACCAAAGAAAATAAATCTAGAGAAAGAAACACTAAAATCTCATTAAGAACTTCAAAGGGACCCTCTCAGTAAAGAGAATAAACCTAGGAAGTAAAAGTTTGGGGGAATTACCTTATTAATAACATTGGAACTTTCCCCATTTTCTTTCTTCGCTTAAAGTTATGGGAAGGAATTAAAAACAGGCTTCCCAGTCTATCATGTGTCACTGAAACCCAAAACACAATAGTGTTTGTCTTGCCCCAAACCAAGAGGCTGCAAATCTATTATTTATTTTTTATTAGCAGCACAGGTCCAGAGCAAGGCTTGTGAATAGCCAAGAGAAACAGGAGATGGGCTCTTTCATCTCGGCTCAGTTCTTCCCATGTGACCTGGGCCAGCCTTGATTCAGGGCACCTGATCACTTCTGAACGCGCTTGTTTATCTGTTCAGAAGGCAGAGAAACCAAAAGAGGGGGAAACTCAGCAAATTGTAAATCAGAGTTTACATTTGGGGACAGATTGGAAATCGCAAATAGAGAAAGCGGCGTCATCTCCACCTCATGACCGCTCTTCCCATCCAGGCCTACGAATTCAGGATCTCCTGCAGATCCCTATAAATAATGCAGGATGGTGATGCTATTCAGACTTCTCTTTTGTGGCCTCCACCCCCATATGTGTGTGTGTGGGGGCCACGGGGGTGGGGGGGGAGGGGAGCACCATTGTTTATGGGATTCTAAAGGAGGCCTCACCCGGGTGGAATCTTCTGGAATGACACTGTGTGCCTCCATGTGGTGCTGAGCAAACAAGGGGCAGCTGCACGCAGGGAGTGGCTGGAACAATATTGCTGTTCCCTCGGGGCTCTCAACGCAGGGACAAGTCCTAGTCTGTAGTGAGAGGGCAGTGATAACAGGTGGAGGTGTGTTTGTGTGTCTGTGCTGTGGGTGTGCATATGTGGAGGTCAGAGGTTGGACATTGGGTGTCCTTACCTAATCGTTTGTGACAGGGCGTCTCACTGGCAAGCTCCGGGTATCCTCCTGTCTCTGCCACCTGAGACGTGAGGTGCTAAGTGGTCGTCAGCGTACCTGGATTTGTACATGAGTGCTGGGGATGTGAACTCATGTCTTTGTGCTTGCATTGCAGGCACCTCACCACCTGAGTCACCTCCCCAGCCCATAATGTCAACTTCCTTAACATGTCAGTTTTCTGAGGAACTGACCCAGTTCATAGATGCGACACCCTTTGCTGTTCCAGACAGCAACTTCCTTGCACTAAAAAATATAAATATTTTATTTGCACTGCAGCAAAGCTACTAGGATCTGTGTAGACAAAACACAAAGGCTGGGCAATAAGATCCCTTTCCTCCATCCCATGGGACATTGCGTGAACCTGTGTGGCTTATGCACCTGTGCTTTGCGTGTAGTAAACAACATGCACAAACAAATGGGGTGTTGGGCTGGGGAAGATAACATAGTTAGCAAGGAACACCAAGTTGCAATGAGAGGCCGCAAGAAAGGAGGGAAGGAAGGCAGGCTGGAAGATACCCAAGGAACAGAACATGTCTTCCACACATGTATATACACCCTTGTATGCAACATGCACATGCTTGCACGCAGCACACATATGCTCACATTCACACACACATACGCATACATGCATGCACATGCACACATGCACATGCCTAAGGAACACTTTCTCAGGTTGTCCTGATTCCACACATGCACACACACACTTGTATGCAACATACACATGCTTGCACGCACACACACACGCTGGATACATGCACACATATGCTCAAACACATACACACATGTTCATACATGCATGCAAATGCACTTATATACACATATGCACACACATGATAAATACACACATGCGCAATACACAGCTGCTTCTTTTCTCCTAACGTAACGAGAACTACATGACGTTGCTGATGCTGCTTTGATTCAGGGGGAGGGCGGTTGCTTATCAATTACGCAGAGTCTCTGTGAGGCCCAAGTCAGCTGCCATTTGCTAGGAAGGCCTAAACCTGCCCTTGGGAAATGTGTTTCATTTCCTCAGAGCTTGCTGGGCATCTGAAGAAACAGGGGGCTCTGGCGTGTACCTCTTTGCCTTCCGTTGTTGCTGGCATGTTTTCAGCATTGTTCCTGTGTGCTTCTACATCCACCTCCTGGCATGACCCTGCCCTTAGCCGCCTCACCAGCTAGGGCACCACAGGACACCCTGAAGCCTTTCTACTGCCTCTGAGCTGGTCCAGGGAAAACTGACACCCCCTCCTGTAATCTCCTGACCTCCTGAAGCCCCGCCTTCTCATTCTCCTGTCTTACACAGTGCTACCAATTATCCCACAGCCCTAAGGAACAACAACAGCTCCCCACAGTGCCCCAAGGTCATCCCTACCACTGACACCTTATGCAGATCAAGAGACAAAGCCGCAGGCCCAGGTCTGGTGCGGTGCTTCTCGTGGGATGGCCACAGGGTCCAGGCTGGCAGGCATACTGAGGGCTGCCCACCAGCTGCCTTGGCCTTCATGGCTTCTCCGTAGCACGGGCTCTTTTCACACCTGTTCCTCCAGGCTCCTGCACCTGCGCTTATCAAGCGTGTAGCCTGTGCAGCGCATCTTTGGAAGAGTTTCACTTTCCCTAGTAACTGATGCTATGGACCATGGACCGTGTTCATTCTAACACCGTATGTGTGCATCCGACTAGCTGCTGACCGCTGTCGCTAACCTTAGCTGAAAGGGGGATAGCCACAGAACTGATTTCCTAGAGAGCCTGTGGAAGAGCTTTTCCAGTTGACAAGTAAGGGGACTGGCTTATATTTCATCTTGTCCCCCAGCCATGTCGAAAGCTTCTGGAAGGCAGACACTATGCCTTCCTCATTTTCTGTATTTCCAGACAAAATCCCCTGTGTCTGTCCTTTAAAGCAGCCTTGGGTGACTCTGTTGTTTGAAGCTATTGAGAGGAAGTCTGAAGCTGTGAGAGAAAACAAATCAAGGAGGCAAGAGCTGAGCTGAGGGGCATAAAATGTCCTTTTGACTCAACTTAGAATGCAGAGGTAGTGGCCAGTCACTGTGTGTGTGTGTGTGTGTGTGTGTCTGTGCACGCGCGCGCATGCGTGTGTGTATGCATGCGTATGTGTATGCATGCGCGTGTGCGTGTGTGTATCATGTGTGTCCGTGTGTGTATGCATGTGTGTGTGCATGCATGCATGTGTGTGTATGTGTATCATGTGTGTCTGTGTGTGTATGCATGTGTGCATGTGTGTGAATGTACAACACTAAGGTCAACACCAGTGTCTTCCTCTGTTTCTCTCCACCTGTTTTTGAGACAGTGAACCCAGAACTTGCCATGTTTGGTAGGTCTGATTGGACAGTGAGCCTCCTGGTGTCCACCTGTCTCTGCTGCCTGGAGTTACAGGTGCGTTCTGCCATGCTCACCTTTTATGTGAACACTAGGTCTTCAAACTCGGGTCTTCATGCTTGCATGGCAAATGCTTTACCTACTGAGCTGTCTCGCCACATCTCCTCCCTACTTGTCTGCGTTCATTCCTCCTATAAAGAGAGGGCTTTGGGAAAGCACCGCCAGTATCCCTCTGAGAGTTCCAGCTCTGCCTTACTGTTGAAATACAGAAGGCTGGGCCTCTGTTGGTACTCTGCCTTTTCCCAGCACAGCACAGCTCAGTCTCACGGTTTCCCAGGACTAACCAAGGCAAGTTTATTACCAAGGGCTTCAGCACTGCCTAGTAGAAAGCCACACAAACAGGGAAGCACCACGGCAGGTGATAGATACATTGTATAGATGATGCTCACACACCTTCGAGCTGGGCGGTCTGCACCAGACTGCATTCTGAAGTTTGTCCCTTCTGATAATTGGGTCTCCTCCTGACCAGGAGTGCAAGCCTTGTGCTGAAGGAACTCAAGACTGAGGGCTCTGGACAAACAAGTGCAGACATACTTGAAGCCTCTGTTTGTGCCTTCCGTTCAGGTCCTGGCTGTAGTCATGAAAACTATATGTCAGTGTGACCTTGTTTACAGCTCCTGGACTAATGAGGACTATCAATTACGCCTGAGAGTATGTAAATTTGGCAGTTCTTGCTCTAAAATAACATTCTCCATCTTTCTGGGAGCAGTCTGCCTCCTTAGTAAACAAATTTTCAGTTTATTATGTTGCCATTTAGAAATTTCCCTCTCCCGGTGCCAAATTGCTCTAAAAGGTGACTGATTCACAAAGTGTCTCACTCCCCTTGGAGTCATAGCCTGAGTAGAAGAGTGCTGGAGCAGGAGGAGAGTCAGCATCTGCCTTTGCATCCCCGGGAGGAGGCAGCGCAGGGCGTGGTCCTGTCTAGCTGCGAGTGCTCATTTTGTGTAGTTCTCTGAGCAGTTGTTACATGCAAAGCTGTCCCGCTCTCCTTGAGATGCAGGTAGGGGGTAACACCATCATCTTAGGGCACCCGAGCCTCGATATTTTGGCAGCAGAAATAAAACAAGAGTAAAGGAAGAGGCAGGAGTCCCGAGCAACCTCTGAGAAGACTGTCCCTGCCTGCAGGGTCAGGCAGCACCTGTCCCAGCCGACCTTCCTTAGCTGTAGAGAAGCTGGAGGGCCTTTCCAGTGCAGGGGTCCATCTTAACAGGGGAAGGAAGGTGTCTGTGGACGGTGAGGAGCTTACTCTGGTAGGTTTGAAGGTCACGGCTCCAGGGAGCACGTGAGAACAAGGCTGGAGTTCTGCTGTGGCTTCAATTTACCCCCATCTCTCACTACTAATGGTGGGAACTGTTAGAGAACCCAGGTAAGGATCTAGGCCAGGAACACACCTAACCTGTGACCCCTAAAGGTCAAACACAGCCTGCCTAGGGTCAGGTTGCATGGGTTACACATTTGCCACAAGCCCTTCCCAGAAGCCTAGCTGGCCTCTGTTCTGGAAGCTTAAGCAAGGTACATCTTGCCCCACCCCACATCAGGTAGGAATGGTCACACATTAACTAAGCCTACTTCCTTATGGTGTACCCCCACCCCTGGTGGATTCTTTCCTGGGGGGGGGTGAGGTGTGAAATTCTCCTTCAGATGCCATGCCCTACTGCCTGCTGGGCTGTTAATAAACCTTTTGCCTAAAGGAAGAACTGACTTAGCCACTCTTTCAAGACCCCCTCCTGCCCCCACCTCCCCCATCCCCCCAACTCCCAACCCTGACAGAAACCCAGTGCCAATTCAAAGTGGCTAGTGGAAGGGAATAAATCAATCGAATGTTTTTTTTTTTCCAAAGTATGTTTCTGCAAACCCAGCTTACGATCGCATAAACAAAACAAAGCTCTGAGTATGATAAGTCTGGGGCCCAAGAAAGGTCTTTGGAAGGGTTCTTAGAACCTTCAGTATGCTATGCTGCATGATTTCTTGGTGTGTGTGTGTGTGTGTGTGTGTGTGTGTGTGTGTGTGTGTGTGTGTGTGACATATTGTGTGTCGTGCTCAAATGTAGGGTCTTGATCTGGTCACGGCCTTGGTTCACCTCCCTGGAGACTCTGGCTGCTCTTCCTTGTGGCACCACTTTCAAGACTCTCTCTTTGAATGCAAAGCATTAAAAAAAAAAAAAAGTACCCTTTTGTGGCCCCTCTCTGTTCAGATCAAGCTGCCCTTCCACTCCTTGGCCTGGGTAAGATGGTGCATCCCACATGGCTCCTCAACTGTCACCGAGGGCTGGATGATGCTACTAACTAAAAGACCGCAGGGGTGGGCTCAGCTCCTCAGAGGCGAGCTTTGCTCGGTGAACCATGGAGGTTGCTGGGCCATTTGATGTCATCCAGCTTCCCCTATGTGTTCCCAGTGTCGGAGGCGTTTTCGGCAAGCGCGTGGGATTCCTGTCTTTGGGTTTCTGCCTGGTAGCCAGAGAGACCCATTTGTTATTTTACATCGTTTCCTGGCCCCACACACCTGTTTCTTTGCCTCCTGCTGCTCTAGCTTGCACTCCACTTGCCCGAGTCAGCATCTAACACTTGCCTCAGGCTCTGCTGTGATGTCATGGAACCTGGACAGGTGTGTGGAGCATTGAGGGAAACCACTTTGTAGTAATCCAGGCAAACAACAGGGAGACCAGGAAGAGCCAGGACCATCCAGCGGTGTTGATCAGTGAGGCAGAACAGGAGATAGAGGAGTTAGGGATGAGGGTTTGGGGTCGGGCGGTGGGATCTCCGAGATGACAGGAGGAAGTTGGTAGACGGAAGAGACATCAGCACCTGGCAAGAGAGCAGATGCCCTTGTTAGCAGAAGAGCTGGAGAAAGCAGGAAGCGACGGAGGAGTCCAGGGCACAGAGCTACCGAGGAGGCCTTTGCTCTGTCAAAAGCATCTGTGAAAAGCATGATGACTGGTGGAAGAGGCCGGAGGATGGCGCATTTGGGGCCTTAGGTGAGGGTGTAGGCTCCAGAAAAGGTCACTGAGACCAGCTGTCCTTCAGGCTGAGGGAGTTATTAAGACCACAAAGAAGGCAGAGTTATACAGCGAGGGAATCCAGGCCCGCCACACAAAGCGGGGTTCACCTTCCTAAAGTTTCCAAGGGAGGAGGGGGCCCCAGGCCCGAGGAGATTGTTGGTGACTCCCCAGGACAACGGTGGGGAAAGGAAGAGTCTTAGCAGACTTTGTCTATCAGCTCTTTTCAGTATGCAGGAGGGTTGAGGGACTGCAGGGGGATGGCCAGGACTGTGAGACCATAGCTGTAAGCAAATATGGTTTTACTGCTCTTAGTGGTGATGGTCATGGGGTACTGAGAACGTGAAGAGTTAAGAAGGGCGAATTAAATGGATCAGGACAAAAAAAAATCTCAAAGCGGAACAGATTTGTGTCTCTAACAGTATAGTGTAATTCTTGTCAGTGGGGAAATTAGTCTGTGTCTTTCTCTGATTTGGGATTAGCAGGGAGGGTCCCGTGTTGGGGGAGGGGCTCTGCGATGTCTTTGTATTGAAAGGCGACAAAGAGTATGTGGGTTTTCAATTTAGCAGGAGCACTAATGAGCTTTTGGATATGCAAATGTGGATCCTGGAGAAGATGGGTGGAAGGGAGATACTTTTTGAAAAAGTGAGAGGCATCGGCTGTGGGGGCGGGGTTGGCCATGGAGAGAAGCTGAGGGTGTTTGGATAGGCCACTCCAGGGGCCTCACCTACAGAGGCGCCTAAAAGGGACATTTTAAAGGGGAGTAAGAGAGTGGCAAGAGTTGAAGGCACACAAAGTGGTTCAAGTTTGGCTGGGTCAGTATAGATATCAGCAGTGCTTGCCACAGGCTGAGACTTGGGGTTACCACAAGTACGCCCAACTGATGTGTCCTGTGGGAAGGAGCCGAGTCTGATGCTTGAGACTGCCTACGGCATGCTGGGAGTAACCACGGAAGCAATTTCATCAGCGTCCAAGGGCCCAGTGCCACTGTTGTGATGGTGTGAATGCTGGACCTAAGACACACACATACACACTTGAGTGAGCTGCTTCTACCTCAGCAGAGCGGCAGCATGGCTGGAGAAGTCCCGAGGGAGCAGAGGTAAGAAGGGATCCAGGCTGCGGATGTAGTTCAGCTGGCAGAGTGTTCACAGCCATCCACATAGCAGGTTCAAGGTCAGTCGGGGATACATGAGATACTGACTGAAATAATAAGCAGGCAAACAAATAAATAAATAGGAGCCACATAGCAGTATTTTTAAGGCAATGAGGTACAAAACAGGGTTAGCTGGCATTACAGTATAGTCTTTGGCATGGTGACAGGCTTACAGAGGAGGGGGCAGTGGTGAGAAGGTTAGGGGGAGCCATGGAGATAGTCAGGGTTTAGCATAGTGGGTCCAGGCGGGGGCCCTGTCTCAGACAGATCTTGGTTGCATCTGAAAGGGCTGGCAGCGAGTCCAAGGCACTAGGGAAGTCCTAACATAAAACCGCTAAGTTGACCTGGAATGAATAAGGACTGTGAAGATAGCAGCCACAATGAGTCCAAAGTCTGAGGAGGAGCTGGGGAGCATTGGATGAAGATGGCGAGGGTAGCCAGGCATGATTTGGAAGGTTTGGCGGGGGGGGGGGGGGGGGGGGGGGGGGGGGGGGGGGGGGGGGGGGGGGGGGGGGGGGGGGGGGGGGGGGGGGGGGGGGGGGGGGTGGGGGGGGGGGGGGGGGGGGGGGGGGGGGGGGGGGGGGGGGGGGGGGGTGGGGTGGGGGGGGGGGGAGGCACGGGACTCCTGCTTATGTCATGCAGTGAGAGAGAGGAGTGAGAGGAGACAGGGGTTCAATTAGAAGACATGGCAGAGGCTGAGAGATCTGAAACATGACTTACTGACCCCAGGAAAGCTGCTGGCGCTCCAAGGCCCAAAAGACAGAAATGCCACAAGCAGGAGAACAGCCTGACGTCCCAGCTCCCGCAGTGCAGCCTGGGGCGAGACTGTGACCTTGCCCAGGCTTCCTGCTCGGCAAGCTCTGGATCAGCGGTTCTCGGCTTTCCTAATGCTCGACCCTTTAATATAGTTCCTCATGTTGCGATGCCCCCAACCATAAGATTATTGTTGTCGCTACTTCTTATCTGTATATAATGTACAGATAATGCATATATAATGTGCATATATAAATACCTGATATGCAGGACACCTGACCTACTGGTTGAGATCCACTGCTCTAAAGAAATGGGCTGGTGCCCACCTACCCTTGGGAGGACCTCGAAACTCTGGCTACCCCATGGTTCAGTTGCTTATCTCTCGCAGAAACATCCTAACACTCACCCTGGAGTAATGAGACCAGACTCCCGGGCACCCCACAGGCCAGTCAAGTTTGTGCACCGACTCTCCATCACACTACCTAGTGCGTGTGTCAGCCACTTATTGCTGTGACCAGACAGCTGACAAGAAGCTTATTAAGGCAAGAAGGGTGTATTTTGGCTGAACACATTTTGGGGGGGTTACAGTCTGTTGTGGCAAGAGAGTCACAGCGACAGGAACAGGAGGCAGCTGGCTGGTCACACTCATCAGAGCGTGAACAGGAAGCAGGGCCCAGGCTGTACAACCTGAAGGCCTGGCCCGGGGGGGGGGGGGGGGGGGGAGACGGACAACACTTCCTCTACCTGCTAATCTTTCTTCAACTTTCCCAAACAGCGCCACCCTCTGGGGAAACCAATGTCCAAAGGGGAGCATGCCACATTCAAACCCACATATTGGGTTTTCTTGCTTTGTTACCTAGTCTTCCCTGAACAAAACCCCCGTCTGCATATCTGACGAAGCACTGTCTTCAGTGCCCTGCCTTCTCTTGTCTGTTCTCTGTAGCTGACACATGCCTTCCATGTACTAAGTGTTCAATAAAAATGTGTTGGCTGCTTCATTGATCCAATAAACTTATGTCTATGCCAATACAGAATTGCTCTTGGAAAGCTGTGGATAAATCAATTCTTCGTAAATTGAATCTTACTTCAGACTCAGTCGGGATGTTCAGTATTTCAAGAAAACTAGCCGGATCTTTTGTACATCCAAGTCGTTTACCCTGCTCCTCCCATTTCATCCATTCGTAAGGCAGCTCCGTCAAGAAGGAATGGAGTGACTTGGCACAATCTGACACAATTTCTTCAAGCAAAGTTCATGGATCAAGTACTAGGGTGATAAGGCTGCTGTGTGTGTGTGTGTGTGTGTGTGTGTGTGTGTGTGTGCGCGCGCGCACGCGCGCGCACGCGTGCGCATGCATGTGTGCACATGCATGCCTATGTGTCTATTTGGGCACATGACAAGTCATCTATGGCTCTGTCTGTGTGTGTGGTGTGTATGCATGTGTACATGCATGCTTCTGTGTATGTGTATTCATGCACATGATAAGTCATCTATGACTCTATGTGTGTGGTGTATGTGGTGTGTATGTGTGTACGTGTGTGCCTGTGTGTGTATTTATACACATGACAAGTCATATGTGGCTGTGTGTGTATATGTGTGTGTGTGTACACAAGCCTGCATATACATATGGAGGCTCAGGATGAATGTCAGATGTCAGTAGCTTTCTAACCTGTTTCTGAGAATTAAGTTTCTCAATGAGACCTATAGCTTAGTAATTGGGCAAGCCTGGCCAGCAAATCCATCCTCTCTGCCTCCCCTGCATTGAAAGCACTGAAAGTGCAAACACACACACACACACACACACCCTTATGCGCAGCTATTTTAACAGTTTCTACAGGAGTGAACACAGATCTCTCATATTTACATGACAAGAGCCCATCTGACTGAGCTCCTTTCCCAGATTCAACTGTAACATTTATCACATTAGGGGCTAATGCTGTGCCACCTGGAGTACTTGCTTGTACTTTGTTTAAGTTAAAACATTATTTGAACAGTACAGTAATGGCTGGAGCCGGTACTGAACTGCTCTGTAACCTATGACACCGTAAGGATCAAAAGCGAAAGAACAGAAAACACTCTGGCCAAGAAAATTCACTTCCCCACAGACCCAGCTCTAAGCATTTCTCTTTTCTTGTGATTTGCACACCGGTGATGAACGTTCGGGAAGAGTGCCAGGTCATGGGGTCCGGCAGGGTGTGTTCTTAGACTCAAGATTGAGGGGATGAAAAATCTTTTCAGGCGGTGGCTTAGTGTTAAGTGTGAGCGAGATGTGGTGCAAGATTTAGTGGGACCTTCGGACACCTTCCTGACTGAATTATTCATTTTAAATTGATCGGTTTTTTTTTTTTTTTTAATCAACATCTGTATTGGGTTGATTTAGCTTCTGTTTGTTGTGTTCTAGAATGAAGTGATCTATTAGATGCGGGGACTTGGGTGGCGGGGTAGGGGAGACGATAAAGCTACTTTGGACCACAAGTTTGGATGATCCAAATAAAAGAATTGGTGTCTGGGTTTATAATCTGCTCTCCTTTCTCTCCTTAATCATTCTCCGGCTTCTGTGCATCACAAATGGGATTAGATGCCGCAAAAGGAACTTGGTGAGGTGCAGTGGATCGGATCTAAGCCGGTTTACAACATTAAGTCACTCAGTCCCCTCAACCTGTGGGGTGGAAACGGTCATCCCCATTTGACAGATAGGAGAACCGAGGCTCGGAAGGATAAAGACGTTTGAACACAGTTATACCGGATGGCTGGGTGGCAGGGTGTGGTCTCTTCTTCCCCAGCAGCTCTCCACAGCTGCCACGCGTTCCTGGCCTTCAGTACACCAGCATCCCTTCCAGTCTCCCAGCCCTGTCCTGCAGCCCACGTGCCTCCCTGATGCCCAGCAGCTTTCCAACCCCCGCTGTCCCCCACTCTCTCCATGCTCACCGGCAGAGCCCTTTGTCCACCTCCCTCTCCCCAGCTCCTCTCCATCTCCCACAATTCTCTGTCTACAGCCCTCTCCACCCTTCCCCAAAACTCCCTGACAGCCACCCCCTTTGCACGCCCCACCAGCCCCTAACTCCCCATCTACAAGGACCTTATGTGTCCCATGTGTCCTCATATCAGTTTTACGTATATTCCAGTAACTGTTATTACTATTGTTTCTGAAGCCATACCCTCTTGAATAAACATACTATTTTTGTCTGACTGGGGTAGCAAGGGTGACTGGAACCTTTAGATTATCCGCATTCTCTGTCTTAGGCAGCACAGTCTCCGCTTAGCCAGAACTGTTCGCTTCCCCGTGTATTTTTGTAGCACTTGCCTGTGGCTGTGGCAGCGATGGGAAAATTTGTCTTCCTGGTACCTCAGTACCAGTGTTAGGAGACAGAGGATAAATGTCAGTTCTGAAGCAGGTAGCTCCAGGCCTGCTTCCCAGACCTGGGAGTTTCTGTTCAGTTTCCTTGCCTGCCACTGGTTCTCCATTGTAATGCTGAGTAGTGATTTGAAGTAAAGAAGATAAATTTTAACTTTCACCTTCCTGCCTGTTCCAGTTTCTGCTTATCCTCAGTGGGGGTGTGAATGGCTAACGCTATAGGCATTATATAGAAGGCAGATGATGGAGGAGCCAGCAAGTCCCAGTCTGCAGAACGAAGCGCTAAGATTTCCAAATGCTCTAACAAAGTTAGTGAAATAGACGACACAAAAACGGAATTGACAACTTAAGATATTCTATTTAGCATTGAGAAAATTCACGTTAATATGTTGGAATCACCAAATCATAGTAATTTCTTGCTTTATGCAACAGAGAACTGTTAATTGCAATCAGAAGACTTTTGGGGGGGAAGATTGCGAGTTTTTTGCATTCTTCTGCGTTTTTTAGAGGTAGATTTCTGTATTTTAACATTTGGCTCCAGAGTTGTCGCAGCGTCCCCAGGAAGGCAGTGTTGATCAACCTCCAGGCAACCCACACCAACTGACCTCTGTCCTTCCCTCCTTGTGTTGTAGATGGCAGTTGCTATGAGGCCACCTCTTTCCTTTCAGAGCATCATAATACTGAGGGCCAGAACCTACGTTTTTGAATGCTCCGGGTGGACCCTTTTAAACTGCTTTGAGCCTGTAGGGCATGGCTGGACCTGCTTACTTCAGAGCTTTCATCTGACTGGCAGAAGCAGGATCACTGGCTGCCTGGGGAGCCCTGGCTGTTAGAAACATCTTCCTGTATGCCCTTCATGTGCCTGCCCAGAGGCCGAGCATTGGGCACCTTGTGAAAGTCATAAGGCTGAAGAAATATTTCACCCTGCCTAATCATGCTGACACTCAGAAAAGCCACAGTAATCTTGAAGCTTCTCTAGAGACAATTATGCAACCAGCCATTTTGGTGTGTGGAGGGGGGTGGGTGGTTTTGGTGCCCTTTGCAGTGGGCCCTGGTAATTAGAAAAAATGTTACTGATTAATATGAGGCCACAGGAGCTGGACCTCGCCCATCGTTAGGCTCATTTGCCTGTGGGGACAGAGCATATGTTTTTTTTTCT
The DNA here is from genome assembly GCF_903995435.1 of Acomys russatus. NCBI lineage: Eukaryota > Metazoa > Chordata > Mammalia > Rodentia > Muridae > Acomys > Acomys russatus. The sequence continues at coordinate 35,336,675 of NC_067155.1, read as the reverse complement.
TTGCATATCAAACGTGAAGCTTATGTTTAAAGCTTATGTTTAAAAAGCGTTTGCAATACTTGGAGCTGAGAGCCCAGTCAGTGCTTGTGGTACAAGGATGAGGACTTGTACAGATCCCTAGCTCCCATACAAAGGCCAAAGAGTGGCAGTGTGTTCCTGTAATCCTCCTCTCTCTGGGGAAGCAAGGACCAGAGGATTCCTGGCTTGGCTGGTCCTCCCGCTTCAGTGAGAGAGAGAGAGAGTCTTAAAAAGTAAGATGAAAGAAAAAGAAAAGACAGAGAGATTCAGAAAGATATTGGATGTGGTAACCCCTGGCATCCATAAGCTCATCACACACATGCACACATCACACATATGCATATGCGCGTGCACACGCGCACACACACACACACACTCCGCACACACCACACGTGCACGCACACACACCTACACACAATTTACAAAATGTGTCCAAACAAAGACTAGCCTTCAGTGACTATGAGGTGTTATGAACAGATTCAGCAATCCCAGGGTGCTTTGCAGAATCATTAAAGGACCAGTGTAAGCAAATTTCCACTGCAGGCTGCTTTGCCTCGTGCTCTGACAGAGACCGCAAACAGGACTATTGACGGCTTCGTTCAGGAACTACTAGATATGATTTTACTATTTGTGGACAAGAGTTGTGCAACTAGGGAAGGCCTGTGTGTCACTGTCTGCTCTATTTTGGGATGTAATGGAGAAAGTATTTCAACCTGATTACTGCCTGCGGAGTGAGGAATTTCTTCTTTGCCTGGCCACCTGCTGCTACTTTATTTCCTTAGTGCTCCTCAAGTCATTATAAGAGTCACCCAACAGTCTGAAACCAAAGTGAAATCTCACTGTAGAATGCCAGCTTTCTATTGTAAAAGATTATGCGCCACTATAAAATATAATTGCCAACCCCCCCTCCACACCTCCCAGCCTCAGAATGACAAAACCCTTGCAAAGTGAGGAGCAGCGTTTGCTTTTCCTTCAGGCCTTGCAAATTTGGGATGCTGCCTTCTACTGTAAGTTGGAATAATGGTCCAGATAATTATAACTTCACTCCCTGCCCTTTTGTCTCTCTACCTCCCCGTCTGTCTCGCGACATTTTAATGATGCTGTTTGTGTGTTTCGGCTGATTAGTTATTTCTTTCTCTTCCCTGGGCTGCATCGTATCCTCTGTTTACTTGTCTTGCGTTCTGTTTCCTCTCTCGACCGCTCCCAGACAGCCTTTCCCTTGCCATTGTGTAATGCACAGCAGGCTGGTGGAGCGTGGAGACTCTCGCTGTGAGAACCCCGTGTGGGTAAATGTCACAGCTCCATGCAAGGAACCTGGCCAGATCTTAGCAACTCCAGAACCGGCTCACAAGGCCACAACTTAACATTTTATCTCACTCTCAGATGGAATGTGTTTACGGTATGGTTTTTGAAGCAGTGAAAATGGCTTTGAACATATTATCTATTAATGCCCCTGAGGTCAAGGTGAAATCTAGCCAGCCAGCAGGTTTCCCAGAGTCCGTGTCCTCCCGCCCTCCCCCGGACCTCAAAGCACTGGCTACTGAGTCAATTACAAACACTGCTCGCTGCTGGACATGTGGGTGCAAAGCAAGTCGCAACCAGAAAGAAATGAAAATGCAGGTGAGAGTCTCACCTCTGCCTTCCCTTGGCAAGGGTCAGAACCGATGGGTGTTGTGTTAGCAGGCTCCCGGGCAGTGCTCTTCCCAGGCACCCTATTTACTTTACCACCAACCATTACTCACTGTTTACCATTATGCATAGTAAGACATTGCAGAGGGCTGCAGAAATGGCTCAGTGCCTGAGAACCTTGCTGCATTGGGTTTCCAACACCTAGACTGCTACTACCTGTAATTCCAGCTCCAGGGCTTCCACCGCCCCCTCCTGGCCTCTGTGGGCATCTGCACATACGTGCATGTGCACGCTGACAAGCAGGCACATATGCGTGCACATAAATAAAAACTAAATAACATTTAATCTTAAAATACGGGGGTTTTTAAAGAAAGAAACAGAGAAAGAGTAAGGAAGGGAGCATAGCAGGACTGGGGACATAGCTCAGTTGGTAGAGTGCTTGCCTAGCATGCATGAAGGCCTGGGTTCCATTCCCCAGTACTGCATAAACTGGAGACACAGTGGCATACAACTATAATCCCAGTGCTGGTGAGGAGGAAGCAGGGGGATAGAAATTCATCCAAGCTCATCCTCAGCTACAAAGTGGCTTAGGAGGCTAGCCTGGGCTACATGAGAATCTGTCTCAAAACCCCACAGCAGATGACACCCTATGGTTGTCTTTGTCAGGAGTTTGGAAAGGGTGGGTTTTTTTTTTTCACTATCCCAAACACCCCTTTCCCTGTGGGAGCAGGTGGGGACACTGGAGACACATCATGTATGTCCCCTGCCTCCCTTTGTCCCTGATTCAGGGAGGGTATGCAATCCAGTTGAGCATGACCTAATTTTGCTTGAGTCAGAGGCCCTGGTGTCTGGGAAGGTCCTCGGCTCACTTTGGTATAATTCCATTTCTTTAGGTGATAATTATGTTGAAGGGAAGGTCTTGGCGCTGAGGAGCCCCCTCCCCTGATGTTGGGGGGAGCTCTGAGCTTTGGGGATATGGGTGGTATCCCATACTGCAGCCAGCTGGTTCCCTCTCATTGTTTCCTTTCCCCTGGTGACTGGCCACTGTTCATGCCCAGACAGAGCAGTGCAGGTGGCACCTGGTAACAGTATCCCTGACATCAGACCCTTTGTTTCCTCCTCTCTGTGGCCCTTTTGGGAAGATTTTGGAACCCAGATATGCCTCAGTTTCCCTGTCTGTGTAAGAAGTGAAATGATAAAGGCTTTTGTCTGCCACAGATGCTGTTATTTTCTAAATGTGATGTTTTAACATATAGATGGAGATATCATTTACAGCTGTAAATTCCCACCTATGTAAAGTTCATAATTCGAGCTTTTGATACATTTGCAGAGTTATATATGCAACAGTCAGTATGACCTAATTTTGTAATGTTCCCCAAAGAAACATTGTACCTGTAGCAGTCACTTGTAACACCCTCATTCCCTTCTGCGGGCCCCACCCCAGCCCCTTTGCAGCCCACCCTCCAGTAGCCTGTGATTTACTTTGTCCATATAGATTTTCTTAATTAGCAACCTTCGTATGAATGCAATTGTGGGATCTGTGGCCCTTTGCTGATCATTTTTCTTGCTTACCCTCATGCTGTCATGATATACCCCTGTCATGTTGGTGGAGACTGAACCCACAGCCTTGCGGGTGCTGGGCAAGTGCACATTGCTGTTGCTTCTCATCAGCTGACCTTGCATATTCAGTGCAAACAGCTGCCTTGGTCTGTCCGTTCATTAGCCGAAGTGCGTTTGGGTTGCTTCCACTTGTGCTGTGGGTAACGTATTAATGAGTCCTGATGCAGGAGGCTTTACATGAACAGAGCTCTCTCTCTACACTGTGGGGTGAAATTCCTGGGCCACGGTGTAACTTAATACTTAACATTTGGAAACGACTGCACCCCTGTCTGAATTCTGCGTTCTCAGGACATTGGGGAACACTCTAGCTCCACAGGATTTGTCTTTTAGCTGTAGATATTTCAGTGGGTTGTTGAGGTATGGTGTCTCACTGAACATGATTCTGATTTGCATTAGCTGGTGACACGAAACATTGTTTTGCTCATTAGCCTAAGTGTACTATTTACAAAATAGTGTATTTTCTGGCATTACATAAGTCTAGGAAATACTAGTCATTGCATTGAGTTTGTAAAATTTCCAGCCACGAGAAGAGGATGGCTTGCCTATACCAGCATCTCATTAAAAGTAAGAAAATCAGCTACGTGTGGTGACGCATGCCTTTAATCCCAGCACTCAGGGAGGCAGAGGCAGGTGGGTCGCTATGAGTTGTAGGGCAGCCTGGTCTACAAAGCGAGTTCAGGACAACCAAGGTTACACAGAGAAACTCTGTCTCAAAAAACAAAACAACACAACAACAAAGTAAGAAAATCAGTTATAGGTAAGCCCAGATGATTTGATGTCTAATGGCCAGTCAACTCCCTAGAGGGCTGTATGTAAAAAAGGCCATTTTGTTTCACTTGAACTCCTTGATTTGTGTTTTAAAATTTTAAAAATGTGTCTGGTGGCAGCGAACACGTCTTGCTGCCACCATTTCCAGTCTTGGTTTTTTTCTCAGAATATTTAAGTGCGAGTTATTGTCAGGTGCAAACAGTTTTCTCCTGTTTCTGTTTTGTTTTGTTTTTCAATTTTCCTTCATTTCATTGTTTTGCCTAAATGCTGTGTCATGTTAGCCAGCCAGTTAATGCTGGTCTTTCTGTCTTGGTGGCTTCATGTTGTTTTGCTTGATAGTTAATATAATCATCTTTCTACCACGTCAAATGTTCCTTTGAATGGACTGTCCGACTAATGTGATGACTGTCTTGGGCCACTTCTCTGAGAACACTCACTGATGATAGGCGTGTATATGTTGTTTTCTGGTCTTCAAACGGAAGTGTGAACTCTTTCTCAGTCATAAAAGTTTGCACCTATTTCTGCGAGGGTAAGCATAGGCTCTCACTGTGCATGGTATTGGGATTAGATTAAAGGAGTTCCATCTGTTGTCTGACCATGTCTGTGTGTGTGTGTATGTGTGTGTGTGTGAGTGTGTGAGAGTGTGTGTGTATGTGTGTGTGTGAGAGTGTGTGTGTGAGAGTGTGTGAGTGTATTTGTGTGTGTGTATGTGTGTGTGTGTGTGTGTGTGTGTGTGTGTGTGTGTGTACTCAGCAAGCAGACTGAGCAATGAAGATCTATAAACAACTGACCCAAGGGTGGGGCTTCTAGGATTCTTAAATAAATGATCTCCTTATGAGGGGATATTTCTTCCTCTCATCTCCTTAGGCATCTTCAGGTAAATGAGCCTTCCTGAGCGCTAGGCCTGGGTTGACGGGCCCAGCTGAGTTAATTCTTACGGAGGAGATAATAGTCTGTAATGTTCTAACCTTTGGAACAGATCAGAAAGTCACATGTCCACCCAGGGCCAGAGGTGGACTCAGATTTCACTCTTTTGACCTGAAGGAAATAGTTTTCCCTTAATGGGCCTCAACATGGTCTTGCAAACACCACCTTCTATCAAGGTGTTTTAAACACCAAGAAGAAGTCATTGTATTGTTTCACTTTCTAGTGTAATCATGGAAATGGGAGGTGGCGTCCAGAACTGACCATTCTTGCCAATAATCTATGAATGTTGCAGTCCTGTGTATATTTGCCTGCGTTTAGCACTGTCTTTCTTTCTTTCTTTCTTTCTTTCTTTCTTTCTTTCTTTCTTTCTTTCTTTCTTTCTTTTAAACTTTGCAATCACAGTCTATGGTCAAACAGTATAGAGCCCTTCCTATGTACTTTCTGGCCACTTGTCTATCTCCTTTAGGGCTGTGCAAGTATGAATTAGTTTTTTAAAAATCATTTCATTTGTTCCTGTCACTGGGGAATGGGTATTTTTGTATAATCAGATAAAAACCTGTCTGCCATAGGTGATCAGAATGATTTCTCAGAGGGCTAGAGAGACGGCTCAACAGAAAGAAGCACTTGCTGCTGCTGCAGAAGACCCACGTCTTCTGGTAGCTCATAACTGCCTGTAACCTTCAGGGGATCAGCATACTCCTCAGGACTACAAGGATCCTTGCACTCGCATGTGCAAACCCACACACAGATACACATGCGTAAAAATAGAATAATGTGTCTTTAAAAGGGAACAGCTTCTTCTTTTTTTTTCTCTCGTTATCAATGCTTGTGTTTACAATTTTATTTTGAGGCAACTATAATTTGTGTGCAGTTGTTACAAACAATGCACAGAGACCATTCTGAATTCTCTGGCATATAAAGAGGACCCTCAACTTTAACTTTTCCAGTTAAAATATAGAGTTTGGAATATACTTGCAGTATAAGACTGTCCCTCTTCCAACGCACACCCTGTGCAGCCGACTCGGACTGCAAACTCTATATTTTACCTGAAAAGGTTGAAAGTTGGGGGTTGTCTTATACGCTAGAAAATACAGTACTTTTAAATTCAGATTTTCCCTGTGGTGCTATAAAACTGTACTCTGACATCTCTACCAGGCCATCTGGCACCTGTGTCATCAGCTGCAGAGCAGTCCCTTGTGTCACACGCTTATTTTTGTTTCTCATCTTCTTGTTCCAGTATCCTGGTGACCACTAATGTTGGCGTTTCAAGAACGTTACATAGACAGAGCCATAGTTTGTGTCACCTTTTCTCACTCTGAAAACTGGCTCCCAGATCCCTCCCAGCTTGTTGGTTTGGTTCTAACTTGTTTTATTTTTTATTGACAGTGGTAATTGTCCCTTGCTGTGGGTGCACTGCAGTATGTACAGCCTCTCACTTTTGGAGAGGTACCTGGCTTCAAGCCAGCTCTAACTGTGGGGGACCAAACGTGTTATAAACACCAAGTACAGGTTTTCATGTGAACATATGTCTTTGTTTCTCAGGAGCAAATGCCCAAGGGTGCCGTTATGGGGCTGTGCTGGAGGTGCCTGTCTAGTTCCATGAGAAAGCACCAACCTGTTTCCTGCGTGTGTCACTTTACTTACTCACCAGCAGTGTGTGAATGACCGCGGGCCCTATGTTGTTATGAGCATGGGTGATGCACTAACGACACTTCAGCCATTCCAGAAAGTCTGCAGTGAGCACTCATGGTAGTGGTTTTGTCATTGTTGTTGTTGTTGTTATGATGATGATGATGATGATGAGGTGCGTGTTCACTACATGTGTGGCAGTGCCAATAGAGTCCAACAGGGGGCAGGAGAGCTGGACCTACAGGCGGGCGTTAACTGCTAGACTTCAGAGCTGGGGATCAAGCATAGGTGCTCTTCAGCCCTCATCACATTAGTGTTCATTCACGTTTGTTTAATGGATAGCGGTGCTGAAGATCTTTCATGTGGTTGTCCCCACTTGTAGATCCTCGGCAATGGAATCTTGGTCCATGGGTCTTCCCGTTTTCTGTTTGCTTGGATGTTGCTGTTGGGTTTTGAGGATTCTTTACACTGCAGAGCCTAGTCTTTTTTTTTTTTTTCCAAATTTGCACTCTGTACACCCTCCTCCCCTCACCCCTCCATCTATGCCTGTCAGTCTTTACCTCTTCTGTCTTTAGCGGATCACATATTGTCAAAGTTGTCTATTTTTTTAATGTAGCATGCTATTTTTAAAAAACCATATCCATGTATCTGTGTGTGTATATGCACACATGGAGGTGCCCGTGGAATTCGTAAGAAAGTGTCAGATCCCCTGGTACTGCGGCTACAGGTGGTTGTGAGGCATCTGTTGTGAATACCAGGTACCAAGCTCAGGTCCTCTGAAAGGGCAGCAAGGGCTCCTAACCACTGAGCACCACCCCCTCCTGCCACCTGCAGTGTTCTTTTTGTGCCACTCCCAAGACTGCATGCCTGGCCCTACATTCCAGATCTTTCTTCCCTATGATTGATATTTTTTTTTCCTAAAAGTTTTGTAGTTTTGCATTCATATCCACAATCCATTTAATGTTGATATTGCATGTGATATGAAGATTAGATGGAATTTTATTCTTCGGCCTTCTGGGTTTTTAAGTTGGTTTCTAATGGCTTTCATTTTAGAGTTGTCCTTCCTCCACCGAGTCTGCTTTTCACCCCTGTCAGAAGCCGCTTGGTTGTCTGTCTCGTGTCTGGCCTTTCCTGTGCTCCCCAATCTATTTCTCTGACCCCTCTGTCAGCATCAGGCCAGCTTTATTACTGTGGCTGTGGACTAAGCCTTCACATCAAGAAGAGCAATTTTCTCCCATTTTATTCCTTTTCAAAATTGTCTTAGATAGTCTAGTTCCTTTGCCTTCCCGTATAAATTTTACAATAACCTTGTGCATATCAATGGAAATTCTTGCTGGTATTTTTAACAGGATTCTGTTAACTTTTACGACGTAGTTGTAATCTGACAACTTTACTGTCCCTACTCTTTCAGTCTATGAACACAAATGTCTTCCTGTGTGTGTAGCTTTATTTTTAAAGGGTTCATTTCAGCTTTTATTTGAGTGTGCACATGTGCACATACACATACACGTGCAGGTGTGTGGGGAGGCCCGCAGAGGGCATCAGATCCCCCTAGCACAAGGCTAACAGGCCGTTGTGAGCTGAGTGCATTTGTGAGCACCACGTGAGTACTAGTAACCAAACTCTGTTCCTCTTCAGGAACAGCAAGAGCTCTTAACTGCTGAGCCATCTTTTCTCTCATTTATTTGACTTCTGAGAGCAGAATTATAATTTCCAGCAGATCATCCTTTTAAAATTAAGTACTCCCATTACTGGTGGTATGATCGGTGGCTTCACGTGTCTCATTTGTCTTTCGCATGTTCATTCCTCATGTTCATGCCCTTGACTGTGCTGATCCGTGTACTGCAGTCTCATCTGAGTCTGTGTTAGTTCAGGAGGCCTGAAATGTGTGTGTGTGTGTGTGTGTGTGTGTGTGTGTGTACACACACAAATATGTATGTATTTAAAAAAAAAAACAACCCTGATTTTTCTATAAACAGGAACACTTGTATTTCCTCCTTCTGAAATATGTCTTTTATTCATGTTTTTCTTCCATCTGCCAGTGTGCAGGCCTGTCTGTAGCACAGTGATCAGAACTGACATCCTTGAATGACTACCAAGTTCAAGGGAAAGACACTCAGGTTTGAACATTGATTAGATGTAGGGTTTTATAACGTCCTCCGTGAGATTAAGAGCATTCCGCCTGTTCCCAGTTTGCTGAAGGTTCTTTGTCTTTTTAAAATTGTGAAGGTTGAATCTTGACAGTTTCTTTCTGCTTCGTGTGATAGATAAATGGTGCTTTTCTTCCCATTCATACGGTAGATTATGCTAATTTTTTTGTATCGAACCAGCCTTGCATACCTCAAACAGCCTCATTTTGAGTGCATTACTGGGTTCTGTTAGGTAATATATTTATAAATAACACTGTTTGTAAAATTAAAAGTAATGGTATTATATTTTAAACTACTTTTATTAATTCTCTGAGAACTTTATATGTTTCGATCCTCTTAACACAATATGGTGCGCTTCACTTGCTTACACCTCATCCCTGTGAAAGGGCCATGCTGCTCTCCTCTGCATCACTTTGCTTTCCGTGTGTGCACTGCCAAAGCAAGCACACAGGAAAGACAATGTCAAATGTGTGTGTGTGTTGTGTCTGTCTGTCTGTGTGTGTATGCACGTGTGTGTGTGTGTGTGTGTGTGTGTGTGTGTGTGTGTGTGTAGAGGCCAGAGGACAACCATGAGAGTCGGCTCGTCCCTTCTGCCACATGGATCCTGGAGGTCGTGCTGAGCCTGGCAGGCTTGGTGGAAAGCATCTTTCCCTGCTGAGCCGTTGTGCCAGCTCTGACTTGCTAATCTTTTTACTGAGGGTTTTTGTATCTAAGTTCGTTAAGTGCTATTTATCTATGCCTGAGATCTCAGATTGCTTTCGTCAGGTTTTTAGAGCAGGTGGTAGGGCGTTCTAGAGTGGCCTGGGAAACCCATCTTCCTTTCCTCTCTCCTGGACAAGATCCCTGAGTTCAGTGTTTCAAACAAAGAAACCTCTGGGGGAACCCACAGCGCCTGCCTACATGTGCTCTAGTCAGATAGCCTTCCAGGAAGGACCTCATTTTTTGCTGTTGCAGGACGCTCTGGGCTGCTCCATTTTTACATGAGTTTTACCTTTACTGATGTCTAGGAATTGGTTCCTATCTAAGATGTCAGCTTTATGAGCTTGACGTTTCCTATGAGGCCTGATGGCCATGGGGCCTTGGAGCGACACCCACTCCTCTCTTGCTGGCTGTCCTGCCTCACCACAGCCTTTGATCTGGCCTATCAACCGATAAGCTCCCCTGCCCTCCGGCCAGCCTGTATTTTGGATCTGTTTGAATCTTGCTTTGGGTTTAATTTAATTTTTGAGGTAGAATGCTAGGCCACTGATTTGGTTTTATCCCGCCATTTTTGTAATGTAAGCTTTTTTGTGCTATCGATTCTCCAGTATATACCACCATAGCAGCAACCCACATTTTTTGACATTTTCATTGAATTCAATATATTTTTATTTCCTCTCAGAATTTTTACTCGTTTTTTTTTTTTTCCAAAAGCATATATTGTTTGATTTCTTGGTTTTCGGCGACTTTGCCATGGTTTTTTCATGTCCATTACTAATTGTAGTCAGAGCATAACTTTGTAAGTTCAGACCTTTTCAAAAAATTTTTTGATGCTTTTCTTTTCAGATCAGGATATGGTATGTCTTGAAAAATTGTCTATGGACACTTGAAAATGTGAAGAAAAGGAAAAAAAATATATGTAGGCAGTAGATATAATAGCTATTATGCAATTTCTTTATTCTTTCTGCCTTGGAAGGCTAGTTAATAAGCCAAAAGGGGTTTTAGGCATCCTGTCTTTTAGGAACAAAACAAACCATTCATAGCATTATTTTGTGCTTTAAGTAAAGAATGTTTTGTTAAGTAGGAAAAAAATTTTTTTAAAAGAATTCTGTCCTTGGGCTTGCATGAACAGCTCTGAGCCCCACCTCCTCCACTTGCATGCTTACCTGTCATGTTGCTCACATCCTGTACTTCCTGGGAAGAGCACTGGGCACGGAGTCACCGCTACCAGCACTGCCACTGGAGCGCGGAGGCTCTTATTACGCGTTTAGATGAGATGCTTGCCGATCTCAAGTAGGAGTGCCAGCCACTGATTAATTTCCTCTTGCAGAATAATTTTCACCAGGAATGATTATGCAAATTGAGCTTAGCTTACTTACCAAGCGATTTTAAAACATAACCATATTTCAAAATACCGTGATGTCAGAACTTGTGTAAGTCCTTAAGTTCTTGTTTTCTGACTTAAAAGGAAAACGGAATTGCGTTTAGGACATTTCAAATTGCTTAACTATTTATTATTAATTAACCGAGGTAGGGTCTCAGCCCAGGCTGGTCTCGACTTTGCCATGTGCCTGTCCCTTAGCCTCTCAGTATGCTGGGACTGTGGGCTTATCATGTGACAGCTTGTTTAACTTATTTTTGTTACTTAATTTATGAGCTGCGTGTCATCCCTCAGCGAAGCCATCTTGCCTCCCCATTTAAGACTGCATTCCCTCTCCCCGAGTCTCTTTCCCTCTTTTCGTATTTCCTCTTTAGAGTGTGACTATATCACATGCAGGTGGTTCTCTTACTCTCCCACGTATGTTCATGATAATTCCATGTGCTATACAATTGTACACCGACAGGATATAACTTGTGAATTCTGTTGGACCAAACCATTTAAAACCAATGAGACTCAGACCTGGAAGATCTTACTTCATAAACTGCTTGCTGTGCAAGCCTTAAGAACTGACTTTGATCCTTAGGTTGTGCCATAGAGCCAACTACTTCATGCTTGTAATCCTAGCAGTGGGGAGACATAGGCAGGTATGGCTTTTGGGGGCAGACTGGCCAGCCAAACCTGCTTTGTGAGAGAGATTCTGTCTCAAAATTCAAGGTGGACTTCTGAGGTTGACATCTGGTCACGCACCTGTGCATACACACATGAACACACACCAAGACAATAAAGAACAAAACAGAAAACCTAGGGAAGTCTCCAGTCAAGACACTGATGAAAAATGTTCGTTCGAGCAAGTTTCCTAATGGTTTTCTGTTTTGATACAAAGGAGAAAGCCTTCTGGCTTATCCATCTGCCATCCCCAACCCCGACTCCCAGCACCTCCTGGTAGTGTAAGGCAGTGGAAAGTGCTGTAGTTCCCACAACAGGTAAACCAGTTGCTAGTACACTCAGCAAATCAGCACACAGTTTTATTATTATTACTTTTAAGTTAGGCAGCGGCAGCTGGTACTGTTACTAATTGTGTCCCTAATTCTAAGGCTCACTCTTTAATAAATGGTAAAAGTTGTCCGCGCAAACGTTGTAGCATTAATATTCTGGGGGGAAATGATGCATAAATCAGTGTGACTTTCTGCTTCATACCCACATCGGCTCCCTATTCATCAACCACATGCGAAGTAATTTGTACAAAAGAGATATAGGCTTTCACCAAACAGACTATCGTGTATATTTTCTTTATTTGTTTACTGTTTATCTCCAGCTCTAGAAGACAAGTTCACGAAGGTGTGAATTTTCATTCTGTTCTGTTTTTAAACTCACATCTGTATTCCCACCTCATAGGAGTCCTAGTAGGTCTTTAATAAATATTTGTTGAGTGAAAGAATAAATAATCAAATCAATATTTAGGCTTCTCTGGAATTCTGAGGTAATTGAAAATAGGAACACCTGTTTTTCTTTAAATGGAACAACTTCTCTGGCCTAATAGTTATTGACAGTAAGGACTGTAGGCTGATTTATGTGTGTTATTTAGAAAGCCAGAAGTGACTGTGTTCTGGATGAAGTTCAAGACTCAGCATTCCGTAGGAAGGTGCAGTTTCGTCTCACAGAACCCCGCTCTAATGAATGCTAGCAGGCAGATCTTCTTCCACCAGTGGTGGGAACGCTTTGTGAACACGGACCAACTTAATCCCGTGATAAACTGCATTTCTCAAAGTGTGTTCCTGTTATATGCATGGATCAGAGACCCTGGTCTGAGGACGTACACCAGGGACACGTGGTTACTAACAGAAATAGAGACAGTTTGTTAGGGTAAAGGAAGACGCTCCTGTGGATGGCAATGGGCTGGTAAGCCTGGGAAAGCCATAAGCCCAGAAGCACTGGGCCAGGAGACACAGGAACTGCCTTCTGTGGACCTTGCATATGGCAGGCTTTGTGTGTGTGTGGTGTGTGTGTGTGTGTGCTGTGTGTGGGTGTGTTTGTGTGTGTGTGCATGCGTGTGCGTGCACGCACACATGTTTGTCTGTGTGTGCATGTGTGTGCTGTGTGTGTGCATGTGTGTTTGTGTATGTGTGCATGCGCGTGCGTGCACACACACGTTTGTGTGTGTGTGCATGTGTGTTTGTGTGTGTGTGCATGTGTGTTTGTGTGTGTGTGCATGTGCGTGCGTGCACATACACATGTTTGTCTGTGTGTGCATGTGTGTGCTGTGTGTGTGCATGTGTGTGTGTGCATGTGCGTGCGTGCACGCACACATGTTTGTCTATGTGTGCATGTGTGTGCTGTGTGTGTGCATGCGCGTGCGTGCACACACACGTTTGTCTGTGTGTGCATGTGTGTGCTGTGTGTGTGTGCATGTGTGCGTGTGTGCGTGTATGCGTGTGGGCGTGTACTCTGCTTACATATGTAACCCAGGTGGGGAGGGGTCCTCAGTCTTTCTTTGCCAAGTGGCCTCTCAGGTGTTAACCTTAGACAAGACTCTTGCTTCTTCCTGCGTCCCTTCTCCCCTGCCACAGCCCACGGGAGGACTCTGGTGGCCCTGAGAACCTTTGCCAGGGAAAGTCATGAAGTCAAAATTCTTCCCTGATAATACAGACAGCGACCTCCTTGCTTTCTTCCCCTCATTGAGACTTTGCCGATGAAGCAGAAGGAATCATGAGGAAACTTCTGGCAGTCGAACAGGTAGCTCCAGAGCCAGCGGGGCCAGATTCCAGTTGGAGTCTGTTTCTTCCCTTTCGAGCATATATGGTTTAAAAAAAAAAAAAAAAAAAAACTTGCTCTCTTAAGGGTATCCTTGATGGAGTGGTAGAAATCATTAATAGCATTAAATTTTGACTCTGATAGATGTCTTTTTAATATCCTCTGTTCAGTTGTGAATTACGTAGAAGGTCTTTCTGCTGCATGCAAAAATATGATGGTTGCTTTGAGGCAAATTCCTTGTACGTTATCGGAGCTGGCAGCCGAGCTAGCTGCTCTTTTGTTGGCACTGCATTTTCACTTAAGTTGTGACTGACAGACAGACAGTGTTAATTCAGACTTGTGTGTTTAGCACCTCTTTTTTTCTCCTCCTTTTTAAAAATGAATAAAACAAGCCCATTTCGTTGGGAGTGGGCAGGCATCTGACAGTATTTGTGGTTCATAAAAACTGAGCTCATAAGTTAAAAAATGAGAATTTCTGAAATCTTGCCTGTGCCACCACGAACCTGACATTTCTCATTATTTCAGGACTTGATAAGGTAGGAAGTTGTACGAGCATGTGATATTTCTCACGTTGCCTAATGACATGTGTTAACATTTGGAAGACTGCAAAGCGCAGTGAACCAACAATGTCAAGAGTGTAGAAAATTAGTCAGAGGGTGAGCTGGATGAAAGGATTTTAATGTGACGGAGTCTAGACACCCCCTTGGTGGAGGCTCAGCGTATAGGTCCCCAGAAACTGACCCTTCTTCGCTGGGTTTCAGTGTCAACACGAATGCCCTTTCCTAACTGCCGGCCTTCAGTCTGCATTTTATTCACATCCTTCAAATGAAGCATTGTATTACAAAGCCCAACTGCGAACGATACGTGAGCACCTAATGTCTTTTATTGCAATAAACTGAAAATGCCTGAGCAGGTGCGACTTTTCAAAGTATTTGTCTGGTGGAGGGTGGTAATACAGTTTCCATAAACATGACCTTTGTATTATCCTACTGCACTGCTTTTTAACTCTATTTTGATTTTGAATATCTCTCCCTCCCTCCTCCACTTCTTATACCTTCTGACACTGCGACACTAGGTAGGAGAGAAAGGTTAGTGGGGAGAGGGGGCGGGGTTTTCTGTAGCTACTTCTGGCTGTTTAGGGTTGTAGAGTTCTTCAGGGCAATGCCAATCTCAGTGGTCAGGATATTCAGCAGTCTAGGTGACCAGCAAATGAACACGCAGCCTTCTTCCTCCTTCAACCATCCCCTTGAAGCGCTCTCCCTCCCCCCCTCTCCTCCCCCTCCCTCCCTCCCCTCCCCTCTTCCCTCTCTCTCTCTGCATCCCTCAAAACCTCCTCTCTCTGGGATCTGCTATTTATCCCCCTCTCCAAGTCCTCAGAATTAAACTATATACATCTGGCAAAGACCACATCCCTCTCCGAGCTGCGCGAGGCAGTTATCAGCTGAGGACAAACTAAAAGCAACCCCATATATCCCAGACTTGGGACTAAAACAAAAACATAACGTAACTGGGATTTAAAGAAACCAAAACTTCCACTACATTCTCCTTCAATGCCCCTCTAATGCCGCTGCTTCTGCATGCATGAATGAATGAATGAATGAATGCTCACCACTTTACATTCTAAAATGATAAATATGCAAGGAAATAACACACCTGGGTGAGCCTTTAAGGCTACCTCATGATTTTCTATGGAACTTATAAAGGGATCTGGATGCCAAAAGCTTCGCTGCCCTGTTGCGAAGTTGTTTTCTGGATTTTTGTGGGCTGGAAAGCCTTATGCATAGGAAGGTCAGAGGGTCATCCGAGAGCCCAGAGCTAGGGATTGGAAGAGCTGAGATCTAATTCAGCTTTGCAGAGTCTTGCTGTGGGAACACTTCTCCCTGATGGAGTCATGGTTGCCCTCTTGCTTCAGTCTCTGCGCTTCCTGGTGGAACTGGAATGCTGGGAAGTAGCTTTCATGTATCATTATCCTGGTCTGAAAAAAAGTCTTCACCAGCTAAGCTACCTCTTGAGCCCCGGAGTTCATGTCACTAAATACATATCAGACACTCTCAGGCAAACATCTAAGTGGAGAAAGTAAATCATAGCTGATTTCTTTTCTTGGGCCTTTTGGCTTTATATTTAATCAGAGTTGGACCTTTAGGGCTCCGAGGAAGACTCTTTGGAAGAGACGTGACCTAATATTTAAGACAAATGCCGGCTATTTCTGATAACTCTCTTCTTATTTACTATTTGTTTTTTGGTCGTACCTTCTCACTACAAGCCATAGAGATGACAATTTAGCACACTTCTACTTTGAAGTATAAAATACTGGCGAGCTGGAAGCTTATTTCAGCTTGGAGGAATGGGGAATTGCTTCTGCCCCACCGTCTCTTCTTGTTATTAATTTATATGCTGAAATAGATTAGCGCAGTGCAGCATGAACGCGGTACATAAATACCCCGTTTATGTTTCCCCATCAGCTTCGGGAAAGCTTGAATGGTTTCTTAGGGGGAGATATTGGAAGGGTTAGGTTCACCCCATGAGTTCCTTAAATATGCCATTAATTCACATTGATTTCTCAGAACACAGATAATCAGCTTGAGCTCCCCACCGGCTGGACGCCTCAGCAAGCTGTTTGTAGTTCTGTGCGCTGGAGAGCTCGGGGGGGGGGGGGGCTCCTACGGTCCCCATTTTCACGTTCGGATCCAAGGGTCCTGAGGATGTTGTCATCTAGCCACGAGGAAGTCTCTGCGTTTCCTAGGTGAACTTCTGAGCACCAAGCTTTGTGGAGAGACCTGGGGGACACTCAATGCCAGCTTTTGTGTGCAGGGCCTCTGTGTATGTGCGTGCACATACGTGTGTGCATATGCAGAGGCCAGAGGACGTCTTTAGCTGTCATCCCTCAGGAGGCACTTACCCTCGTTGTCCAGGGGCTCACCAGTTGGCTGGCTGGCCAGCAAGCCTCCAGGGGCCTCCTGTCTTCATGTTCTTGATACAGAAATACAAGCACGCACTGTCACTGCGGGCTCTTCTACATGCATTTTGGGGCTCCACACACAGGCCCTAGTAATTACACAGCAATCAGTTTACTAAGCTCCTGCCTCAGCCCGTAATTCCTTGTGAGAAAAAGTAGGAGTCTCCTCTCCTTCTTCCAGCCGGTCTCAGCTTCTGGTTGCGGCGGGAGGGGGGGGCGTTTTTTAATGTACCAACTGGAAATATTACTGGTCAGTAACGCAGGTTGACTTGCTTCCAGAGTCTCCACCTCTAGGACTCCGAAGCACCTCAGCGTTAGCGCCGTGTCTGGGTATGCCAGTTCTGGAGCCAGACTGGCTGGGGCTAAGTCTAGTTCTGTCTTTATCGGTTGTGGAAAGTTGCCCTTTTATATGGCGTTTCAGATGTGGGACTTCATATAGAATTCAGGTCCTGGTACTTGCAGCTCTGCCCGAGGGGCTCTGCCCACAGCCCGCAATACGAATGTTGATCTGCAGTCTGTCTCTTGAGAAAGTAGCGGAGGGACAGAGGCTTGGAGGAAGGGTGAGCACTCTAGTCGACCTGTTATTTGGTTTTATGCTATGCTCTGAATCCTTGCTGCCTGAGTTCCTAGACCTTGTCCCAAACTAAACTTGACAATAACGGCCACCCCCACTAGGATACTCCTTGTTTTCTGGGGTTGTCCTTTGGATCTCTCCAGAGGTGCCATGAGGTTCCTGTAAGACTCATGTCACAGCTGAGTCAGGCACGAACATTCAACAAGTCAACTGTGGTGTCTGCTTCTTCTTTGGGATTTAGAGGCAGTTGACTGTAGGCCGAAGGTTATTGTGGAATTCAGATGCTGATTTCTGTGACTCCCATATCTGGTTGCAATCCTTGTTCTGAGAATCTCCTGTCTCAACGTTGTGTAAACACTGCTCCCCAATTGTCCTTTGATGTGCCAATAAAACAGCTTACAGCCAATCACTGACCAGGGGGAGAGAATAGGGCCGGACTTCCTGCCAGCAAGGAGAGGAGGAGTTAGAAGAGGAAGCAGGGGATTCAACCACGGGAGAGGTCCCAGAGATATCATCAGACAGAGCTGGAACAGGGGAGGCAACAAAGTGCAGGTATCTCTGGGATGTATGCTGGGAGGAAACAAAATTAGCTAAGAGGGCTAAGAATAGAGTTATAACTGCTCAGTTCTTGTGCTGTGAGGCTTACTATTAAATAAGAGTCTCAATTATTTGTGTGAAAGCCGAGTTAAGGGAGAAACTAAGAAACAAACACAGTTTTATAAAAAATAATGGTAACACTTGACTGTAAACTTCTCATTTGTTGGGACTGAGGCGATGGATCAGTCAGGAGAGTGATGACTGTGCAAACAGGAGGACCTGTGTTGGGAATACCCAGCACCCACCTAAAGGGTCAGGTGTGCAGGGTCATGTGCCTGTAATCCCAGCACTGAGTAAGCAGAGACTTGAGGATTTGTGGGACTAATGCTGGCCAGCCAGCCAAGTGGGATCCGAGCACCTGGTACACTGAGAGACACTGCCCCAAACAGTTAGATGGAAAACGATTGACACCCAGTATGGACCTCTGGCCTCCACATGAATGGAGGTCAAGGTGAGTGGAGCCTAGGGTCGAGCATAATTGGTGAGCTCCAGGTTCAGTGAGAGGGCTTGTTTGAAAACAGTAAGGTGAGACTGATGGAGGAAGAGATTGGAACTTAATCTCTGGCTTCTATATGAGTGTGTGTGTGTGTGTGTGTGTGTGTGTGTGTGTGTGTGTGTGTGTACAGTTGTCCACATACGTATGTGTGTGTACAGTTGTCCACATACAAACACCACACACACACACACACACACACACACACACACACACACACACGGGGTGGGGTGTGGCGAGCGGCCCCTCCTAACAGTCTACATACAGCATCTCCATTTATCATCACTAAGGGTGATGCAGAGGAAAGCCCCTTGAAAAGCCTTCAAGAGCTGTTGAAAGCCACTATATAGCTAAGTAAGTAGCAAGCACTGCCATAGACCCATCATCAGGGAGAGCGCTGAGCCACCACCCTCTGTGAGTGATCCTGCTGGTTCCCCCAGTGCCTGCACCCCTCCAGGATACGTCTGGGATACCTGGGATGTCAAGGCCTTGATGTGGGGAGGCCCTCAGCTGTGGTCCCTGCTGAGCTCAGCACCACCTGCAGACCTCGGCTGTCTCTCCTGGGATGCTCTTGGCTTGTTTGTAAGCCTCCTTTTTCTAGGCTGTGAGCTCATTGGCTTGCAGCCAGCTACATCAGCAGCTCCCGCTTGGGAGTGAAAGGGTTTGCAACCTTGTAACTGGAGCAATAGTGAGCAGCCAGGACATTGGTCTCTGTCCCTGTGCAGGGATCTGCAGAGGTGGGATGGCTTTATGGCCTTCTCATGGTGGTTAGAAACACTGCACAGTGCTAACAGAGGGCTGTGCGGTGAGCTAGCCTCATTCCGTTGGAAGGGCTTATCAAAGAGCAACTTGAAACGCATACCTTATTCTTCTGTCTTGTGGTCACCAAGACACATTGCTTTAGTGTTTGATGTTTTATTTGGGGGGTTTTGTTTGTGATTTAAGACACACTCTTGTTGTTTAGTCCGGAGTGGCCTCGCAGTCCCATTGTTCCTCCTGCCTCAGCTTCCTTAGTGATGGGATTACAGGCGTGTGGGCCCCATGCCCAGCTTGGATGGTTTCATTTGATAATGCTTGTGTTTGCGTGTCCAGTGGTGGCCACCTTTTGCCTTAGACCTTTTGAGTCTCGGTGTTTCAAGCGGTAGTGGGAATAAATCCCCTAACATAGGCACAAGTTGGATGATTGGTTTTCCAGATCAGAACGATATAATCATTGGAGGAGCCGCATTTGCGTGTCTAATCCTAGAAGGTATCTATAAGTATCCGTGATTATCTGAGAGCATGGAGCCTTGGAATTAGCTATGATGTGGGACTACTTTTGCTTTAAAGAGTATTTTTTTCTTGTTTAGGTTAATTATATGCATATAATACATCTGAGTCTAGTCACCCGATTACCACTCTTGTCCCATTCAGCTGCCAGATCTTTTTTTTTTTTTAAAAGATTTATTTATTTATTATGCATACAACATTTTGCCTGCATATACACCTGAACACCAGAAGAGGGCGCCAGATTTCATTATAGGTGGTTGTGAGCCACCATGTGGTTGCTGGGAATTGAACTCAGGACCCCTGGAAGAGCAGACAGTGCTCTTTAACCTCTGAGCCAGCTCTCCAGCCCCTGCCGGATCTTTATGATGTGCTAATTACCTAGTTTGAACATCATGCAACATTGGTTTGTCTCCTCCTCTCTTCCCCTCCTGGCTTTTCCTGTCCCCACAAAGGCACGTGCTGCAGTGGTCACGGAAAGCTCATTTGAGCCGTCTCATCTTCGGGCACATAGAGGGGTTGTTTTCCTCAAACGCCAGGGCCCTCTTACAGCAGTCACAGTGTGAGCTTGCATATCTGCGGACGTAACCACGGCGCAGAATTGCTTGGTAATGTGTTTAGATTTTTTTACCTCGGGAGCACAGTTGAAATGCGTAATTGTTTTCTTCCAAGACATGACTATTACCAGAGTGAGGAAGGTATGTTGTTTGGTGAGGTTAAACCCCTGGCTTGCCTGTGTGAGCATGACAAACGCTGGCAGCAGAGCCGAGAGTGGCTGCATCCACCAGAGCGGGACCCTCTCCCCACGCTCACCAGCCTGTTTCATAAGCGATACATCGGGCCCCACGCTTTGGTTTCTCCCTGGAATTTGAAAAAAAAAAAAAAGTAAAAATTTCTATGGCTGGTAGATTCATAAGCTTGGGGCATGAAAATGTTGGGATTTGATATAAAGGAAGTTTTTAGCGGAAGATTAGTGGCTTAAATGGAATGGCCGGCTGCCCTAGGGGATTTTGCTGTGGCAGAAATGGAGTTCAGTAAGGAAAGGTCCCGTTTCACCTGATTGCCCATTCGCACCACGATCAGGGTCCTCCCCGCTGGACCCCACTGATGGATGGAGCTGATTACAGGCGCTTCATAAACTTCATCTCACTTTACCAGAACACGTGGGGTTTGCCGGCCTAGGACTCCCCTTATTTGTGGTATGGTTGCTCTCATTGCTAAGTGGAAGCTGACTGTCACTCTTCGTTCATTATCTTTTTAAAGCAGAGGACTGGGGCCAGCGGATGGCTCGGTGTGTTAAGTGCTCGCTGCACGGGCCTGAGGACTGGAATACGCGTGAGCACGCTGGGCGTGGTGGTACACTTGTAACCTCAGTGCTGAGAAAAGGGGAGACGGAAACAGAAGGGTCCCTGGAGCTCGCTGGCCGGCCAATCTAGTGTAATCAGCAAGATTCTGTCTCTCTCCTCGGCCCCTGCAATAAAACAGAGGGTTCATAAGATGGCTCAGTGGGTTAAAAAAAGTCACGTGCCTCTCAAGCACGATGGCCTGTATGTGCTCCCCAGGCCCTGTGTAAAACTGCAAGGAAAGTCATATCACACTCTCCACTCAACTGTGGAGAATATTCTGACCATTGGCTAGATCTGGGAAGGGGTTTAAAGTTTACCTCCTGTATTGTCCTTGGCTGGTGCCTTAGTTTGAGCGGGACCCCTGGGCCCAAATCTGCCTATCATATTGTTCTACTTGTAGATTTCTAGGACCCTCTGTATCCTTTTATTTTGCTATTCTCCCATTTAGAGTCCCAATAGGATGCCCTCCCCTCTGTCCCAGTTTCCTGGTAAGTGAAGGCTTTCATGGGACGTGCCCCTTGGGCTAGTATGCATATATAATTAATAAGGAAGGTTAGCCCTGGATTCCCAGGAGCCGTTATGTGACTAGCCGGCCACTTGATGTTATTGGTACCCAGTGCTTGATTCCTACCTGTTATGCCCTCAAAGGCTCCTGATAGCTTCTACATTTTCTGTAGTGGGAGAACCTTATGAAAACACCCAGGAAGGCGCCCTGTCTGTGTGCAGGAAACCGAGCCACAGGACAAGGCTCAGCCTTGGCTTCTTGTACCTGTCTCCTCCCCCCTGGCAACTATTTCTACTCTGTTGTTTGGGTCATAGTCCCTTTTCTGCATGAGAAGAGTATCTTTACATTGGACAGGTAAAGTTAAATCCATGTACATTTATCTAAAAACCCTGAGTCCATTTGGGGACGTGGCTCGGGATGTCATAAAGTTATGATGTTTGTTTGAGAGAACATTGAGTCTGGTCCTCAACATTGCATGGACCTTTAAGTCTTGTGTTATCCAGACAAATGAGACTCCCTGTTTCATAAATGGTTTACGTTCTATTTAAAAGTATGTGAAAAATGGAAATTTCATGCTTTCCCACGGTTGTTCATCCCAGGGACTTAGCAAGTTCACTGTTGGAATACACAAGTGCTTACACACTCAGCACATTTTCCTGCGTGGAGACGTAGGGTCTAGTGGCTACAGTTTGGGATGTTTCCATTCCCCCAAAGAGCAGTGAATGACCTGTTGGCATTTCCCCAGTTCAGAGTCTCAGAAGTAACCTCTTAAGTAATTCACTCATTGTGTTTTCCTGCTGTATCTTCGCAGGCATTTTTTTTTTTCCTGTCCATGTAAACTACAAAAAAAAATCACATTCTTTTGTGGGGATCTGTGTAGGCCCCTGCATAAAGATCAATCAGTTCCCGTTAGCTTCTGCTGAGGAGATGAATAAACATCTATTCACCATAGATAGGTGTGGTGGGTTCAGTAGGTTTGACCTCCGTGTGTGTGTTTGAACGCTTGGCCCACAGAAAGTGGCACCACTAGGAGGGGTGGCCTTGTTGGAAGAAGTGTGTCACAGCTCAAGCTGCCATGTGGATCCAGATGTAGAACTCTCAGCTCTGCCTCCAGCGCCATGTCTGCCTGCACACTGCCATGTTTCCTGCCGTGACAATCCCGGGCTCACCCTCCAAACTGTAAGCCAGCCCCAAATAAATGTTTTCCTTTTTAAGACTTGCCATGGTCAAGGTGTCCCTTCGCAGCAATAAAACTAAGACAACAGGGCATTAGGGATAGATACATCAAAGTTCCCTTTTCACAGGGAGGTGATTGGGCTTCCAGAGCATGGATAATGTAAAAAAAAAAAAAAAAAAAAAAAAAAAAGCCACATCTCCGCAATGCCCCACCCCATCATGCATGACATAATCTCACAGAAGCTACAAGAAGGTGTCTCCTCCTCCTGCATAGTTCCATTTCAGCGTTCTCCAGCATGTCCTAAGAGTCCTTGCCTCTGAGGGGAGCAGGGGGGAAGGACAGCTGCAATCCCAGATATGGTCCTTGACACGCCTCTACCTTCAACTTGTGAGAGTCAGTAGCTCACTCATTATTACCATAGACTCATCTACCTCTGTCTTGGTCCCTTGGTCATGGCTACGGGGCCATAATACTCCAAGGCGGTGATGGGGTGGACATGTCACACACACCCTTTCTCTTTCCGTAGTGTCTGTGCCTTGTGACCTTTGTGCACTCTTTTACATTTCAAGTTCAACTACACGCTTTTCTGTGGGGAAAGACTACTGGTCTTAGAGGGGTAACTAACTCTCGGTGCTGGCTATGCTAAAATATTTGTGGCAATAAGTTTAATTTAGACACTTAAGATTCCAGGGCCGTGACAATGTGTGCTTTCTTTCCCTTCTTGTGGTAATGAATGGCCAGCCTCTGGGCTAACTACCATTCTATAGCCATTTAGATCACAAGGTATTTGCTTGCCAAGTGTATAAAGCTATTCCCTGTGAAGGATTTTTCCTGCTTGATCTCAGTACCCGGCATAGTAATTTGTTCATAGCAGAGGTGTGTGTGTGCTTACCTGTGAACTCTATGAATGAACTCTATGAAGAATGGAACTGTAGTGTCATTTAAATTCCAAACCATCGTATAGTGTGTTAAATTGATGATGCTCTGTCAGGTGTACTCACAAATTCCCATTCTTGAGCTTGTATCTTAAAGCTTTTTTCCCTTTCAAAAAGATGTATTTTTTATGAGGCATGCGTGTAGGACACTGGAACCCTATGAAGTGGCATTTCTTTTTCTATTGTTAAAGAGAGAGCAAATGGCAGGCCATTAATAAAGCCTGCGGCTCAGTGAACCCCAAGGCATCAGAGTTATATCTATTGCAATTCGGCTTTATTGCACTGTTTGGGTCATAGGAGTGGATGATTTGGGCCGAAGTACATAGCAGAAAGGGAAATTGGACACACGGTTGACAATCAGAACCCGAGGATGCACGTAAAAAGCAGCTCAGAGAAAAAGCAGGTGGGACTCTCTCTCACCGGGGCCTGGATTAGTGGCTCCTGCTAACATTGAGTGACATATTTCATTATAGCGCCTTACAGTTGGCTGTTTATATTCCTGCATGAGATCCAGATCAGATCCACTGAAGGGAAGGTGATGATATCTTATTCTCTTCGTATTCCCGATGCTGAGGGCAGGGTCTATCCCATAGGATCAATGCACGTTTGCTTGTTTGTTTATTGTGGTGCCAAGGATAGGCAGAACTGGTACATGTGAGGAAAGCACCCTGCTATGAGCCACACCCCCAGTCCATCACTGGGGGATTCTAGACAGGTGTTCTACCACTGAGCCACACCCCAGCCCCTCACTGGGGGATTCTAGGCAGGGGCTCTACTACTGAGCCACACCCTAGCCCCTCACTGGGGGATTCTAGGCAGGGGCTCTACCACTGAGCCACACCCCAGCCCCTCACTGGGGGATTCAAGCAAGGGCTCTACCACTGAGCCACACCCCAGCCCCTCATTGGGGGATTCAGGCAGGGGCTCTACCACTGAGCCACACCCCAGCCCCTCACTGGGGAATTCTAGGCAGGGGCTCTACCACTGAGCCACACCCTAGCCCCTCACTGGGGGATTTTAGGCAGGGGCTCTACCACTGAGCCACACCCCAGCCCCTCACTGGGGAATCTAGGCAGGGGCTCTACCACTGAGCCACACCCCAGCCCCTCACTGGGGAATTCTAGGTAGGGGCTCTACCACTGAGGCATACCCCAGCCCCTCACTGGGGGTTCTAGGTAGGTGCTCTACCACTGAGCTATGTTCCCAGTGGCAGTCTACAGACAGACACACCATCGTTGAGCTATATCTCCAATTTACCCTGCACGTTTATTGAAAATCATGCAGGCCAGAAAACCATTAATCCCGCTATATGCCCTCTTCTCCCTCACTCCCATGCCTGGTATATCACTAAACTTTTCTTTCCACCTCTTCTGCCACAATATACTATTTGCTGTCACTGTTATTCAATGTATTTTGTTCAGTAGCTACTTTGTTCTGCATCATTGCAGGTGCTAGGGATTTTTTTTAAAAATGTAAGACAGAAGAAACTATAGGGTATAATTCACAAATACTATAATTTCAAATTCTGGGAGAAATGCTGTTGATCGAAACGAATATACAATTTGTAGGAAAGTTCAGCAAAAGGGGCTGAGGTAGTTAACTCATGTCTCAGGGTTTCTCTTGTGATATAAAACACCATGACCAAAAGCAACTTGGGGAAGAAAAAGTTTACTTAGCTTACTGATTATGGTCACAATCTATTGTCATAGGAAGGCCGGGCAGGAACTCAAGGCAGGCAGGGACCTGGAGGCAGAAATTGAAGCAGAGGCCTTTGAGGAACACTGTTTCCTGACTTGCTCCTCCTGGCTTTCTCAGTCTGCTCTCTTACACATCCCAGGATCACCTTCCCAGGGATGGCAACACGCACCATGAGCTGAGCCCTCCCATACCAGAGACATTTTCTCAACTGTGAAGTTCCTCCTCACAGATAACTGTAGCTGTGTCAAGTTGACACCTTCTCCCAATACCAACAAGAAAACCAAAAACCTACTGGGAGAACCTGGCTGAGAGTAGACACCCCTGCACATAGTGGAGGAAGGGGCAAGAGCAAAGAGCCTGTGGTAGGAGACTGCTCCACCCAGCTCAAGTGTGTTGGATGACAGCTGGGCACTGGGCCTTGTGAGACCTTAACAGAAAACCACAAGTCCCCTTTCCATTCATTTTGTTTTAATTTTTGGTTTTCGAGTCAGAGTTTCTCTGTGTAGCCTTGGCTGTCCTGGAACTTGCGCTATAGACCAGGCTAGCCTCAAACTCACAGAGATACTCCTGCCTCTGCCTCTCACATGTTGGGATTAAAAGCATGCGCCACCACTGCCCGGCCATTTATTTTATCTATGAGAAAATAAACTCGTGTGTTCTAATAAGATCGTAGATTCAATTGGTGATGGCAGTTGAGCTAGTCATTGAATGTGCTATATCTGTGTTTTAAAAAAGTTATTGCATCTGTACAAAATCTGTAAGTCATATGTATAATCCTCTGAGTTGTCACAAAGTGAGCTTGTATAGTAGACCTCGGTCTATTTCCCCACAGATTTCCCTCTGCTTCCAGTCACTTCACCATTATCACAGCTAACCCCTTACCTGACCTCTCACAGATACAGTACTATCTATCCTTTCACAAAACATTTGAATGGATAAATGTGCTTTAATCCATCTGGTTTCATTCACTCAGCATTTATGTCTGTGAGATTCAATCATATTCCTGTATGGAGAACAGTTGGTTCATTTTCAGTGCTGCGTAGTATTCCACTGTGTGATACAGCACTGGCTACCTGTCTAATAGCCCAGTAAAGCAGTATATGTCCCTCCCTTCTTCCTTCCCCTCCCCCTCTCTCTATGTGTGAAATGAAAACTAGATTGTGAATCCTGTCATTCCTTTGTTTACTATAGTCCTTTCTTAAAAAAAAAAAAAAAAGAATCTGAAGGTTATATGAAGTAATATGGCTTCTATATACTTGATTTTTACTTTGAAAACAGATTTCCCATTAAAAAACCAACAGCTAGCAGGTAGGGAAATGGTTCATTGGATGAAGTTCTTGCCACACAGATATGAGGACTGGAGTTCAGATCCCTAGCCCCTGCAGAAATGCTGGGCAGTAATGGCACCTGGTTTTTAGTCCTAGCACATGGTAGGTAGAAACAGACAGTCTCTATGGAAAGATGGTGTTGGAATAGCAGAGCCACTGAGCTGTGGGTTCACGGAAGAGACCGTGCCCCAGTGAATAAAGTGAGGAGCCATTGGAGAAGACAGTAGACATCCACCTCAGACACCTTCACACATGTGTGCCCTCGCACGTGGGATGCAACCACACATGTATGGATGCTACCCATATACACAAAAATAATAAAATAAACAAAAACACACACATAAAACCAATGAGGCTGGGCGTGGTGGTGCACAACTTTAATCTGAGCCCTTGGGAGGCAGAAGCAGATGGATCTCTGTGAGTTCGAGGCCAGCCTGGTCTACAAAGTGAGTTCCAGGACAGCCAGGGCTGTTACATGGAGAAACCCTGTCTCGAAAAACATAAATAAATAGATAAATAATAAAATCAATGAAATCAGTACATGAGTGCATGCGTGGCCTAGAATATCCTGGTGTATCAATTCTAAAGAGGAAGGACTTGTATGAATGTATTTGGTGTGTTTTGGACCTTTTGTTTTTATGGTATTTTTTGTTTTTTGTTTTGTTTTTGTTTTTTGGTTTTGTTTTTTTTTGTTGTTGTTGGTGGTGGTTGGGTTTGGTTTTGGTTTTTTGTTTTTCTTTTTGTTGTTGTTTTGGTTTGGTTTTTTTTTTTTTTTTTTTTTTCAAGACAGGGTTTCTCTGTGTAGCCTTGGCTGTCCTAGACTCGCTTTGTAGACCAGGCTGGACTCGAACTTACAACGATCCACCTGCCTCTGCCTCCCCATGTATTTTGAAGTATCTTCTAGGCTGTTGCTTTCCCTGGTGTATTGGGGATTATCTGCTACTCAATTGGGCTGCACAACCTTCCTTTCTGCAGTTGAAAAATCAGATCTGTTCAGTAATTGATTTATTGCTTATGTTGATTTATTGATTAGATTGGGGTTATTTCCGTCTTGGCTCCAATTAACCTTTCTTTGTTCTCTCTGTTTTTTGTTTGTTTGTTTGTTTTTGTTTTTGTTTGTTTGTTTTGTTTTGTTTTACTATTCCCAGATGATGTTGCACCATATTTCAAAACGGAGCCGGGCCTGCCTCAGATCCACCTGGAAGGGAACCGCCTTGTGCTCACCTGCCTGGCTGAAGGGAGCTGGCCTCTGGAGTTCAAGTGGATCCGGAACGGCAGTGAGCTCACCACCTACACCAGCGAATATAAGTAATTGATGGCTTGAAAAAATCAGATCGTGACGTTATGCGTTGCAGTCCCTGCCTTGTTGGACATGATGACAAAGGCCGGCAGTGCTGGAACAAGTCCCGGAGCACTGAGGGGGAAGGGCTGGAACTTTGTGTGTGGTTAGAACGGAGCTTGTTTTTCTTTCACCTCGGAGTCTGCCGTCCTGCTCGCGACAGTAGGCCTCTTTAGTGAAGCAGACACAGTCAGGAATCCGCACAGCACTTTACCGTGATAAATCTGCTCTTTTCAGCGACCACCTCGCCTACAAGTGTCGTCCATATCTAACTGGTCCAAGCATGGCCTGTAGGGTGCAGATTAGGAGCGTCCACAGATCATGCTGTTAAAATCCTTTCTAGCCGCCTTTTCCAGTTTGGCTGGGAAAGGGGGTGACGTGATAGAGTGGGTGTGCGCAGGGCTCTGTTATTCAGCCGGAACCCCAGTGAGCATGGAGAACCTACTAATGCTGGACATCGCACCAGGCACAGGGGCGCCAGGATGAGCCCCAAGCCTAGTGCGGAGAGGGCATGGCTAAAGGCTAAGCTGGTTTAACTGTAGCTGTACCAAGCAAGCAGCCCCACCTCTGCTTTCCAGCCTCAGGTCTTTGTATTTGACAAGGAAAATTAATTTTTTGTTTCTTAGTCCTAGTGAAATTCATTATGGCATTTTCACACGTACATTGTACATTGTTCTGTCTTCTTCCCCTCTGCCACCTTGTCTGTTCGTCTGCCTGGTTTTCTTGCACTTTTATGTAGCCTTCCTCCCCTCTAGTGATTCCCTTCCTAGTTCCATGACCTACACACACACACACACACACTTTTAAGCCTAAGGTGTACGTATGAGAGAAAAATGTGTACTCGTCTTTCTTAGTCCGGCTTATTCTGCTTGACTCAATGATTTGGAGTCCCATCCATTTTGTGCAAATGTCAAATTTTCCGTTTTTCTTTATGTTTGAAAACATTCCATTGAGTATACGTGCCATGCTCCTGTTAGCCGTTCATCTGTCAGCAGACGTCTTCTTTGGTTCGGTTCTGTAGCTCCCGGGAATAGTACAGCAGTAAGCACAGACACACAGGCATCTCTGTGGGATGTTGGGGTGGAGGCTTTTCAGCATAAGTTAAGAGTGGTCCTGGGTCCTGCAGTTGATCTAATTTTAGCCTTTTGAGAAGGCTTGAGACTGGTTTTCCATAGTGTTGCTTAATTGTGCATTCCCCTGTGCAGCATTATAATTTCCTCTCTCCGTACACCCTCACCAGAACTGGTGGTTGGGCTGTGTCTTTCCTCTTCCCTCTTTCCTGTAGACGGCCGTTCTGAGCCGGGTGAGGTGGACTCTCATCGACACTTTCATTTGCGTTCCCCTAAAGGCAAAGGATGAGGAATACTTTTTTCAAACACATGTCGGCCATTTGTATTTCTTCTTTTGAGAACTCTCTAGTCAGTCCACTATCCACTTATTGATTGGGTGCTTTTTAATGTTTAATGTTCGCAGGTTTTAATATACCTGGATATTAATTCCCTGTGCACTGTAGTTGGCGAAGAGCTCTTTCCTGTTCTGTGGGCTGTCTCTTCATGCCGGTGAGCATTTCCTCGACTCTGCAGAAGCTTCTTAATTACATGCAGTCCCTCATGCCAGCTCCTGGGAATATTTCCTGTGCTACCTACTGGAGCTTATTCTGAAAGTCCTTGCTGGTGCTCGTACCTTGAAGTGTTTTCTCTATGATTTTGCTAGCAATTGCAGACTTTTGGTCTTGTATAAAAGTCTTCGATCCATTTTCAATTGAGTGTGTGTGTGTGTGTGTGTGTGTGTGTGTGTGTGTGTATGTGCGCGCGCGCATGCGCAGAGTGAGAGATATGGATCTACTTTGGTCCTACCAGTTTCCTTAGCACTGTGCTTTTGTTTTTCAAATGCATGATTTTTGTCACCTCTGTCAAAAATTAGGTCTCCATAGCTGGAAGGGTGCTGACTTTCTTTGTTCTTTCAATCTGTGGATCTGCTTTGTGTTATTTTTATTGCTGTAGCTTTTCAGTATCAGTAGAAGTTGGGTATGGTGGTGGCACAGATTGCTTTGTAGATGTGAGTCATTTCTGCAACGGTGTAGATTTTAGGACCTTTTTTTCTCCTAGGTCTGTGAAGAAAGCATTGGGATTTTGGTGGGGATCATGCTGACTCCGTAGCTGTCTTTCGGTGACGTAGCCATCTTCACAATACAACTCTTCCCATCCATGAATATGAGAGGCCCTTCCGACCTCTGTCATCTTCCCATTTAAATTTTCCATTTAAATTCCCATTGTAGAGGTCTTTCACCTCCTTGCTTGGGTTTTAAAGAATCTATTATAAATAGATTGGGGGGGCAATTTGCTATTGATTTACAGAAAAGCTACTGATTTTTGTATGTTGATCTTTTATCCTTCTACTTGGCCAAACCTGTATGTACTTCTGGAAGTTTCCCGATAGTCTTTTAAACCTTATGATGTGTAATCTAACCATCTGCAAACAGGGATACCTCAGTTCCTTGATTTCCTGTTTGCATCCCTATTCCTCTAAACCATCAAACACTATTAAATAAAGCGGGGGTGGGGGAGGGGCAGTGAGCACCCTTGTCTCATTCCTCACTTAGGAGGAACCGCTTTCAGTTTTCTCCCATTTACTATAATACCGGCTGTGGGTTTGCCATGTGTAGCCTTGATTGTAGTGGGGTCTATTCCTTCTATTCCTCATCTCTTCAGGGCTTTTATCACAAGCAGGTGTTGAGCTTTTATCCAATGTCTTTTCTCTAGCTATGGAGATGGTCAAAGGCTTTGTACTTACACCTACTCTTGTGGGTCGGAGGGGAACCAACTTGGTAGTGGTGTTTGGTATTCATGTGTTCTTGAATTTGGCATGCAAGAGTTTTATTGAGAACTTTTGCATCTGGGCTCATTTGAGAAATTGGTCAAGGCCGTGCGTGCGTGTGTGCCTGCACGTGTGTGCGTGTGTGTGTATGTGTGCGTGTGTGTGTATGTGTGTATGTGTGTGTGTGTGTGTGTGTGTGTGGTTTTGTTTTTAGCACAGTGTTCCCTTTATTGAACAACTTTATTGGTACTGTTTTTCCCTTACTATGCCACGTTACACTTTGAGGATGACTCATGTTAGCTGGTCTTTAAAGATCGGGTAGAATTTGGTAGTGACTCCTTCTGGACCCTTTGCTGGGAAATGTTTTAATACTGGTTCGGCTTTGTGGATTTTTTTTTAAATGAATCTGTTTTACTTCTTTACATCCTCTTGACTTAACTTGGTAGTTTATATGTGCTTAGAAATTTATCCATTTCTTCTAGATGTCCCAGGGCTTTGAATTTGGAATTTAAGTGTTCAAAGTATTTCCTAATGCTCCTCTAGACTTCATTGGTGTCTGAAGTAACCTCCCCCTTGCTTCTCTAGTTTTAGTGTCTTGGGGCTTCTGTCTCTTTCTTTCTTCCTTTTTGTTTTGTTTTGTGTTTTTTTGTGGTTGTTGATTGTTTATTTTTCGAGACAGGGTTTCTCTGTGTCACTCTGGCTGTCCTAGACTTGCTTTACAGACCAGCCTGGCCTCAAACTCACAGTGATCCACCTGCCTCTATCTCCCCGAGTGCTGGGATTAAAGGCGTGCACCACCCCGCCCAGCATCTGTCTCTTTCCTTTTGTTAGTTAGGCCAGGGGTTTGTTAGTCTTGTTTGTGTTTTTAAGGAACCAGTTAGGATTGGTTCTACGTATTGCTCTTTTAGTTGCTATTTCAGTCATTTCTGCCCTCGTTTGTTTTTGTGCTTGACTTGCTCCTGACTTTCTGTGATGCATCATTAGGTTATTTGTTGGAAATTGTCCTGGTTTTTGTTGTGTTGTGTTGTGTTTTTAAGTGTGAACACTAACAGCTAAAGCTTTCTCCTTAGAACTGCCTTAGCAGCAGCCAAAGGTTCTGGTGCATCGTACTTGCATTTTTACCTCGTTGTTGGGACTTTTCATTTCCTTGCTGACTCTGTCGGTGACCTTCTGGCCACTCAAGGCATATTGCTCAGTGTCCATCTATTTGTGTAGTTTCTGCGGTTTCTCTTGCTCTACTGACCTCTACCTTTATTCTCCTGTGATCTGATAAGATTTTAAAATTCAGTTGTTTTGTATTTGTTAAGTCTTAATTTGGGCTGGGGAGGCTTTAGAGAAGGTTTCTTGGTTGCTGAGAAGAGTATATATTCTGTTTCTGTTGAATGAGATTTTTCTGTATACTTCTGCTAAGTCCTTTTGACCTATGGTATAATTTAACTACGGGGCATCTCTGCTGATCTTTGTCTGGATGACCTATCTAAGAACCGAGAGCCGGTTGTTGAAATTGCCAATTGCTGTTGCATAAGGATGTCTCTGACCTTTTCTGTCCATTAGTATTTGTTTTATGAAATTGGGAGCCCCGAGGCTTGGTGTGAACCTAGTTATGGTGGTTGTATCTTCTTGATGAATTGTGCTCTTTGTTAATATGTAGTGGCCTTTTTTTCCTTTATGTGTATGTACATGTACATGTGACTGTATGAATAACGTACATATGGTGTATGTGTTTGCATACATGCATAGTTGCATGTGCTTAGTCACGTAGAGACCAGAGGAGCATATTGCCTTTCCTGCTTCATTCTGTACCATATCCCTTTAAAAGAAGGTCCCCCAGAAAGCCTTCTGTGTCCATTTCCCTGATAGCACTGCAGTTATAGGCACTCGCATGCTGCTGTGGTCAGCTTTTGACTTGGGTGCAGGAAATCAAATGTGGGCCTGCATGTTTGCACAGCTCAGCACTGAGCCTTCTCGCTAGCCCTTTATGCGTTCTGATTAGTTTTGGCTTGCAGTCCACTTTATCAGACACTGGACTAGCCGTGCCATCTTGCTCTTGTCTTCTGTTAGCTTGATAGATTGCCACTGTCCTTGTCTTTCATTCTGTGGGTATCGTTATCAGTAGTTGTGTTTCTTGTTAACAATAGATCATTTGATCTAATTTACAAATTTTCATTTTAATATATAACATTTATTATATTATACATTACACAATATATTATATAACACAATTATATGATATATTATGTAAACTATATCTTTTATATAAATTATGTATATGTGTATATATAAAACCATGCATGTGGTACACGTGTTTGCACACATGCCACATGTATGCCTGGTACCTGTGGAAACCAGAAAAGGGCATCAGATCCTCTGGAACTGGAGTTACAGACATTTGTGAGCTACCATGTGGGTGCTGGCAATCCAACCATGCCCTCTGAAGAGCAGTCAGTGCCGTTCTGAGTGCTGAACCATTTCTCCAGTTCATGGATCCATTATTTTAGTTGTGTAGATGCCTTGCCTGCATGTTTGTGCACCACTTGTAGGCCTGGCGCCTGAGAGGTCAGAAGAGGGTGCTGCCACTCTTAGAACTAAAATTAGCACAGTTGTGAGCCGCTTTGTGGGTGCTTGGAATCAAACATAGCTCCTGCATAAGAGCATCAAGGGCTTTAACCACTGAACAATCCTACCTGCCCCTGGAGCTATCTTTTTTTTTTTTTTTTTTTTTTAATGCAGTCAGCCAGGCTGCCTCTGGCAAGTCAAGGCCATTTGCATTTAAGATCATTACTGAGGGCTGGAGAGATGGCGCAGTGGTTAAGAGGTCCCGAGTTCAATTCCCAGCATCCACATGGTGGCTCACAACCACCTGTAATGTGATCTGATGCCCTCTTCTGCAGATAAAGCACTCATATGCAATAAATAAAATAAATTAAATAGTAAAGATCATTACTGCGAGATGTTTACTAATTCTGGTAATTCTGTTGTTGTGGTTGTTCTGTAGTTGGGTAGACTATTGTTTATTCTCCTTTTGCCCCTAAATATTAGGGCTTGTTTGCTTCCTCTCTTGGACATGGTGGATTCCTTCCTGTCTATCTCGGGCTCTTCCTGAGAGCACCTGGGAGCTCCACGAGGCTTGGCTCCTACAGCCACATTGCTTCCTCAGGGCTGCCGTGCTGGGCGCTGTGCTTCTGAGCACGATGAAGCTTGTGGTGCCTGCAGAGCTCGAGAGACCCCAATATTATAAAAAACATGCTGCCTTCATGAACTCAGAAGGAAATGACTGCACTGAGCGAAGGCCAGCTCACCCCTCGTCTACCCATGATCAGCTTGACTCAGCTGTCTGTCTGCCTGAATATCTCTCTCTCTCTCTCTCTCTCTCTCTCTCTCTCTCTCTCTCTCTCTCTCTCTCTCTCTCTCTTTCTCTCTCCCTGTCACACTCTCTTGCTCACTGTCTGTGTGAGTGCATGCATGTGTGCGTGCGTGTGTGTGTGTGTGTGTGTTACCCAAAGTGTCCCTCTTCCACATCTGTGGTTGTAAGCTTTCCTATAAACCCCTGCTTCCTGGTCATGGTAGCTCATCAGAGGCCAGCAGCGCTGGTCTGCAGACCAAGCCAAGGAGACAGCTGCATAGCTCCACCTCACAAACCCCCACCTGCTCAGTGCCTCTGGCTCCTCTCTTTCTTACCACCCTGTGCTTGCTTCTGCCATGCACTCGCCCTTTAGCATGTATGACTTTTAACCTTCTCTGGTACAGCCCCACCCCTAGTCACCTACTTCACCCCTAGTCACCTACTTTGTGGGGGCTGATTTATCACAGCAATCCAGACACTCAAACTGAACAGTTCCAGGTTGGAATCCCAGCTCCACCTCCTGCATGATGCTGAGAGCTTGAGCAGCTTGGCCATGTGCCCCGCTGAAAAGATTCATGGGAACTGGCTGTGTCCATTGTTCCCCAAATTTCTCAGATCAAAACACTCAACGAAAGCAACTTAAGGGGAAGGGGCGCTTATTTTGGTTGGCAGGCCATCGTGTTGGAGGTGACACCACGGCAGCAGAAGTGTGTCCTCAGTGAGGAGGCAGAGGAAGCTGAATGCTGGGACTCTGCTCACGTCCTGCTTTTCACTGGGCCCAGGAGCTCAGCCCAGGGAATGGTGCCGCCCACTGTCAGCCTGTGGGTCTTCTCACCTCAATGAACCCAAGTAGAAACCCCGCCCCCGCCACCAGACATACTTAGAGGTGGATTCCAGAGCCTTGTCAAGTTGACAGTCAACCTGAACCATCCCGGGCGGGGGGTGGGGGGGCGCTGACCACACCTCATGTGTGGTGTTTGTGTAAAACATCCCATTTCCTGACACACCTTTAATCTTCCACTAATTTCGGGCAGTACTCTTCAGTGTTGTTGTGTGATGTTATGGGGCTTGGCTTACTAGTGTAAAAGCAAACAAAAACCAAACCAAACCAAAACAACAACAACAACAACAAAAGCAGACAGTGAACTTAGAAATAAGCTCTGTGGAGGAGTGGTCAAGGAGCTCCAGTAACTTCCGGTTCCCACCTTGATTCCTCAGAGTCTTTGGAGAAGTTAACCATTTCTGATCTAGTCTTATCTGTAAGATGATATAATAAACCCCATGCCAGTGGGTGCTCATAAGAACCAGATGACACATTCTATGTGCACCAGGAGTTAAGCAGTGGGTCCCCCAAAGGATCGCTCTTCCTGGGGAGAAGATCGGGGAGAGAGGGTGGTCTATGCAGGAGGCCTTCAAAGCTGGGTAGCTGCTGTGGCTGCCTAGAAAGGAGTTGCTTTCCCTGATCTCCAGTCTCCTTAGTATGGTTTCTGAAACGGAGCCGCTTGAGGCCAGGCCTTTTGTCTAGGAGCCATGATGGCTGGCTGGCTCTCCGTGCCCTGCTCGGGATCTCGCGTATCGGATACCCTGCGTGTGAGATACTCGTAACAGTAGCAAAGTTACAGCTGTGAAGTAGTAATGAAATCATTGTATGGTTAGGGGTCACCACAACACGAGGAACTGTGTTAAAGGGTCGCAGCGTGAGGAGGGTTGAGAACCACTGCATCAGAGTCTTCCTGTGGGCTTCGGGAGTGGGAGAGGGAAAAGGGATGACACTGAACCTGAGTGAGATGAACATTACATCATCATGGGCACCCTGTTTGAAACAGTCCTATAGCAGCATGTGTGAGCGTGTGTGTGAGCGTGTGTGTGAGCGTGTGTGTGCGTGTATGTGTGAGCATGTATGTGTGAGTGTGTGAGCATGTGTGTGTGAGCGTGTGTGTGCGTGTATGTGTGAGCATGTATGTGTGAGTGTGTGAGCATGTGCGTGTGAGCGTGTGTGTGTGTGCGCACGCGCACGCGTGTGCATTGTGTGAGCGTGTATGTGAGCATGTGTGTAAGCATATGTGTGAGAGCTTATGTGTGAGGGTGTGAGCATGTATGTGTGAGCATGTGTGTGCACATGTGTGTGCGTTGTGTTGCATGTGTGTGTGAGCATGTGTATGCACATGTGTGTGCGTTGTGTTGCATGTGTGTGTGAGCGTGTGTATGTGTGTGAGCATGTGTGTGTGCACATGTGTGCATGTGTGTGAGCGTGTGTGTGCATGCATGTGTGTAAGTGTGTGTGTATGTGTATGTGTGTGTGTACAACCTCAGTCATCCTCCCCAGACACTTTCCCACTTCCCATCTTTTTCTTTTCTTTCCTCCCTTTGTGCCAAGCCCTCTCAGTAGGATCCTGAGTTTACCACCGAGGCTAGGCAGGATGACTAGCAAGTCCCTGGCATCGTGCCTGCTTCCCCCTTCCCAGGACTCACATCTTATGTGCTCACCACTTGCTATCTCAATTAAGTAAGTCCTTAGGATCAAATTCAGGTCTTCATGTTTTCAAGCCAAGCACCATACCAACTGAGCCATCTCCCAGCCAGTAACTTTTTTTTTCTTTAAAAAATTTTTTTATTAATTTATTCATATTACATCTCAATTGTTAGCCCTTCCCTTGTATCCTCCTATTCCTCCCTCCCTCCCGCTTCCCCCCTTCTCTCCTCCCCTGTGTCTGTGACTGAGGGAGACCTCCTTCCCCTATATATGCTCTTAGGGTATCGAGTCTCTTCTTGGTAACTTGCTATCCTTCCTCTGAGTGCCGCCAGGCCTCCCCATCCAGGGGACGTGGTCAGAAAAGGGGCACCAGAGTTCGTGTGAGAGTCAGATCTCACTCTCCACTCAACGGTGGAGAATATCATGTTCATCGGCTAGGTCTGGGTAGGGGTTCAAAGTTTACTGCCTATATTCTCCTTGGCTGGTGCCTTAGTTTGAGGAGGTCCCCAGGACCCAGATCCGCCTGTCATAAAGTTCTTCTTGTAGGTTTCCAGGACCCTCTGGATCCTTCTATTTCCCCATTCTTCCATGCTACTCTCGCCTAAAGTCTCAATAGGATGTCCTCCCCTTTGACCCACTTTCCTGGTAAGTGAAGTTTTTCATGGGATGTATCCCTTGGGCTAGTGTCTTGATATAAGTGAGTATATACCATTTGTCTCTTTTTGCTTCTGGCCAGTAACTCTTCAAGCCCAAGTGTACCTCAGGACATTTTTACGTATGAAACTTCTTAAACGTAGTGTTAAGCATGTGGGGAAAGGTGTGTTGTTTATATTTTATTTCATTCTTCACTGCTCTTTCCACTAGCAAAATTTAACTATTCGCTTGGAATATGTGGTGACAGTCCACAAGAAGACAAAACAGAGCTGGCTATATGGAAGCCAGACTGAGGGAGCGTCTCTTTGCAACAAGGCAGCCACCTTGCTGAGGGTTGTCAGGGAGCACGGTGTGGGGACGTGCGTTCCTCTTGGGGAGCACGGTGAGGGGACGCGTGTTCCTCTCGGGGAGCACGGTGTGGGGACGTGCATTCCTCTCGGGGAGCACGGTGAGGGGACGCGCGTTCCTCTGAAGCAGCCAGGGCTTGCGCTGGAAGTGATGAATCACACCCCATTCACCGAGGTCCTCAGACTCTGAGATGAGTTATCAAGAGTCTATTGTATTTTGACATCAATTTGTCGAGATGTAAAAGCTGCTTAAAAATCGCATACTATTTTTTCCAAATTACTCTTTTCATCTACTTTCTCCCCAGAACACCTTCGGCTATCATGTGTTAACCCTAACGAGACCTTTGTAAGTCTCAAATTGGAAAACAAGGATAAAAATGCTATCTGCCCTGCCTGAGAGTGAGCACCAATTTTTACCTCCCTCGGTGTCAGTCAGGGAAATGCTAACACTGTAAGGAGATAATAGTGTAATTTCACCTTTTCCAGCATTGACTAGGAATAGTATTTTCTCTGCCTCTTGTATTATGGGATGCTTGTGGATTTGGGCTAGTTTTCAATGGTCAGGTTCACACTGACACTTGTGCCGCCTCATGGGCGCAGGTGGGGACGTGGGTTTATCAAGAGCAGTTGAGTAATTAAGCTAAGTTTACATAGGTGTCTGAGGTGGGTTTGCATACAATTTTTACAGAAAACATCTGTATGTCCTGGTCTATGCTGAGGGGAAAAAAATCAATATTATTTATATCTCAAGTGTGCATCTGTATGCATGCCCATGTGTGAAAATTTTCTTAATGTTTGCGCAGTATGCCTATTATAACAGTTGGAATAATTGGGTAGTCTAAAATTTCCATCATTTTCTTAGGAGACGTGTCTCTGTCCGTAGTTCAATTCCGTGCCACCATAACAATAGAAAACTGATGGAGGCTTATTATTATTATTTCATTCCGGTAAAGACAGGAATGGTGGAGGGAAAAGCTATTTTCTCCTATTTTATAAAAAGACAAGGAAACTCCACCATATCAATAAAAGTATTAAATTCCCGGGGATAACTGTTATAGGCAAAGAGTACGCCCTTCATAAAGAAGAGCGCAGTGGAAGGCTCAGCAAGAAACATAGATGCAGCTGCTGCTGCACAGGGAAGCTGAGTGTTGTAACTGTCTCTCACTTCCTATCACGTTGCGAACATGACCTAGTCACTAGGTTTTCTAGTATTACCAGCACAGCATTTGCTATGGTGCTGCCGATCTGCTCAGGGCCTTGTACCTGGCAGGGAAGCCCTCTACCACCAAGCCCTGTCCCCAACCCAGGAGGTTTTGACAAACAATGCCAGTAACATTTTGTCCGTCAGGTAGTGCCATGATGAGGTCAGCCTTGGCACATGACAGTGGCCAGTGCCAGGCAGTGGAGAGCTCCGGACCAGCTTTGAGAAGGAGTCTGTCCTCCTAGGCTGCCTACTAGCCAGAGGCCTTACAAGCAGGCTCCATCTGCCTGGGTCTCGTCTCACTCGTTACAGTGAATTCAGACGACATCTACAGTTGAGTCCCTTTGGCCAGGGGGGTCACTGAGTACCTTGTCTGGAGTGACAGCTCTCTAGTGACACTGAAACATTCATGGTTTACCCCCACTGTGCTGTCTATCAGCATGAGGTGTCTTCCTTCTGCATTTACAGTTAGGCTTCTCCCAGGCCTCTGCCCCATCAGCCAAGCCGTTCACTGCTTCTCGGGTCATTCCTAAGCCACTCCTTCCATAGGCCACTCTCTCCATTTAAAAGCTAAGAGTCACATGAGTTTCTTCTCTTGTTGCTGTGATTGAAACAAGTGACAGAAGCAACTTAAGGAAGCACCTGTTTTGGCTCCCAGGGTATTGATTCAGTCCATCATGGAAGAGAAGGCATGGTGGGGGTAGGGTGGGGGATGGGGGGTGGGGATGGGAGGTGGGGGTGGGGGCAGCTGCTCATGTTGATATGCAGAGAGGCTGGTGCTCAGCTTGCTGTCTCCTTTTAGGTTAGCCCAAGACCTCAGCCCCTGGAATCGTGCTGCCCACATGCAGGGTAGGACTTCGTACCTCAATTGAGCCAATCTAGAGAGGACTTCACATATGTGCCCAGAAGCTACTCTAAAGCCCTCATTGGCATGCCCAAAGGCTCCTTTCCTGGGCTTGGGGGGGGCGGGGGGGAAGGCGGGCAGCTCTAGGTCTATCTAGATAACAATAAAAAAAAAAAAAAAAAAAAAAAAAAAAAACCACCCCGGGGTCAAATATACTGCTTGCAAGGATGTCCATTTGCAGTATTCCTGGAAGGCTATCGTGTGGCACCTCTGTTTCCAGAATGTTACTGACCCATGTATTACCCCTGCCCAGGGGTTTAGCCGCCCCGTCAATTTGTGTGGCTTAAAAGTCATTGAGGAGGTAGCCTCGATGCTTAGAGTTCAATGCTTAGAGTTCCGTGGCTCTGATCGGTCTCTTGTAAGAGTTGTTTCCATGAGCACTTTCCTAATTAATACCCATGGCTCAGCTCTCATTCATCACTTCCCACAGCAGAAATGGCTTTTCCGTATCTGGAGTTGCCCACTAAGGAAGGCCCAACTCTGTGCTGGAATCTTGAGGGTCTCCACTTGACTCTTTGAGATTACTGGAGACTCCCCCAGAGCATCCTTACCCATAACACTTATCTCTGTCAACATCAGATGTCAAATGTGTTTCATGAGGAAAAGCAACATAAAGAACTGCAAACACCACCCTGGGGAAAAGACTTCCCTCGCCCCTGGGTCTCACTAACCCTGCCTGTCACACTGGGCTCAGTTACAGGATCAAATCTACACACTTGTATGACAAAAAACAAACAAACAAACTAACTAAAACAAAAAGCCCAAACAAAGAGAAAAAAGCCTCAGTAGAATTGTTTTTAGGACCCATGAGGAGTTGGGGGAGGTGGTGTGAGGGTGGGACTGGGAGGAGAGGAGGGAGGGAGCTGGGATCAGTCTGTAAAGTGATTAAATAAATAAATAAATGGAAGATGGGGGAAAGGCAGCAGGTTTTAGACAGTGAAAGACGGTAATCGCTAAGTGACGGGTTACAAACACGGTGAGCCATCTAACTACCCACAGCTTCTGCCTTTGCAGAATTTCCAAGTAAAGGCTTGGAAATTGAGAACCCAGATAGTGTCTCTTCACTGAGCTGGGAAGAGAGGAGAACGGGAAATATGTAGGAACTCTAGGTTTCCCAGGAACACGAGATGGAGGGAATGTGTGGAGAAAGCGTTCTGGAGACGACATGACCTCCTATGAGCCTATTGGTTTGAAGCAGGTACAGAGTGACCCAGGTGACAGGCAGTGGCTCCCTGTGTTCACACAGGAGTGGGTATCCTGTCCTTAGCACAGACTTATCAATCATAAATTAAATATGGTGTGCCCCCACTGAGCTACTGCTAAAAAGCACCACCTTGAAAGGGTTGAGCTAGTTACTTCTGAGTACCTCCGCAGCATCACTTCAGAGTCCAAACAGAAGTGTAAGATTCCCCAAATAGCCGGGGCTCAATAAATTAAGCCTTGCAGTATCTAAAATCTAATCAACTTACCGAGCTTGTATAGAGGCAGAAACTCGTGATCTGAAGTGAGACGGGAAAGGCACTGAGACTATTGCGAAACTGACACAGAGTAGCAGAGAAAGACTGAGACCAACAGGACAGTGTTGTTGATAACCAAAATAAGGCAAACCCTAAAGATAGATGCCCAGAATAAAATGTCAGTAAGTTTATGAATATATCAGTAGAACTATACAAAATAAAAAAGACATTAAAGAAACAATTAAGGGAGCATTTGAGAGTAAGAAGAAAATATATGTGCAAATAAAAGTAAAGAAAGGGCAAGGGAAACATTTAAAGAAACAATGTTAATTTTTTCTTAATTTGAATAAGAGCTACAAAATTATGAAACATCAAAATATGATAGTAGACTTACTAGCCAGTGCAATAAGGCAAGAAAAATAAGTCATCTGGATTGCAAAGGAAAAAAAAAAAGGCTGCTTTCATTTTGAGCAGTGTGATCACTTGCATGGTGAGTTCAGCAATGTTACTGGATAGAAGATAAATGTGTAAAATTCAGCTATGTGTATATTCCTTTATCTTCAGATTATTTTAGCAGTCATCCTTCATTATCCATAGTGAACGCACGCATGTGTGCGTGTGCACGCACACACTCACACACGCCGCACAAATCAAAAATAGCATGAAATACTGAAATATTTAGGAATAAATCTGACAAGAAATGTGCAAAATATTTACACTGAAAACTTCAAATAGTACTGAAAGAAATAAGAGAGCCTGGGCATTGGGCAGATACACTGTGTCCTTCTATCTGAAGACTTAGTTTTAAAATATGCTTCATATAAATTATTTTTTTAAATATTTGTTTACAGATTTGCCTTTTGTTCATATTCCTTAGGCTTGATGGTTTTTGTTTTGTTTTGTTTTGTTTTGTTTTGAGCTTTTATATTTGTGTTTATTCTTCCCTCTTTATGGGCCAGTCCCATACATGCAGTAGTGAATGTGGGAAGGGCTGTAATCATAATATGCTCACTGCGTGGCTATTGTTTTTGTTTTAACTATAGCAATGTTTTAAAGGTTAAATAAAGGCCTGACATTTTAAGGCACACATCCCAAATAAAAATTTCCACTGAGCCGAAGGAGTAGCCGTGTTCATATTGGTTTCTAATACATTATTTCTCAATCTTAGTCAACGAGTGCAGGGTATGTCTGGGCATTTTCTTCTTAGAGGGGACAAGTTTGTTTTTTTCCCATCAGCTATCTAAACTGAATGTGGTCCTCATCTGCATCTTCCTGCATTTTGGTTCATGTCAATTCTCATCTGGTGGTTTACAGTCCAAAGGCCTTGTTCTGGAAATGGACTCATTTACATAACAGATTTTATTTGGGCTCAGCTAAAGCATGAGAGTTGTGAGTTTTAGGTACAATAGAATCTCATGCAGTTTCATGCAGCATCATTTAATTGGTTTCTAGTACCTGATACATAAATGTTGCGATTTGGGTGTAAAACTTGTGATATGCCTTCAACTTTCTTCTTTATCGTAAACTTGTATTATTTCTGAATCCTGTCGTTGAAAAGTGGACTCCTCGTCTCTGAGGCATCAAGTTAACTCTTGTGTTGTCTAGAAGGATGGGAGTAATAAACTTGGGAATTTAAAATCGAATGGGCGATTGCCATCTTTTTTTTTTTTTTTTTTTTCCAACTAAAAGTGATCCACGTTGACCTCCCAGGCTTGTATAGCATAACTCGTGCTACGGTGTGTGACGCAGATCTTTAATATTTACGAAGCGTACCCGGGTCTTCAAGTGGATCTCACAAAGCTCTGTGCTGTTCGTGTTGGTTTCTGGCTTCAGTTTGATGGTCTTTTCTTTGCTGCGCAGTCAGAGCGGATAGGATGGTTCCTGGAGAATATCTTAAACAGAATTGGCTTGTGGCTTCTTAAAGGCCTTATTGGAGATGATTTGGATGTAGATAATTAATCTCTCTTGGGTCTTCTGTCTTAGGATCATTGTAGAATCTAAGTGAAAAGCCTTAGCCAATAGGACAACCCAATCTAATATGGCTCACTGTTGACAAGTACGTCCAAATGAGACACCAGACGCGCTTAACTGTGTGCTCACAACCCGCTGGCGCTTGCTACGATGCTTGTAGTTCAGGCTCCTTTTCACTGTGGCTTGGTGCAGATATTTTTAACTGCGTAGAGAGTAACATTTGTCTTTATACCCTAGTTCTTGTTATAATGGTCCCCATTTTTTATGTCTACAGAGAATCTCACATCATAAAGAATTAAGTAATCAGAGATGGAATAAAAGATTTTTATCCATAAAAAAAAAAAATCAATGCCCTCTTTCCCAAAGGTTTTCTGACATTCAATTCTTACTGACTTTAGAGTGTTTAATCCTAATAATGCTAGATCAGACAGCCTGATTTCTGTCACATGCCCGAGCTTCATGAAATGGAGATT
Organism: Acomys russatus; assembly: GCF_903995435.1. NCBI lineage: Eukaryota > Metazoa > Chordata > Mammalia > Rodentia > Muridae > Acomys > Acomys russatus. The sequence goes on along the minus strand of NC_067155.1, from coordinate 35,293,249 downwards.
TTCACCTTTTTTTGCCCCTGATTAGAAAAAGAAAGAGAGAGTGAACAGTCTCCAAAACATTGCTTACGCTGGTGAAAACCCACAGAGTCCTGGAGAGACCCAGGAGTATCTCAGCAGCAGCTCTCGAACTTTGGGTGGGCTTTTGTCAATGTTAGCATGGAGTCTAAGCATAGTCATCCATGGTAGCCACCAGTGAGGAGCTTGTGGGGACTCGGCATCTCACTAGTCTCTGGAAGCTTTGTATGTCCAGATCTGAACCCTGACACACCACTGCCTGCTCAGTACGTGTGGCCCAGACCCACAGGCACCTGTTATTTTCCCTCTTCATTTAAAACCATTTTAAATAGACAAGATATTATTACAATATATAAACATGTAACCTATAATATATAATATATAAAAATATATAAACACACACGTGATGTATATGGTACCTTTTGCAAATGCATAGTTCCTGGTGGATAACTCAGTCTTTCCTGTTCTGTGCACTTTAAACTCGTGCTGGTGGCTTAACTCCTCTAAGTACATAACCTTCAACTTGCCCAGCGTGTATGACCTGTCAGTAAGGCACACCTCCAAAATTGCGTATCTGTTTTCTTATCAAATTCCACCGCAGACTTTTTTCATCATTATTTCGCTTGAGGAAACAGTCAGCTCCAGACAGACTCATTCCACTATGGATTATTGTTTTTTAAAATTTAATACAGGAAATTTATAAAATAAAATTGAAAACATAATTATCATCTAACCTTCCCAAGAGGTGATGCTGTGGGACTGCACATGGCTTTTAGTGTGTATTTCCTTGGCCTCATCCCTCTTTTTAACTGTAAAAGTAAGAATGAGCTTTTGTCCAAGTATTAAAAGCTTATGAAACCTGGTATTTATTCATGCAAAATAGGTATCATACTAACATAAAGTTACATTTGTAGCTAGAAGACTTTTTTTTGCATCGTTCTGTGGATTGAAACTATACATTATGGATACCAAGGAAGCCTCCTACCACTTAGGGATACCCCTAGTCCCATTTACTTCATCCTCTTATTCTTTTCTTTTTTAAATTGTGCTGGGACACCATTGTTAAATATGAGCCACACAATATGTAAGGTTTATTATAGAATTGTGGGGAGAGAAGGAAGGGGGGGCGCCCCAGAGAGAGACAGAGCAAAAGAGAGTAAGAGACAAAGTAAGAGAGAGAGACAAGGTGGCAGGTCAGCCCCTTTATAGTCTGGCACACCTGGCGGTGGCAGGCGATGATGTCATAAATTGCTAAGCAACCTAGAGGCAGCCACCTGTACGCTAACACTAGGTGAGCACTAAGTCTACATCCCCAGGCCCAAATTTTTATTTTGTCATCATTCATTATTAGCTGTGGTACTTTACTAAGTAGTTGGTTGGCAGAACTCCTCACCCGGACTAATTGGGATTTCCTAGGTAGCCAAGGATTACTCGAACTTCTGATCTTCCTGCTAATGGCCCCCAAGTGTGGGGATTACAGGTGTGTGGCCTCTTACCTGGTTTATGTGGTGCTAGGAGTCAAACACACGACTTTGTGCCTGCTAGGCAGGCCTTCCACAAACTGAGCTACATCCCTACCCAGAATTGCTTGTATAATTTCTGATTATTAAGAGATATGTCGATCTGACCTTGTCCTGGAGGTGTGGTCTTCTTGCCTTGACAAGTAGTCTCCCTCCTGGCATCTTCTTGTTGGGAATGGCTGCCAAGCAGTAACTTATAAAAGTAAATCATATTTAATCATACATCTCTAGGAATACAATCAATCTTTTCCAGAAAAATTTCATATAGCAACCTAATTCACCCTAGGTGTTACCGCCGCCCCCCATTTTTTTGACTCTATTAATGAATGGTCATAGGCAGTTCAGCAGGAAGCCATGGTCATTGTTATTTTGGTTTTGTTTTACTCTTCCCTCCAGTTGTTTTGGTTGTATTTAACATAGATTCTGAGCAGAATTAAATCTTGGAAACAAACTGTCATTACTGTCTCCCATGAGTTGTTTTTGCGCAGACAGCGGAGCGTCTTTAGCATTGTGGGGCCACTGGACATTAGGCAGCCAAGTGAGGTAACCCCTCCACCGTCCCCCAGTGCCAGAACCAGTTCCCTGAGGGTCTGGCCCTGAGCGCCACCGTCTGAGCTGCTGCCCTAGTTGCCATCACTTGTGCCACCATTTCCTTTCTACCACTGTGTCTCACCACTGCCATGTTCCACTGTAGCTACACGTGTCCTACTACAGCTGTTGTGTCTTCACCACCGCTGTGTTCCTACTTCTGCCATGTCTCTACCACCCTCATCCCTACCACTTCGATATCCTGCCATTGCTGTACCCCACAACTTCCAGTTCTTATCCGAACCGCAGTGCTACGTCCTCATGTCCTAGTCCCACGGTCTCACCACAACTGTCATGTCCAGCCACTACCATGTTTCTCACCTCACTTTTTGGTTCTGAGGCCAGTTTTCATGCGGTACACCATCCCCCAGCAGCAGTGTTGACTTGGCCATGTGATGTCTCTGTGCCCTGGAGCTAACCTAGGAATAGCCAGTGATCTTTTTCTTCCTTCCTTCTTTCCTTCCTTCCTTCTTTCTTTCTTTCCTTTTTTTTTCTTTCCTTCTTTCTTTCTTTCTTTCTTTTTTTTTTTTGAGACATGTTTTTAGAGTAGTACGCAAAAAAAGTGGAGGAGGTTCAGATCCTGGGCCTACTCAGTGTCAATTTTCCATCCTGGTCTAAGGCCTTCACTGTGGAAAGGAACTAAAGATGCTCTCTAGAGAAAACCTTGGGTTAGAGTAGCATTTGCGGCTGAGGTGGTGCCTTGTTGCGCTCTCATGCCTGGCATTGGTGGGGGCTGGCGTTCTGTTGTCCTGGAGAGCGCTGTGTTGATCTATCAGAACCCCCACCTTGGTGCGGGGTGTTCACGCATTGGCTCGGTGTTGTCCAGAGCTGGAGCAAGCATCGCCTGCGCTTGAGCAGCATATGGCACTGCGATTTTATTCTACCTTCCTATAATGAGCCAGGGAACTTTCTCTGCTTAAAAATGTGTGTTTATAAACAATGGGCTGACAATGAGCACTCCCATCTGTTAGGTGAGCATAACTCGTGCAGGAATTCTGGTTCGCGGTGGGGGACTTCACAACGCTTTTGTATATTTCCCCCTGGTGCGACATTATCCTCGGAGACGGCACACAGCAGCATATGCCTAATACTCACTTCCCTATCTGCCTCTTCCTGTTGTTTGAAAGCAATGCTATTTTTGTGCATTAGCATATAAGATTATTGTAGAAATTCATAAGAATTTTACATCTATGCGGGATACTTAAAAAGAGAAGAAAGAAAGCCGAGCGGGTAACAATTATGTAAGCGTGGTTATGTCACCATGATCAAATTGTCCTTGCGGCTTTCCAGAGCTGTGCTCCAACCACCTGCCCTCATACTCCTCTAAAAACTTCTGTTGATTTTGCCCTAACCTGATCTCGGAGCCCCTCGTTCCTGTAATCACGGGAACACAACAATCAAAGTGTGCAGCCTTGCAGTCTGATTTGTAATTTAAATACATGGCGTTGACTCTTTGTGCTTGGTTTAGTATTATTCTGATTGTCTCCACTAATTAATTTTGTTTGGGACGAACTGCTCCTCATAATAGAACAGAGTTTTTAAGATTAATGCTCAGCAATATTTTTTTTTCTTATCATAAAAGATTTTATGAGTCCTGCTGTAGGACCACTGCAAGGTTATCAGAGGGAGACTCACTTTGATTAATATTTGCTTACTGCTGAATTGCCGGTATTGTCCAAGTGTTTTATCCGCTTAAAATTATCCCTCTCAGTTCCTTTTCCAGGGTGACTAATTGGACATACTTGACTAAAGAAGATGAGCGGTTAGTTGAATATCAATGCCTGTAGGTCTTCCTGGTGCTGAGCAGATGGAACACGTTAGCTCTTTGTCTTTTGCCTGAGCTGTTTGGAGTTTCTCTGACTGTACTTTGTAGGGGGGCATATCTTCAAAAGATCAGACAACTACAGCCAGAACATCATTGTTGTTAAGGGAGAGCACCTCCAGATTTTTTTTTCAGATGTTAGGGAAATTTGTGTACACTCAAGCTTTCCTCTTTGTGACCCAACCCTTGTGAATGGGATCCAGGCCTCAGGTTCTCATTCCTTTTTCTTTTTTCATTCAGGGATGAGAGTTTTCTTTGTTCTGTCACGGTGTGAACACATTGCTATGTTTTATTTACTTAATTCTTTTCTGTATGGCCTTAGACATGATAAGCAAGTACTGTGCTACTGAGCTGTACTGGCCCCAACCCATATATCTTATATTATTCTACTTAGTTTAGCGTATGTGTGTGTATAAATGTGAGTGCACGCAGAGGCCACGGAATGATGTCAGGTATCCTGTTCCACCACTTTCTTCTCCTCCTTATGGTCTTGAGACAGGGTCTTTCACTGGCTGTGGGTCTAAGTTTGTGGCCGGAACGCCTTAGCCATCCTCTTGTCTCTGCCCCTTTCAACACCGGTGTTATAGGTGTGCAAGCACACACAGCCTTGTTGGCAGGTCCTGGGGGATGTGAACTCAGGCCCTCAAGCTTGCAGCACTAAGTCATCTCCTCAGCCCACATGACGTATTTCAGTATGGTATGGTAGGCGTATCACACGTTGTCTGTGTGTAGCGCATACAGTCCAGTGAGTGTAGCGATCAGCACACAACCTGACACCACCCTTTTTATCATTTGCAAGTGTTTGCCCCACGCTGCCTTTTCAAACCCCCCCCCCCCCGCCCTTTTTTTTTGTACTAAGAGCACGTAGGGCTGTCAAAGGACTCATCAATTAAAGGTTCTTGCCTCGCAAGCTTTTTGGCCAGAATCCAATCGCCGAAGCTCACGTGAAGGTTGAAGGACAGAATAGATTCCACAGGGTTGTCCTTTGACCTGTACATGAGCCCTGTGGCATGCATACCCCCCAATGCTTCATGCCCACCCTCATGAATAATAAACAGAATTTAAAACGTTTTAAAAGAGCACCTAGATGGTCCCTTGGTTGACCTTAAATGCACAATACCGTACAGCTAGTTGTGCACTCTGTGCTTTATAGTCCATCGCTACGATATTTTTCAATTTATATAACTAATAATTGGCTTTCTTTGGTGCTGCCTCATGCCCCACTCATCCTCCCCTGTCGTCACCATTGCGTTCTGTATTTCTCCTTCTTTGATAGACTTATTTCAGTGAGGATGATGTCTGCCAGGTTCGTGCATAATCTTAGGGGGGAAACCTGGCTTTCTTGGTTTAAGGCTACATAGTAGTGTGTGTTTGTGCACGCGCGCACCCATGCACGCATGCATGCATGCATGCATTTCCATGTTCCGTCTGTTCCTGTGCTGACAGAGTCTTGGGTTCTTCTAGGCCCTGGGTGGTGTGGAGCATCAGTGACCGTGGGGGTTCACATATCTTTTTCATGATCTTTGTTTCAGTTCCCTTCAGAAAAGTGGGGTTGGGGCTTCAGTAGTTCCATCTATAACTTTGCAGAGGACCCTCCTCGACTCTATTGTACTATCTCTGCCTGCTGAGTTTTAGGGAGCTCCTCCTCACAGGTTTTTAATATTAACACTCTATCAGGCAGACAGTTGGCACTGGGCTTGTTCCTTCCTTGTTTGTGAACATGACCTATGATCCAGTCAAGTACCATCTCAGGTCTGGGTCCAGGAGCTGTCTAATTCTCTGCAGTGGTCCTTATCCACACCCCTGCTTGCTTGTGGGTTTCAGACATCCTGTTGTAAGAAAGCTAATAGCAAGGTAAATGATTACATTTGAGACCTTTTTCTTTGTCATCTGAGAAAACAAAGTTCTCATCAGCATTATGCATGTGGAGAAGGAAAACGTTAGGAGCATTATATATATGTGTGTGTATGCATATATATATACATTTATATATATATATATATATATATATATATATATATATATATATATATATATATATATATATATACACGTCTGCACTGAGGTGGAGCAGGACTGTCCTGGTCCTGCTTTGCCTAAGGACAGCCCATCTCATCCTGAAGGTGGCAGTGGTCTTCCATGCAGAGTGACATGGACTTTGTGTGTAGGAGTCCACAGTTCCCGAAATTATTTCCGGAAACGCTGAGATTTGAGAGTGTGAGATTAAGCGATTCTTCTTGTCTTGACAAGTCTGCTTTAACTGCAGTGGCCACTAGTTATTTAACACTCTCAGACACCTGACAAGAAGCTGCCTGAGAGAGGGGAGGGTCTGACTTGGCTCACAGTTCGAGGGGATACAGTCCAACATGGCAGAGAAGGCTTGAGGCAGCAGGTCACGTTGCCCTGGCAGTCAGAAAGCAGAGTAAACAGGAAGCAGGGCCTGGCTCCCCAGGGATCCACTTTTTCCAGTGAATTTGCATCCTCTAAAGGTCGGCTGCTCAACCTTCTGAACCAGCACCATCAGCTGGGGACCACGTGTTTAGACTAGTGAGCCTGTGGGGACATTACATATTCCAGCTCCAACAGCGCAGTGATACCCAATTCATGCGTGACACTGTGCTGGCACAGAATACGGAATGAGGTCCTGACTCCGTGCAATAATCTGCAGCCTCACTGGATTCGGCACGTTGGTGAAGTTAATTCACAGTGGTTTCCAGCGGGGAGGGCTTGGGTACGTCTTGAGTGCCCTTGAACGCCTCGTGGGAGGGAAGCCCTTGCTCTCCTCGGCTTGACCACTGATAACTTTTTTTTTTTTTTTTTTTTTTTTTTTTTGGCATTTTGCAGGTATATCATCCCCTCTTTGCGGAAGCAGGACGCCGGGTTTTACCGCTGCGTGGTGCGGAACAGGATGGGAGCTCTCTTGCAGAGAAAATCGGAAGTTCAGGTGGCATGTACGTGCGCAGTGCGAGTTCCGGGCTTACGTGATGAACAGGGTTGCCGCAGCTGTGGGGAGGAGCGGTCTGTCGCGGCAATTGATACTCACCCTCGGTCCCTCTAAAACAGCACTGGGATAAGGGCTGCGGGTGTAATTCAATCGGTCGAATGCTCGCCTAGCTTGGATAATGCCGTGTGTTCTAACCATCGCGCCAAGCAGGGCAGCGGAGGCAGGAGGGTCGGAAGTTGAAGATGATCTTTGTTCACAGAGTGAGCCCAATGCCAGGTGGAGCAACACGAGACACTGCCTGTAAATTCACAAGTGAATTAAAACATAATTAATAAAATAGAATTATGCTTGAGATTGGTATGGAGCTGGCAACATGTCTCAGTGGGCAACGGTACTTGCCACTGAGCCTGACGGCCTCTTGAGTTCTGTCCCCAAGACACATGGTGAAAGGAGAAATGAATTCCCGCAAGGGGTCCTCTGACCTTCACGCGGTCACACATCCTGTGGCAGGAGCTCACAAACACGCAAATAAATAACTATAAATTTAAAATAAAAACATCTAAAACCAAACATAGAGGCCCAGGTGAGGCATTGCTTTCTTCTTCTTCTTCTTCTTTCTTCTTCTTCTTCTTCTTCTTTTTCTTCTTCTTCTTCTTCTTCTTCTTCTTCTTCTTCTTCTTCTTCTTCTTCTTCTCCTCTTCCTCCTCCTCCTCCTCCTCCTCCTCTTCCTCCTCCTCCTCCTCCTCCTTCTTCTTCAAACTGAAAAGATTTAAGGACTTCCCAAACCCATGGGAGCAGGAGGAAAGGTGAGAAAGGTGCTTCCTATAAACCAGCTTCCCTCAGCTTGCTGGTATAGGGATTAAAAATATTTTTAGAATGAAAAGTTGAACCCAGTGGGAGTCAGATTTCTCTGCTCCTTCCCCGTGACCTGTCACAAAGTCATTTCTGCTGCTCAGTAGATGTGGCTAGTCATGCCCCGGCCGCTGTGAATGTCATAGTGATCTGTTCAACAGATCCATTTGGGGGAGTGAGACTTTCAAAAGAAGGCACCATCAAAAGGCAGAGGCCTTGGCTGTCATGAAGCCTTTGGGGGTGGGAGGCCTGGCTTGGGCACACGCTTCTTCCTTATGATGGGACGTCCCTGAAGAGTAGGAACTGCCCAGGGGACCGGCTGCTTCGGTGCCACTTGAGTATGCCATCTAAATGCCATCTTGTTTTAAAGTGAGCAGAACTATGCTCTGAAATGTTACATTATAGGACGCCCAGGCTTGAGGCCACACTGTACTGCATCTCTTCTCTTCTGGTGGCTCCAAGATTGCTGCTTCTAATGTTGACCCCAGTTATGAGCCATAGCTTTATGTCGGCATATAAAGTGATGTGAACCCATCTGGCTCTCCTGTCGTAAGCACTGACGGCGGAGGTCCCCACGCAATACGTGTTTAGCTATCGTTTAAGCCACTAGGGAGGCATTGGTCTAGCTGGTTCGTGAAGATGAAGTCACCGCCAAATTTATCTACAGAATAATTCAGAACTTTCATTCAATAGAAAAATTGAAAACATAATAAATAGAGTGTGGATCGATACCCAAACCATATTTGAGTAAGTTAAGAGCCTGGAATTGATTATAGCACACTAAATTGTATTTATGAAATTTGGACTTTGCATGGTTGTCCGTGCCCTTGTCCCCCCACCCTTTGTTTCTCATCCTTACAGCTGTCTGTGCTCTTCCCTCACTTTCAAATAAGCAAGACTGTTTTACAGTGTTACAGGGCTCTTCCATCTGCGCCTTTGTAGTGTGTCCTGGCACATATAAAATAGCGTTAATGATAAAGCTAGAGATGATAAATTCTTTTATGGAAGATATATATATATATCAGGAGTGGTTGGTGCACACCTTCAATCCCAGCACTCAGGAGACAAATCTCTGAGTTCTGGTCTCCCTAGTGACTCCCAGACCAGCCAGAGTTACATAGTGAGACTCTACCTACAACACAACACAACACAAAACAAAGAAAGGATATGTAGTGGCTGAGGGATGACTCAGTCATTTAAAGTGCTTCCTCCACAACTGTGAAGAACCAAGTGTGGATCCCAGCACCCACATACAGTGCCAGAGCCAGGCAGAGCACTGGGTAAGCAGATATAGGAGGGTCCCTGGGCTTGGTGGCCAGCCCACCTAGCCAATCACCAACCTGCAGGGTCAGTGAGAGATAGTATCTCAAAAGACGGCGGATATCAGTCAAGGCAGAAAACTGATCAACCTCTGGCCTACATGTGGACACTCCCCCGCATACACACTTCATATACATGGGAACATGTACACACACACACACACACACACACACACACACACACACACACACACACACACTACTACTGCTACTACTACTACTACACACAAAAAATATTGAGTGAAAATATCTGTGTGTAATATACGTTGACTGTATCTGATCACAATATAGAAAGTGTTTTTAATGTGTCAAGTTCCTAATTGAAAAAGGAGCCTTTCATATCTACAGTCTGATGGCTGCGACCTAATTTCTTGTTATTTTAATCAGTAGAGCAAAGAGTGACTGACCCAAACTATGTCATTAGCATAGGGGTGGGTAAGAGAATTCTCAGCGAACTCTCCAGTGCTTACCAAAGACTTGTGAGGGCGACAGTCACCCTGGAGATGAAGACGTGGATGAGGAGACCCAGAGAGAGGAAGTGTACCTGGGAGGTACCCAGAAGCACAGCATTTCAGCTCTTTAAAAAGTGCTTCATGGGGCCTGGAGGGCCTTCCAGCACTTTTTTTTTTTTTAGTGTTACAGTCAAGTGTGAGCAGCCATTCTATCATCGCAATGCAGCAAAGCCCTGCGGCCTCGCTGATGAGGGCCATGCCGGCTGCTTTAGAGGCGCGTGCCTCTGCCGGCAGTCACGTCTGTACTTGTCAGCACCTCCGTTCAGTCTCGCTTGTCACCTTGTTAAGTGTGGTGGAAGCACCGGCTTCACTGTAAAATATAGCTATTTCCCTCTCTGACCCTTACTCCCCCTCAAAAAAAAAATTGCCTGCTCCAGAACTTGAAAGTCTAATTTTTCTCTGCAGATATGGGGAATTTCATGGATACAGACCAGAAGAAAACAGTTTCTCAAGGACACGCCGCTCTTCTCAACCTTGTGCCCATCATCAGCTGCCCCAGACCGCAAGTGACTTGGTTTAGAGATGGGCACAAGATCATCCCAAGCAACAGGATGTAAGTGTTGCAAATGCGGACGTAATTCATTACAGAGCCTGAACCCGGCTTAGTAAGCGAAATGACAACAAAGTGACGAGTGATGGGAAAGCCTTGTCTTACGTAGGAGCTTACCCAGTCCTTAAGGAACCGCTGTTGGTGACCAGTGTGACTATTTTTAAGCAGTTTAAGCAAGGGGCTTCGTGTTGTTACTTTCTGCGTGTTGTGTTGTACACCCTGAACCTGAGGTCTAGCTGTCTAGCCTGAAGCCAGTTCCCTCTGGTTTTGAACACATCTCACCACGGTCACCCCTCAACCGTGTGTAGCCTCATTTACCCAGGCCTGATGCTTTCTTAAACAGCTGTGGGGCTTCCCCTCCACGTTCCCTTGAGCCTGGATGTTTGAAACTCCTTTCTGTGATGATAAAGCGCTAATGACTGCTTATTCCTTCATTCTTCCTGTTGTCCAATTAGTGGCTCGTCCGGCTATTGCTACTCACACTGTGAGTCGTTCAGCCCTATCTCAAGGTCTTCCCGCATGCCCCACATTCAAGATCTGCGTTGAATTTCAGGCTGGTTTTCTCCATGTGGAGCTTTAAGTGCTTAAAAAGAACATTGGGTCCATATTTCTTTTCTTTTTCTTTTTTCTTTTTTTTTAATGTTGAGGGGATATACGTAGAGATCAGAGGATAACCTTGGGGGGATCCTCTCCTTTGACCTTGTTTGAGACAGAGTCCTCAACATGTATTACTTAAGTGGGCACCTTGCCGTTGTATGGAAAGATAGTATTGCAACAATAAAAACTGCAAGGATAAAAAAAATTCCGTAAGGGGCTGGGGATTTAGCTTCAGTGGTAGAGCGCTTGGCGCAAGGCCCTGGGTTCCGTCGCCAGCTCTGGGGAAAAAAATTCCATAAAGAATCGTGGAACCCAATGTGCTCGGGGTAGAAGGCAGATAGATGCTTACACTGCTAAGTGGTGGCTCACAGGTTAAAAAAAAGAAAAAAGAAAAAAAATGCATGAGGAAGAAGTCCTTGGGTCAGGTTTTGGAAAAGATGTGGTGGGGACATTTCCTGGGTGGGTTTCAGATGCAACCGTGGAAGGTACCTGTGGGCTGTACAGCCACTTTCCCACTCACAGAGCGCTGTAGATCTCCTCCTCTAAGCCCAAGGGCCACGTTATCCCGCCTTGATATCTGAACCCTTCTGGGCCTGCTTTCCAAATGTTTCTTTTCTGGCAGTCAGAAATAGGTGAAAATAGAAATACACGTAACAGGCGTACTTCAGAATTCTTGTTTAAAAAAAAAAAAAAGATTACCAATTACTTTCAGCAGCGTGGCTGCCATGCCTTTTTCCTGTATCTGAAGTTCCTCGGACACTCACCTTTGTATTGATTCCAATCATAGCAGACGCCTCTTGGGACTCGGGGGAGCAAAAAGGAAAGACCAGTATCACATCGCCGCTGCGGGAGAGGGTTCTGCCAAGCAGAGAGCAGCTGAGCTGCAGCGTGGCATAAATGTTCTGGGAGGACCAGAGCGGAGCACGGGAGGGCAGGAGAGGGTGGCATGAGTGCTGGGGTACCCGGAGCAGCGGGGCTGGGAAAGTGGGCTGCGTTAGTCTTCTTCTCAGGCCTGGAACTTGTAATATGAAGGGCGCGGGATTTGCAGTGATCGGGATCATTTTAATTCACTCGGTAGCAAATACATACATGTTGGTTCACACGTCAACTGTGTAACCAGCTATGCTCGCAAGAATAACCTTCATGCAGAGTATGGAAAGGTGTCCATTGAGATAACTCTGAATTTTTACAACGAGATAACTTCATTCCATGGCATTTTTTTTTTAAACTTGCAGATTCATGCTAAAGCCTATTGAATTCCTAATGAGATAATAAAAAGACAGTACGATTAGAGCCCTAACACAGTGTCCCATCAAACAAATGGTCTGTTTACCAGCATAAAACTATCACTAAACCCCCAGCCTTGGCAGCGTGGTGGCGTGCCTGAAAGAGAGGAGACTGATTATGAATGCTGACACTTCCACAAGGTCCCTTGGTTTTGTATTTTCCACCTCATCATCGCCCCACATTTCCTAAGTGCCTGCTGGGTGAGGTGTCATAAATCAGCGCGCGCAGGCCGCTCTCCAACAGCTTATACACCGTTCCAAGATATATTGCTTCTAAGAAACTTCCACTTCGGAGCCAGGTGGCTACACACAGCTCAGACGGCATCCGAACTGCACCGTACCACCAGGCCTGTGCCTAAGAGCTAGAGCATTCAAACCGAACAGCAGCACGGACCGAGCGCAGGTCAAACGCCTGTGTTTGCTTTCTGCCTCTGCATGTGGGGCTTCCTTCCTGGGGACCTTTTCTGTTGGGGAGGACCCTAGCCACCTCCCTCTCTTTATAGCACGATCTTATGACCTTTAGAAGTTGACCTTTGGACTTATGATAAGGTGGATTCCCCCCCCCCACCCCGTTTTAAAATGAAACAGTGACTCTAATGTTTCCAAACTTGAGGAATTAGTTAAATAGCCTATTAATAATCCTAGAAGCTATTATTTATTGAGGACCTACTTGAAACATATCTTCTGTAATCCTCAGACTTGCCTTCTGGGGCACTTATAATTAGCTCCACTTACAGCTATCAGAACTGAAGCGCAGATGCACTGCCTCACCGCAGGGCACGCGGCTGACAGGCCGCAGAGGGAGCACTGAGGCCTGGGTTCTGGCTGCGGAGCCCACATCCGCCTCCCTGCCAGGCCGGTTCTCCCACTTGCTTTCCTTGATGATCTTGCTTCGTGCTTTTGATCATTTCTTCCATCGCTTCAGGTGTTTTTCCTCATTTATTTAGAAGCCCAGCTTCCAATCTGAAGTGGCACGGGCTCGCATGGGTTGGTTAGAGGCGATGAGAAGTGTCAAATATCAGTATAGTTCAAAAATAGAATCGCTAGGATTTCCTTTTGGATTGATCGATTTGGATTGATTGATTGGTTGGTTGATTGGATTGATTGATTGGTATATAAACGAGAAGAAACCATGAGTAGATCTTAAGATCTGGGACCTGATCAGCTGGTAGGATGGCGTTACTATTCCTCTAAGTGGGCAGAAAAATTTTAATTTTAGAAGAAGCAGGTTTGTGTGTGTTTGTGCTTTGTCTGAGTGTGTGTGAGAGAGTGAGTGTGTGTGTATGTGTGTGAATGTGAGTGTTTGAGTGTGTGTGTGTTCTGAGATGGAAGTGTTTTCTTCAATTCTTTTTGTACAGGTGATGGTAGGAAAGACACAGCCAATGACTAGAGAGTTGCGTGTATCAGATTCAAGGTCAGTAGAGCGGTCCAGGTTGGGAAGATGGATGGAAAGGGAGCCAGACTCCATAACTAGCGTGGCCGTCGTTTAGGGCCTGAAGCCCGTGGCTGCCTCACACCTGAGACCTGGGAAACCTTTCTTACCTTGTCTTCGGGCTTTAACCGTGAGATTCCTAGTCAGAATCTACGACCTGTGCCTTCCAGGGCGCCTGATCTCATTTTCCTCGGCTCCTTCTCTCTCTGAAAGGAGAAAGGCTGCCCATCTCTCCTGTTAAACAGGAGCTGGTGGTAGTGACAGGGTTCACTGTAACTATCTTCTAGTGGGTCTCACTGGAATGTGGAGATCCTAATATCATCCTCTTAAGATTTATGGCATTAGTCAGAACTCTCATAGAAGAGGAGACACTTGCTTGGTGGTCGTGGCGCATGCCTTTAATCCTAGTGCTCAGGGAGGCAGAGGCAGGTGAATCTCTATGAGTAAGAGGCCAGCCTGGTCTGCAAAACAAGTTTCAGGACAGCCAAAGCTACATAGAGAAACCCTGTCTCGAATCCACCCTGACCCCCCCCCCCAAAAAGAAGAGGAGACACTTACGTTAGCACCTCAAGTATTCGATCGTGTGTTGATTCTTCCACTCTTTAAGTCCTGTCTACTTGAGGTGTTTCTAATCATGTCTGGGCTTTCCCAGGCCGATAACCACCAAAACCATACTTCTTTCATAACCCAGTGGCCTGGTATATAAGGCAGAGATTCAGTCCTGGAGTACTGACTGGATGGGTGGTTGTCAGGACCATCAGGTGGCATCTGCACGTCCCCGGCAGAAGAGGGATGAAATAAAAGCAGCACACTGCAAAGAAAATGACTGCTGACACAGAAAAACATCCTGGGAAGGCAAATGATGTTTTGAAAGCAGCGGAGAGTAAGTTATACTGAGAAATATGAATAGATGATTATGGGTTTTATGTGTCTGAGAAGATATTTAAAAAATGCATGTTTATTCTTTTGATTTACTGGATCCAAACAGTTAATTTGCTGCCTTCTCATGTCAGAGTTGAAGACAGCTTTGTCTCATTAATGTAGTCTAAGTTGAAAAACAGAAAGTCCGCTATGTTATCCTGGCTAAGATCTATTTTCTTCCTTTCCTTTTATTCCTCACACTTTGAAATGTGAATCTGGATGCCATGTTCCTCCTACCCCCAGGAGGTAATTCCTGCCGGCAGTTATCAGATTAAGATGCAAAAACTTGGTGTGTACAGTACCAATTCTTTTGCTTAATTGCAGGTTTTTTTGTGCTCAGAGTGCATCCTGTACTCTACCTGACAGGCATGTGTGAGCACAAGCATTCTTGCACATGGTTTTTCCTGGAGATGTGAAGTTTATAGATTGAACATTTCAAAGCTCCAGTTGGCTTTGCGATAGACGGCTTGCCAGTAACGATCTGGACTGTGAAGTATGGGCCATAAACAGCATCCCAGGTGACTTACAAACAGCCCGGCTCATAATTGTCCACACTTAAACACTCAGGCATCTATTAACTTCTTACCATTTCATTCCCGCTGCTCCAAGAAAGATCTGTTGAAATTAGCGCTTGTGTTGGGAGCCACAACCCAGTGCTTGCGTGAAGTAGATCTGGTTGTAATAATATTTTTATAGTTAACCGAGCTTTCAAAATAATGTGCTTTAAAATTTTTTATATTATATTTTATGGGCATTTTGTGACTGTTTATAGAATGTATCTATACTTGTGAAGTGAGTCCTTCCTTAGCATGAGTAAAGCTGACTAGACTATGAGGGTTCCAGTCCAGGTGCCAGTCTTGGCCAAGTTACTTTTCTCCCCTTTATCCATTGTTTCTGGTTTAAAAAAAAAAAAAAATAGGAAAAGTGCAAGGGAAGTGTTTGTACCTCCATTTTCTGTGCTTCCCTGTGCCAGTGTTGATAGGAAGGCTGGTGCCCATGGCCACACCCACTGCCTCCTCAGCCCTGCACCTCCCTCTGCCTCTCTCCTCTCTTTCCCTCTATCTCTCTGCTCTTCCCTCCCTTGAGTCCATAGGTACTTACTGAGTACCCCTCGAATGCCTAGCAGCAGACTGGTTGCTAAGTGCCAAGAGGAAAGCAAGACTTCAGCAGTGCTTCTGTTGGCTAGCCCCTGTTCCAGTGTGGCAACAACACGTAGGGACAGATGCTAAGAGGACGTGGCCAAGGAGAGACAGCTGACCTAGGGGTAGGGCTCCTGTGCAAAGGATGTTAGTGTTTGGGGATATTCCCTCAGTTGATTGTGTGCTTGCTTTGTAGGCAGGAGGACAGGGTTCAATTCCCCCAGAAAGTACATCAGAAAACTAAAAGGAGGCATGGTGGCCTGTGCTGGTCATCCCTGTGTTGTTGCGAAGGTAGAGACAGGAAGATCCCTGGAGCTCACTGGCTGGTCAGCCTAGCCTGCTTGCACAGCTCCAGGCCAGGGAGAGAGCCTAACCCAAAGAGCAAGGCAGGAGAGCTCTTGAGGACCAATACCACACATTGTTTTCTGGTCTCCACACACACGCATGAGTGCACATCCATCTGCAAGCACACATATGCATGCACAAAAATAAACGAATGAATGCCAGACAGTTTTGAGTTACAATATGACTAACATAAAGTACACAGATTTTTCAGCCCATGGGTCGGTGAATTTTTGCAACTGTGCCTCAGATGTAATCTCCCCGCCCTCCGAGTGGAGAGTTCCTCCTGTTTCTTCCTCTAGCTCCCCTCCCCAACCAATGTAATTAGCATAGATTGGTGATTGTTTCTTATTCTAGACCTTCATATAAATGGAGCCATTGAATATGAAATCCTTTGTGTCTGGCTTCATTCATTCAACCTAATTTCTATGATAGTCTCAATATGACATTTAATAATAATAATAATTAGCAATTTTGGAGTTGCCAGGCAGTGTTTTAAGTGCTTTATTTATAATGACTCATTCAACCTTCACAGCAGCCAGTGAGTGGGGACTGCGATTATCCTGGATTTACTGGTGAGAAGGAAAGCAGACAGAGGCCAACAGCTAGGCAGTGCTGGCACTGTGGGATTGCAGAGTCGCCCCTCTGTGCTGTGCTGGCCTCGCAGGGTGATGTTCACAGCTGAGGAGCACCAGCCATGCACAGCCCCTAAAGGATCTGTGTGCTAGGCAGGGGCCAGATGCAAGGAGTAGCTCAGTGTGTTTGCTGAAGAGTCATGCTAAAGCCTGCATTGTGTGTGTGTGTGTGTGTGTGTGTGTGTGTGTCTGACGTATGTGCACATGTGTGTGGATATGTGGGCTGTGGCCAGAGTGCTGTGTGCCCTGCTCTACCACCCTCTGTCTTATTCCCTTGAGCCAGGGTCTCCCACTGAACATGAAGCTAGGCTGACAGCTAGCAAAGCCACAGCAATCCTCCTGCCTCTACCCCTACCAGCACTGAGGTTACAGTTGTCCCTACAGCCTTGCCTAGCCTTTTTTTATATAGGTGTTTAGAACCAGAACCCAGGTCCTCATTCGTATTCAGGAAGTCTTCATCAGCACCGAACCATCTCCCCAACCTGTTCGAGCTATATTCACCACAGCTCAGCGGCATCAGTGTGTTCACATTGTTGGTCAGCCATTACCCGCCTCCACCTCGAGACCCCTACACTTTGCAAACATTAGCGTCTTGTATCTGTTTAAGCAGCAGCTCCCTCCCCCAGCCACTGGCATCCTACTGCTCATCTCTGCAAATGCGGGGTGAGTACTGTGTGATAACTGTGGCACACAGGCAGGTATAAGAGCCAATCTGGGGTGACCCGTGCTGCCCTCCATCCAGTTCCACAAATGCTCATCTCTTCCGAAACAAGTGCAGATTGCAGCCAGGAAGCCAGCACTGGTCCAGTACACCTCGCACGTGCTTGGTTTCTGAGTGGAATCCCATGCACACAGCTGTGTGGAATTGGCTTTTGTTGCTCGGCAAAATTTGTACTTCATTGGTGTTGTCACCATGTGAATGGTTGGGGCACTATTGTTGTATACGAGTGTTGGGGTACTATTGTTGCATACGAGTGTTGGGGCACTATTGTTGTATACGAGTGTTGGGGCACTATTGTTGTATACGAGTGTTGGGGCACTATTGTTGCATACGAGTGTTGGGGTACTATTGTTGCATACAAGTGTTGGGGCACTATTGTTGTATACGAGTGTTGGGGTACTATTGTTGCATACGAGTGTTGGGGCACTATTGTTGCGTAGGAGCGTTGTGGTACTATTACTGCATATGAGTGTTGTGCGAATGTACCAGCATTCTTACGATCAGTGCTCTGTTCATAGCTACCTGGGCTCTATCCAGACGGGGGGTCCGTCTATCAGTGCAGCCACTGTGAACACTCTTGTGTGAGTTTTACCATGAACTTAGCCTCACATTTTCTGGGACAGATACCCAGGTGCTAGTTACTTGTTCTGTCCTTTGATTGCTAAGGTGACATGAGCCTCTTTTCCAGAGTGATGGTTCCCTCTTCATACTGACGCCAGCACTATGTGCGTGGTTGCTTTCTCTGCCTCCTTTCTGCCACGCAGTGTTGTCCCCCTTTTATTTTTTTAATCTGTCCACCCTGATCGATATCTGATGACATCTCATTGCTGTTTTCTCTCCCCTCATTGAGTTTTTAATTTTCATCTCCCTCAGTGGTGAATGATGTTGACCACCCCTTCATGTGCTAATTAAAAAAGGAAAAAAAAAAAAAAAGATGTGGTGCAAAATGTTTTCATTTGTTCTAAAAGTCAACCGAAGGAGTGAAAAAAGAGACTCTGTCCAGCTAAACTGAGAGAGATCGTTCCAGTAGATCTGAGGCAAGCAAGCTCTCAGATTAAGGGCAGAGATACTGGCAGCAATCCTCCTGCCTCTACCCCTACTAGCACTGAGGTTACAGTTGTTCCTATGGCCTTGCCTGGCCTTTTTTATATAGGTGTTTAGAACCTGCACCTGACCAAGACTCTATGGAAACTGGGGGAGCTGGTATCATATGAGATAGAGGGAGTTGGGTACTCACTCCATTCCTAGGAAAACTCCAGAAGGAATAGAGAGAGCGGAGGTGGTGTTGGGAGAGATCGCTGTTGACCCCAAAGGGAGTCCTCTTCAGAGTCAAGAAGTCAAATAAGCTTCAAGAAAGATGGGTCCAAGCTGAAGCCTGGGCGAGCTGATCTGGCTGCAGAGCTTCAAGGCAGGTCTTACATCCAGCCATGTCTTGAGTAGAGCCACTGTCAGAAGCAAAAGGCGGTGACAGAGGACACAATGCCTGATGCCTCCAGCCGGCCAAGGGACTCTGAGACGCAAGAGCTGCAGCAGCATCATAGCATCCCACAGCAGCCAGGCCGCCTTCGAAGGTGCAGGGGCGTGGGGATGCCTTAACGACGTGGCGCTGCCCACACACTTAAGGCTGAGTTTGAGGCTGGATACTGAGTCTTGGTGGGAATACACCACCAGAAACGTCAGACTCCACACGAATATTTTCTCTAAGTTAGAAAATGGTTATAAAATTACGGTAGTGATAGTAAGTTGAGATGGCTCTGGGGCCGGGGAGGGGGGCGGCTCTTTATTGTGAATGCCTCAGAGAGCAACCAGTGCCCATGGTGTGTAACGCTAAGGGACTTGGTTATTTTGTTTTCGTGTAGTGTGGTGTGTGTGTGCTATGATGTATGTGGGAGCATGCGCACATGTGTGCTCACATGGCCAGAGTGGGATGCTGGGTGTCCTCCCTTTGTTTGCACCAGGCTGGTGACCCTCCTGACTCCAACCCCTATAGTACTGGGCTTGTGTGCAGTCAGACCTGGGTTTTTCATAGTTGCTGGAAATTAGGACCTGGGGCCCCATGCCTGTGCTCTCATCCACTGAGCTTGGTATTTTCTTTAAGGTGAGGAGTCCCAGAGGTCCTCCCTATACCAGCAAAAATTGTCAACTGGAGAGGGATGGTATAAAGAATATGTGTGAGGAGCAAAGCCCTCACAGAGATGTGGGCTGTATTTCTCTCACTCTACCTGCCTTCTGAGGCCAGGGCTTTAGAACCCTGATAATGGGGCTGGAGAAATGGCTCAGAGGTTAAGAGCACTGTCTGCTCTTTGAGAGGTCCTGAGTTCAATTCCCAGCAACTACATGGTGGCTCACAACCATCTATAATGTGATCTGATGCCCTCTTCTGGCCTGCAAATGTATGTACAGACAGAGCACTGTATACACTATATATATATATATATATATATATATATATATATATATATATATATATATATATATATATATATATTTTTTTTTTTTTTTTTTTAAGAACCCTGATAATGTGGTGAGAGGTGACTGAGGTAGCCCTTGCTGGGTGGCGAGAGGTAGCTGAAATGGCCCTCATGATGTATGTTGAGAGGTAACTGAGATAGCCCTTGATGTATGGTGAGGTAGCCCCTGATGGGTGGTGAGAGGTGACTGAGATGGCCCCCTGATGTGTGGTGAGGTGACTGAGATAGCCTCAGCTATGTGGTAAGAGGTGGCTGAGATGGCCCCTGCTGTGTGATGAGAAGTGACTGAGATAGCCCTCTGATGTGTGGTGAGAGGTGACTGAGATAGCCCTCTGATGTGTGGTGAGAGGTGACTGAGATAGCCCTCTGATGTGTGGTGAGAGGTGACTGAGATAGCCCTCTGATGTGTGGTGAGAGGTGGCTGAGATGGCCCCTGATGTGTGGTAAGAGGTGGCTGAGATGGCCCCTGCTGTGTGGTGAGAGGTGGCTGAGATAGCCCTCTGATGTGTGGTGAGAGGTGACTGAGATAGCCCTCTGATGTGTGGTGAGAGGTGACTGAGATAGCCCTCTGATGTGTGGTAAGAGGTGGCTGAGATGGCCCCTGCTGTGTGGTGAGAGGTGGCTGAGATAGCCCTCTGATGTGTGGTGAGAGGTGACTGAGATAGCCCTCTGATGTGTGGTGAGAGGTGACTGAGATAGCCCTCTGATGTGTGGTGAGAGGTGGCTGAGATGGCCCCTGATGTGTGGTAAGAGGTGGCTGAGATGGCCCCTGCTGTGTGGTGAGAGGTGGCTGAGATAGCCCTCTGATGTGTGGTGAGAGGTGACTGAGATAGCCCTCTGATGTGTGGTGAGAGGTGACTGAGATGGCCCCTGCTGTGTGGTGAGAGGTGACTGAGATGGCCCCTGCTGTGTGGTGAGAAGTGACTGAGATAGCCCTCTGATGTGTGGTGAGAGGTGACTGAGATGGCCTCGAGAATTCCTAGTCTCTGGCAGACTGCCAGGCAGTGTGACAGAGGGGTGCCTTGTAGACACTGTTGGATCAGATTGTGGGCTTTACCTAGAAGGGGACACCTTCTCCAGTGCGCGGCTAGTCTCATCCCAAGGTGCATAGGGAGGAACAGAGGACACCAGTGACTCCTTGTGGTGAGGCTCCTGCTCACTGATGTGGCAGGTCACATTCAGGCAGCCATCCCTGTGCAAACCAGTCGGCACGGGGAGGGGTGCTCTTCAATGGCTTGGCTCCATTTGAGTTGGCAATGTAGTGTTTAACTTTAATGACAAGAGTTTAATATTCTATGTAGCGATTTTTCATTTGAAATAAAATGCCACTTCATTTTACGGGAGCAGATCTAGTGACAATAATGCATTTCTTTACAAATATTAGCCTATTATACATCTTAAG